>NC_045660.1:592874-892874 GCF_009829145.1 Chiroxiphia lanceolata | reverse complement strand
TGTCTAAATCAGGGCGGCATATCTTAAGCAGATCTAAAAGTTACAAAGGCTTCCACGGCATCATTGATATGTAATCAACATAGATGTATGATTCTGCTCCTTACTTAGGCAAATTTGAATGGCAATACTCAAGTAGGTAATTGGTATTTATCACAATGGCTGATGGGGAGAAGCTATAATCTTGTTACGGGTGGGACCGGCCTGTCATAAATCAACCTGCTCGGAGGTTACTGCAAGACTCTGTCACATTTGGGTTTCCAGATGCTTTTAATCACCTTTTTTAACCTTCACCTCATTTGTAATATGGGCAAATAACCTTCAGGTCTTTGAAGGCCTCTTCTGCAGGTGTCTGAGCATTCAGGGAAATAGCTGAGTGCCCTCACACCATTTGTCCACCCCATGATGACAGCCCCTTTTCTCTAATCAAGATAGTTTAATGAGATTTTTTTTTTCTTACTAAAATAGCACTAGGAATAAAACATGAAATTGATCATTTATGTGCACCAGGGAAATCATGTCATTTGGAAAATAATTTAACAGGATTGGATGGTTCAGATTTACTGCCCAAACTGCAATCACCAGTCCTGGGGAACGGGGAGGGAGAGCAGAGGCCAACCCAGAGACTGTTGGGGAAATGTGAATGGGTGGAGGACACCCATCCACCCACATGTCCCTGGGGGACAGATGTCCCCCCACCACCTCCCTTAGAAATCCCTGCTGCTTCCCCAGGCAGCAGAGGCTGGGTGCAAGGGCTGCAATCCCTCCCCAGGTCCTGGGGATGCAGCTGGATGCACTGGAGAGCCCTGGGGTCTGAATCCTGGCATGGGGTCAGCCGGGGTACGTGGGAATATGCAAATCCCTTTCCCCAGATTCATTCCCCCAGGCCCTGGCTGTGACAGTGGTGTCCATGCAGCCCCCTGTGTCCCCACTGTCCCACAACACCAGGGTCCCACAGAACTCTGAGGTGTCAGGGCTTCCCAAATCTGCAGCAGAGTCTTGGCACCCACCCCCGAGCACCCCACCCGACCCACACCCACACACAGAGGATTCACAACCAAGCAGATCATTGTGGGTGTCTCTGGGTCACTGGCCAGGCTGCCCAGGGACCACCAGCCCCACACCCCCACCAGTGCTTGGGAATGAAGGTGGCTGGGTGGGAGCACGGCTGGGCCTCTCCTCCAGGCAAGGGAGGCACAAGGCGCCCAAGGTGCCAGGCCCCAACCTCAGAGGCTCCCAGGCACCAACCAGACTGTGGGGAGCTGCTGTCAGGCTGGGGTCACCAAAGGGGACCCAGGCGTCCCTCTTTTCTATGCTCTTTGGCTTTCCCCTGGAGCCTGCCCAGCTCCTCCAGGCTGACAGCTCCACAGTGCTCCTCCCAGCATGGATGTTGGCATTCCCAGGTGACACCCACAGGAGACATCAGCATCTCTACCTCTGCCAGCGAGCACCTCGGTGCACCCAGCCCTGACACCGAGGGTGTGCAGGAATCTGTCAACTCAGCACCCTCTCAGGGACAAGATCCCCGCTCTCTTTATTCATCTGGGTGCTGTGTGGGCTTTCCACTTCCTTTGGGGGGACACAGAAGCAGCTGGCCCAGAAGGCCGTGGCTGATGTCGCTGCTGGATAAGGAGAGCTGCGTCTTGTGGCCCTGCCCATGGCAGGGGGTTAGGATTGGATGAACTTTAAGGTCCCTTCCAACCCAAACCATTCTGGGATTCTGTGATCTCCCAGGCAGGTGGTCCCTGTGCAACCAGCCCAGCAGACCCTGCCCAAGCCCTGAGTGTCCTTGCACTGAGCGGGGAGCAGGAGCTGCAGACCTGGGAACACTCCTGGAGGCTGAAGGGGAATCACAATTCCAAATGTCCAAAGCGACTTGAAGAAGATTCACAGCTGAATATGGGGGTGAAATGGTGTCTCTGGTTCTGAATGCCGTGCTGTTTGTTTCGTGTCATTGGCAGGCGGTAACGTGCCGTGCAGAGGGAGAAGCAGACACAGAACTGCACGGTGCAGATTCGTCTCCTCCAGCACAAGGCAGTTGCAGGGCTCGAGTGGGGCACTGCTGAGCACCACGAGCCAGCAGAGATCTGAGCATTTTAGGCACTGGAGAAATTAACATATTTTTTTCATCCCCTTTATTTTTTTCTTTTTTTCATTTTTTTTTTTTTTTTGGAAGGGGAGAGAGGTTACATTTTTCTGTGTCAGAAATACGCTGTGACAAGAGAGAATCCATCAAATGACACTGCGTGTCAGGTCATGTCACAACATCATTAAAACATTATATCTTGTTGATGAGGCTCTTGCCATCAATTCAGAGTGACTGATTCGATCTGCAAAAAGTGGAAGTTTCTATGCCCTGTTTGCAAGACAGCTGGCAGCTCTGCGAGAGGAAGCACTATTTCATATTCTATTTAGGACATTAAGCCTTAATCCCATTAGAAGATTCATAGCATAGCCAGCCTCAGATAGAAAGATACTTCCATAGCTCGATGGATCTCTCCTACGACACCTGCACCACATGCTGTATGGAGCCATTTGGAAACAAAACAAGCCCACAGTCTTCCCAGCTCCTCTCTGAGAGCTTATCTCTTCCTCTAATACAGTTTAGTGCCAGGTTTTATAGACTGCTCATGCTGTCGGGAATGTTTGCTGGTATTCTGTTAACTTGATGCTTGGCTGTTCCAACACTATTCATTTAGGGCAAGCATCTGGCATGTAGCAACAAGATGGCTGATAGAATAAAATCAGGCAAGTTTATATGATTAACCATAGCTGGGAGCCAGCACTGGTCTCAGTTTATAAAAGGTTGTAATATATCCTGTGGGTTATTTATTGAACAGAGTAAAGCTGCGTTCACAGGTTGGGAGAACCCAGGGAAACACACCTTTGGGTGCTGCTGTCACAGGTTCCTGAGAGTGTTCTGGCAGCCCTGAGGATAGGAGGAGGCAAAAGCCGCGATGCTGCAGAACAGGGGGTGGTGGTGGCACAGGTTGGCTCTCTCTAACCCCCTGCCTGAACCAGCACAGGAACTGGGAACCTGCTGCCCAGAATGGGGACCTGTGTGAGCTCAGGACACTCACCCTTCAGCCCCAGCTTGTGCCTTGGTGCCAGGGCTGACCCTTGTCAGCTGAGCACCAACGGGGGCTCCTGCCCAGCAGGAAAAGCTGAGTCCCCTCATTTTGTTTAGACCAGAGGATGATAAACCCAGGGAACAGAAAGAGAGCAGATTTAGATGGGATATCGGAAGGAATTCTTCCCTGTGAGGATGGGGAGGCCCAGGCACAGGTTGCCCAGAGAAGCTGTGGCTGCCCCAGCCCTGGAAGTGTCCAAGGCCAGGTTGGATGGGGTTTGGAGCAACCTGGGCTGGTGGAAGGTGTCCCTGCCCATGGCAGGGGGTGGAATGAGATGGGCTTTAAGGTCCCTTCCAACTCAAACCATCCTGTGATTCTATGCCTCCTCCACCTTGGTTTGGTGTGACAGCAGGGGACAGCTTAAGCCCCAACCCTGAGCAGGGATAAGCACTTCCCATAGAACGCCCTCAGCCCTGCTCTGGAGGGGCACAGTGTCCTGTGTGCTCCTGGCACCTCCCAGATCACCCTGTGCATCCCCCTGGCTCTGTGGGGCCACCACAGACCCCAAGCCAGAGGCTCCTGTGGATCCCTCTGGGCAGCTGAACCTGCATTTGGTCTCTTGCTGCTCAGCGTCCCAGTGGTTGAGCTGGTGTTTAAACTGGTAGCCCTGCTGCTGCTGGGAGAGCCAGGTGTGAGAGGGGAGAGTGCTGGGCTCTCTCCCAGGATGCTCTGTCCACAGTATGGGAAAACTGTGCCCCAGAGTCCCCTGCCCTAAATATGCCAACACTGCTGGGATGCAGAGTGTGCTCTGCCCTGACTGATTTGCTGGGGAAGATCAATGCAACCATCATCTGCCAGTCAACCACCCCTGGTTTTGGGGAACAGTCTAGACAGTGTGGAGGCTGTGCTCTCTGCAGGCCTGGAGGTGTCTGTAACACAGGCACGGGGCAGGGAAATGGGTTTTCAAAAAATTAGAAATTAAAAAAGAAAGCAAATGCACGGTCCAAGATGAACCCTTCAGTCCTGCTAAGCTCAGGCTGTTTAATTTTGCTTTTGTGCCATTGGATTGCTTACCACAGTTCAACAGAAAGAAAAAGTCATCCTGAGCTGAAGAATGAAGCACTTGTGCTGTTGTTAAATTGTAATTCCAATTTATTCCTTTCTCGCAAAAAGTATTGCTTTTGAGGGATAACCATTTGCTGAATTAAGAAAGAGGATGGAAAAATCCCACTGCCTGGTCTGAGCTCTGCATCTCTCCCAGTCTGTCTTGGTATCGTGTGTGTCAGGAAATGCAGCATCACCTGCCACGCAATAGAGCCGTGATTGATAACTGTGTAATAACCCTGACCCAGAAAACCACACCTGTAATCTTCCCCTGATGAGGGCTGCCCACATCAGTCTCATCCGAGAGTTTAAATGCCTCACTGGTCTTTAAAGTAGTTAATTGACCCAGCTGAGATGAAATGGTGTTGCTGAGGTTGCTGGGGAGGTCTCAGCCAGAGCAGGGCTGTGGCTCTGGTCCACCTGCAGTGGCACATCCTGTGGGTTTGGGGGTCTCCACCCGCAGGTCCCCTTTCCACAAGGTGCTGTTACTCATCTCTCCAGCACAGTCCTCTCCCTTTCCTCATCTCCCCAGGATGCCCCTGTTCCCGGGCACAGCCCCTCCTCCCTGAGGGAGGACCCCCCCTGCAGCCTGAGGGCCTGAGGCTGGGCACCGGGAAACAAGGATTTTCCAAGTGAGATCAAACAGTGACCAAAAATTTTTAAATAAATCCTGAGAGCAGCTCTTTTGTAGTTTATTAGGAAAGAAGGAGCCATGTGCTGAGCTCTGTGCAGGGCTCTGTCCGTCTGTCTGCCTCCCTGTCTCCCCCAGCCCTCCGACTTAGTTATCTATTTACCTATCTATTTACATGTATTTCTTTTCCCAGTGAATTATGGCAGGGAGGCAGTAAAGTGTTATGTATTTGCAAGCCCCATAATCTTTAAAAGCACAGTGATGCATGCTCCAGATGAGAAAAGAGCCTCCATCCAGTATGTTAATAGATAGCATTAGGGCAATAATGAAAAGCACTTGAGACAAGTAAGCCCCTATCAAAAGCTGAGTAATAGAGATGCACAGAATGAATCACAATGCACCTCCTCTGCAAAAGATATTAAGACGTCTGCTTTAGTGCAGGGTCTATTCACTCCAACAGCTGCTTCATTTCTCTGATTAAAATGGGAGTGAGGAGAGCTTTTCCAGCCATTTCCCCTTTTATCCAGCGCCTTACAGACACCCCCGGGGTGCACACAGCGGGGCTGGCTGGTGGGGGCACCCCGGGCACGCCGAGGGCAGGACACGCGGGGACAGAGCCACGCGCGTTGTGACACCCGCGGGGACACGGACGGAGGGGCTGTGCGGCACCACCGGGCTCCTCCAGCCTGGCTGCTGCTCGGGGGAACAGCCCCTTCCCGCACGGGCCCCGGGCACACGGCAGGGGCACCCCCGCACACCTCGGTCCCGGTCCCATCGCCACCGCGGCGCCCGGGCTGTTCTCCAGCCCCTCCAGGGCTGTCCGGAGCCATCCTGGGGGGCTGGGCTGGAGAGATCCTCCCCCCCAGCCAGCGACAGCCTCATATCCTGATGTGCAGCGAGGAGGGGAAGCCAGACAGGCTCGGGGGGTGCAGGAGGAGATAAGGGTCAGGCATCTGGGATGCAGGATAACCTTACCGGGAGATCAGACACCGGCCGTGGATGGAGGTGTTGGAGGTGTTGGCAGCTACAGGAGGGGATGAGCAGACCCATGGAGGGACCATGCTGGAGGTGTTGAATGCACAGAGGAGGGACATGCCCTGCAGCAATGCCTGCACAGGCTCTCCAGTGGCCTGGACTGGACCCATGGCTGTGTTTTCACCAGCAATGCTGTCACTAAAGCTTGAGACACCATGTGAGAGTGTCACTCCAGGACACCAGCCAAGTGCCAGGCTTTGCACCAGGGTCACCTGTGGGAAGGGAACAAACCCATGCCATGGGGACAAGGAGGTGCTGGTGCAGCTTCCAGCCACTCTGGCAGTGCCAGCGCAGCCTTTGACATGAGCCCCACAGGACACAGAGCAGGAGGATGGACAGGTAGGGCCAGAGGTCTGAGCCAGGGGTCTGTCTCTTGCCAGACAAGGCTCTGGCCATGCTGAGGGTCTGTTGGTAGACCCTACTGGGCCCGGTGAGCTGTTTGGTTCTCCCCATCCATGGCATAGAAGCTGGGGGACTGTGAGCTGGTGATGCTGAGGGTCTTCCTAGGATATCCCTCAGTCATAACCCCTGCCCCCCATTTCTCTGCTCCCCCAGGGCACAGCACAACACGGATTAACATCTCCAGATGCACGTTATTAGCTACAGCAACCCCCTGGCTTAGACCTTGGACCAGGCTGTAGCAAGAGCAGGAAATGGCACAAATACCCGGAAAAAGCAGTCTGATAGTAGCTAACAGCCATAACCAGAAGGGATATTATACCTGTGATCAGCTTTGGCTCATTTCTATTTACCAAACACACACACGAGGGTAAATCATTCTGCCCTGCCCATTGTGGGCTTCTTACACCTTCCCCACTGGCACCTGGAAAGGGTTGGTGTTGCAGGAGCTGTGGATCAAAGCCCACAGGGATGCATTGCTGACCTTAGCTCTTCTGGGCCTCTCCTCCCCTGCTCAGCAACATTTCCTCCTCAGGTTTTGGAAGCAACAGCCAGGAAGAGCATATGGGCACTGGTGGTGACAAAAATGCCTCTGGCTGCAGCAGGGAATAGTCCTGGGTAGGCAAAAACCCCCTGGCAAGGGCAAGAGGGCTGGGGGGCAGCAAAGGACTGACAGAGATGGTGGGAGCAGCACCATATCCAGGTTCTGTACCCACCACCCCACTGTTCCCCTGCTTCCCCCAGTGCCCAGACACCTGCTGCTGGGTCTGCAAGAGCAATGCAACAAGCAGGGGAGAAGGAGCCACTGAGAAGAGCTGCTGTCATGACAAGCCCGGAGGAATGTCAGAGCCAGGTGAGAAATAAAAGCAGCATAACTAGAGTGTTTGGCACAGGGCAAGCAAAGGCCAGGCAAGCCATGTGGTGGTGGCATCACCTCAGGGGGCATAAGCCCTGCAGTGAGGACAGGCACAGTGCACAGCCCGGGTTCTGCACGGCACTGTCACCCTCCCAGGGCAGTGGGGGAGTGTTCAAAACACGAGTGGAGTTGGCATTTCACTGCATGGTTTAGTGGGCATGGGGGGATTCGGGCAAAGGTTGGACTTGATGATCTTTGTGAGGACTTTTCCAAGCTCAGTGATTCTGTGACTCCGTGACTCTGTGACTGATTCTGTCGTTCTGTGACTCTGATTCTGTCTCCACAGCGACTCTGCCCACTCAGGGCCAGTGGGGCAGGCAGGGCGGGCAGGGTGGGCAGGCTGGGCAGGGCAGGCAGGGCAGGCAGGGGCCCGCTGTTGGGCTGCCCATCAGCCTCACAGCACAGGCAGCAGGGGAGCACCCAGTCCTGGGAGGCTCCATGGGCAGGAGCAGAGCTAGGCTGATCCTGGCTTGTGGATGTTGGGGAGGGAGGTGAGATGGGAAGGGCTCGAGCTGACCCCTCTGTGGGGCACCACTGAGGCAGGAAAGCCAATTTCTCCTGCTTGCTCTGCCAGAGTGGTTTCAGGTGGCATGAAAGAAGATTTTCCCCATTTGTCAGTTTTTGCAGTGCCCAATACAAGTGTTCCTGTGGTGGCTCAGGAGCACAGAGACCCTTCCTGGGGAGGACCTGGGCAGGGGAGTGGTGAGTGCAAGCCCCATGTGGGACAGACTCCCCAGACATCTCGTGCATTGCTGACACTGGAGCTACCAGAGCAGCATATTGGGGACACCCCTGAGGCCTCTGGCTCAGCTCCACAAGGGATGTCCCAGGAGCAGTTTCCTTGCTGAGTTCAGTTTTGTGAGTTGAACGAGCCTCACAGGAGCATAATTTTGGGTACAAGCCTATAATAATTTTGGGTACAAGCCTGCCAAAGCTCTTGACCAGGAGTCAAGTTTAAAGCTGAAGGCCTTGCCAGGGAAAAATGCAGTGAGGGACACCAACGTGACAAGAATGGAGCAGCCATCCCCACTCCAATTCCAGGTACCACCCCCTGCACCAAAGCTGAGCTTGCTGCACTCCACTGTCCCTGTGGTCCCTGCTGAACCACCCTCCTTGTGCCATGGGGTGTCATGGCTCTCCAGGGAGTCCTGCTCAGGAGCTCAGCAGAGCCTGGCTTCTGACCCTCTCCATGCTGCTCCCCCAGACCTCACTCTTGGGGTGCCCCAGGCCACTTCCCATCATCCTGGGCATGTCTGCCTGTGGGTCCTGTGGACACTGGGGGGAAATGCAGTCTGGGACCAGCTAAGAGCTGAAGGAACAAGAGAAGGGAGAACCCCAGAGAGGATGAGGCAGCTCACTGAGGAGAACCAGGGGCAGGAAGCAACTGATGTGGAGTTCACTAGGCTCCTTAAGATGGTTCAGGTGCAACAATACATCTGTGGGGTCTGGTCATGTATGGACCCTCTGAGCAGCTGCAGTGGCAGTGCACCCCTAGTGACCTGGTAGCTCCATATCTGCGTCTGGTCCAGGAGCATCCCGGCATCAGTCGTGTCCAAGGTGGACACGAGTCAGGTAAGTCCTGGGGAGATGGGCAAAGGTCATCAAAGGGCTGCAGCTGGAGAGCAAAGCATGAGCAGTTTGCCAGCCTGTTACACGGTGGGTGCAGGGCACCAAATCTCCCCGTGTCCCCCTGTCACACGCGTGTGCCACCAGCAACAAGCGCTGGCACAGCCAAGCCCTTCGGCGGCCTCAGGAGTCACCACCAGCACAAAGCCCCAGCCACACCAGGGAGGAGGCTGCCATTTCCCCTGGCACCTCAGAGCATGCTGCCAGATGCCCAGGAAAAGGCAGCGAGGCCTCAGCAGGGAGCTTCAGCGCCGCATCTGCTGCTGCCTGCCAAAATTAACATCACTGACAAAAGGCATGATCCTGAAATTGCACCACCAAACAGATGGATTGCTGGAGTATGGGAGGCCTCGTAATGGAAAAGATGAGTAATTCAAGGAGAGAGTGTAGTGCCAGCAATCCAAGTGCTTGGCTGCTGTAGCGGGCTGGGAACCTGGAGTACTGCCTGGCGCGGGGCTGGAGCCCTCCAGCTCTCCACAGAACCTGCCCACGGTTCCTGACATGGTGCTGGCCCTGCTGGGGGCACAGTGGGCACCGTGTGGGGCACAGTGCCATGCCAGAGGGGTGGCTCCCATGGTGGGCACACACGGTGCCATGGCCTGGTCCTGCCCACGCTGCTCCAGGAGGGCTGGGCACTGGTGATGAACCTGGAGCAGTTGTGCTGTGAGGAGGCAGTGCTGTGGTCACTCCATAACCCCGACCATTTCCTGCTGCAGAAAGTTGGGAATGTGCAGAATATCCAGCCGGCTTTTGCCCAGCAGGGCCCTTGTGTTGCTCCACGTTAAATGTCCTGATGAAATGCCTCCCTGTAACAACCCATGGCCACCAACTGGCTCTCTGAGCCCCCAGTTGTCAGCAAAACCCTCACTCGGAGCCCCATGGGGGATGGCTCAGTCCTTCGCTATGAAGTGACTCATGGAAGGATCAGAGGAAGTCTGACTTTCTTCTGGCACTGAACAGCGAGATGGATGAGAACACGCTCCCTCCTTGAACCACTGCTGCCCTTACTCTCTGGGACCATCCTCATGCAGCCTGTGGGGTCGTGCCAGGGACTGGAATCAAGCATCCAGTGGATCACAGAGAGCTACACAGGATCTGCAGTCAGAGCAGAGAAAAAGGCACAACCCCGTGCCTCCTTTAAAACAGCCAGGATCTCACCTCACTGCCACCCCACAGCTCTCCCTGCCTTGTCATTAGACTTGGGATAATTAATTTTTTTTTTATTTTTTAAGTACAAACTCACTGAAATGACACACTTGTCAGTGCTGTGACTGTGGCAATGTGAATGTGACACAGCAGGCTTGTACTGGGCACCTGAAATTTAAATTAATGTGAAGAAAGGAGTTGGCTGGGTTTTTGGCAGAAGATTTGGGCTGTTCATGCTGTCCAGCCCTGGAGGTCCCTGGGGTCCTCCTGCAGCAGAGACCCCCAGTTGTGCCACACCCGAGGCCATGCTGGGTCACACAGGGAGGTCAGGACCAGGGCAGGGCTCTGCACCTCTGGTGTGGCTGCACATGGAGTGACCTGCTGCAAACACTGCCTGGCCCCTGTCCCGCTCAGCTCCCTGCACGTCCCATCTGACACACTGGAGGAGAGTTTAGGCAATTCAATGTTTAAGCACCTGGAAAAGAAGGCAGGAAAGGGAGGGAGGCATAAATCAGGCTCAGCATAAGGCCCCTTATCTGGGAATGACGCCCTGCAGTCCATGAGGGTTGATACATCCGCAGGCACTGATTCTGCTGCAGGGATCCCTGCCATGAGATGGACTTGGCTCTGTGCTGGCTGCTCCCGCTTCTCTCCAGACCCCAAGCCCACCCTGCCGTGGAGCCATGGGCTGGCACTGGGGGCTGGGCAGGGCAGTGCTCTGGGGGGCTGGCTCAGGATGTGGCTCCTGCCCCCTCATCCTGCCCTGGGGCTGCAGGTGCTGAGGAACAGACGTGCTGGGCAGAGCTGTGTGTGGGGAGCAGCGAGAGCAGTGTGGGCAGGGGCTGAGCAGGGCAATGCAGGTGCTGCGGCCCCCATCCAGTGGCCTGAGCACCCCCGGGCCAGGGCAGTGCTGCCCAAAGTAGCCTGGTGTGATCAGCGTGGTGGGATCAGCGTGGTGGGATCAGCCGGACTGGCTGTGTGTGCAGTCACTGCCATTTCAGAGGCAATGCGTCATTTAATGGGATTTGTTCACTGCAATGCTTTGCTTTGATTCCTCTCTGTGTGAGGCTGCACATGACTGGGCTTTGCCTTGGGGTCCCGGCTCCCCAAGGAGTTGGGGGGGGAGGACAGCAGCACCTTTTGGGCTCTGGTAAATCCACCCTCCACAGATGGGGAGCAGGAGATTGGGATCGCAGTGAACACGACCAGGGTGGACACGAACAGGTGAACACGAGTGGGAGCACATGTGGCTCTCCCAGCACTGGTGCAGGGGAGAGGAGAGCTTCAGGGGCCTGGGGGGCACACGGAAAGGACTTGGGGGCAGCACTCCTGACACCCCAACAGGACTCTGGGCCTCTGCCCAGGGACAGTGAGGGGACAGGGGCTAACACTGCTGTCCCCCCACACTCTGCAAGGGAAAGGTGTGTGTGAGCACCAGAGAGCAAAACCGAGCCCTATATGTTTAAACTGGCAAGTTCTGTGTTTGTCATCGAGCTGTAAAATGATACCCGAACAGATGAGGACAGGAACTTCTTGGAAGGCTCAAGCACAGACAGCAGGAGTGGGGGAATAGCATTTTGCTTTATTTCTTTACATGCAATCCAAGGTTTTATTTTTTTTTTCTTGCAGTGTTATATTTTTCTATCCAAAAATGGTTATGAGTCTGCCAGCTCTCAGAGGCAGCACTGGTGTGCTGTTGGAGGGCTCGTGCCGTGTCTGACACACCGGGGCTGGGGGCTCTAGCTGGGGTACAGCAAAAGTCACAGACAATAAACCCTGGGCTTGAGGGTTAGTGAAAAAGCAGAGCAGTGAGGGAAGCAGTGTGAGTGTGTGTGAGGGGGGTGTGGGCAGTGTCAGGGAGCTCCCACCCCAATGAAACCCCAACCCCAGTGATTTCCAGCTCGCTTGTTCCACGGGGATGCAGGAGACATCAGAGCCATGCAGGTGATGCTGAGCAGCAGCCTGGGTCTGTGCCTTTGTAGGAGAACATGCGCTTAAACCAGCAGCTCCTGTTTATCACCAGGATATAGTACCTGTTCCAGTGGGTGGATAATTTTAGGTGAATGAGAAAACGCTGCTTTTCATTGGGTTCAAGCCATGTGCTGGGTGAGATGATGCTCACAGCAGTGACTTCTCTCAGGTGCTGCGTGGTAGGGGCACCTTGGCACGTGCTCCCTGGGTTATTTATCACGCAGAGGTGGTGCCTAATTTGGCTGGATGCGGATCCTGTGCGAGGTTACGGGGCGGAAAGCAAACGCTGAGTTTCTCCCTGTGATGCTGTGACTGTCACAGAGCACATGAGCTGCTGATGATTTTAAGGATGCTCTTTTTTAGCTTAAATTAGGGGAGAATTCTGAACAAAATCCTTTGCAAAGCCAGAAAGGTTTATTCTCCACTCATTCTGTGAGGGACCAGCCAGCCCCTGAGCTGTGTTTCAGCTCCCAGTTTATCTTGAGGCATCGCAAATGTCTGAACAACAACTGGGTGTCCCTGGGTGAGTGCCAGAGAGAGGGACTTGGGCTCTGGGCACCAACCCAACGTGGTCCCTGCCCACTTGGCACTTTCCTTCATCCCCCCAAAAAGGCAGCCCTGGGAGGAGGGTGGGTGGGCTGGGAAGGAGGGTGGGCAGGGACCACATTCAGTTCTCAGGGCAGAAGCAAGGAGCTGTCCTGCTCGGGGTCCCTCACCCAGCACTGACTGGGGGTACCAGCCTGGGGTGGGCTGATGGCAGCTGCAGGCCTGCATTGCTGGGCCCTTGGCAGAGCTGAGCCCTGACCTTCTGTGAGACACTCTCCTGGTGCTTTTTGGCTATCACCATGTCCCAGGGCAGCACTGAGTGTCCGGGGTGGTCACAGCCTGCCAAGCTCGATGGTAGGAGACCATCAGGGAAGGCAGGCACAGGTTTCTCACCCCTGAGGGCTCTTCTGGGAGCACACCTCATTTTGTATTATGTTTGGGAAGGAAGGGATGGACAACCTGAGCTCCTGGAGTCAGGAGAGCTGCAAGAACACTGAAAGAAAAGCATTGGCATCAGTGAACACCAGTGCTCCAAGAGGAGCCCAGGTTGTGCCTCCCATACTCATCCAGTCTTTCTTCATGGGCTGAGATACAAGCACCTATAAAGGATCACAAAATGGTGCCGTGAGGGAAAGCTCAGCCCACCCAGGGCTCCCAGCAGCATCCCAGGGGTGGCAAAAAGGAGAAATCATGGGGACCATGAAGAGTTCATGGTCAGCTGGTGTGTGGGGACCCAGGATGGCCAGTTTCTGGAGGTTTGGGGATCATGGTGTGGGGTCCTGTCACAGCTCTTTGGACCCTGTTGTGACAGCCACAGTACACAGACATGCTGGTCTCACTGTCACGGTCTCACTGGTGGTGTCCCAGAAGGGACATGCTGGTCTCTGTGCCCCAGGACCAGCCTGGGGCTGTGGGAAACAGCTGAGATCCAACCTGGTCTCTCCACAAGGCCAAGTGTGGGTCCAGGTAAGGTGGTCAACAGTCAAGGTGGCTTCCAGGTTGCTGGGACCACAGACGGAGAGCCCTTTGCACAGGTCAAAAGCACGTTGGGAATGAGAGGATGGGGCCACCAACCCTCCATCCCACTCCTCATCCCCCCTGTGGAGCTCCCCAGGGTGGTGCCGAGGGGCTGAGAGAAGTGGAACACCAGAAGTAGAGCAGTGTGTGCTGGCTCTGGGGCAGGGAGAGCCCACAAACCCTGACACAGCTGGGCTTGGAGCCAGGGTACTGTGTCCTGCCTTGACCCTGCTCAACCCAAAGCACACCAGGGGACCAGCAGGGCAGACATTCACCGGTGTCCTGGTCCAGCACTCACAGATCCTGATGGACTGTTCCCAGCCCTAGGCTTCAAAAACCCTCTGGGCAACTGAACAGGCACAATTAAAAATGTGTCACTGAGAGCAGCACAGCACCACAAACTGCTGGGCAGGGTCACAAAAACCCAGAGCAGTGACCCCCGTGGTGCTGCATCTCCCTGCCTGGCGTGGTGGGATCACTGGTGGGGGCAGGAGTGTTGGTGTGTTGGTGCACACGCGTGTGCAAGGGGACACACGTGTCCATGTGTGACACTGCAGGGCCCCTCTCTCGTCCAAGGTGAGGGACATCTGAGGATATGGCTGTGCTTTGCACAGAGCTGTGGGCTAACCGAAAACAGATGTATAAAAATAAACAGAAATACTAGAGATGTGATTACCAAGGAAACGCATTTACATACAGGAAAACGTCCAAAATGACTGTCATTTACTTCCTTTATTTATTTGCATTTATAGAAATGCTCCCAGTCAGGGATCTGGGCTCAGTCCTGCACAAATCGTAGGAAACAGAGCCCGCTGGACCCATCACCCACCTTCCCCCACCAGCTTACCCCTCCTGTGAAGGAAACCCCTCTGATGGGGCTCAGTGGATACAATGCTGGAAACGGCTTTCCTTCATTTCTCATCTCTGGGCACAGAGATTCCCCATCAGCTTTCCTAGGACCCCTCCATAGAAGGATTTTCTGGGCAGGGGCAGCCCCCCTGCACCCAGCTCTGGGCTGCTGTGGGGGAAATTGGGCGCTGAGAGCGGAGGGAGGGAAGCAAAGGGATGATATTGGGGTAGGGAGATGGGGGATTTCTCGGTCCAGTTACCAGCAGAGAACCTGAAGGGCAGAGAAACAGGCTGAGGCAAATCAAAAGAGAAGCATTTTAACTTGCAAGAAATGGAAATGAGAGGAGTGAATTTGGGTCATGCCAAAGCATTCGTTCTACAGCAAATGAAATGTTTTACAAGCCTTTCCTTTTCTCCCCTTCTTTTTCCTTTTTTCCCCCTCTTTTTCACAGGATTTACAATAAAAAACCAGTTTTATTTATAAAATGCACAAAGACAATGTTTTAGCTGTGCTTTTCCCCTGCAGTTGTACACAACCCTCACACCCAGCTTGAATAGCACTGGGGGCTCAGTCACCAGCCCCCAGCAACAAAACAACGGCACTGCCTGCCTGGGATTCTCTCAGATTATAACCTGCCTCCAAACCTTCCCCAAAGTCCACAAGAGCCCAGGCACTGCACTGTTTTTGGACAAGACCCACTCTGGTGATGAGCCAGCTCCATGCCAGCCCCCAGAACGCCTGTGGAGATGCTGGGGGGCAACAAGGTGGGCAAACCTCGAGGTTCCTGATGTTCTGGGAGTGGCTGCAGAGAGGACTGGTTTGGAGAGAAATCTGTGTGGGTTTTGGGGGAATGTATTTGTTCATGGTGCAGCTTTGCCTTAAAGAATCACAGACTGGTTTGAGTTGGAAGGGACCTTAAAGACCATCCAGTCCCACCCTCTACCGTGGGCAGGGACACTTTCCACTAGCCCAGGTTGCTCCAAGCCCCATCCAACACGGCCTTGGACACTTCCAGGGATTCCAGGGGCAGCCACAGCTTCTCTGGGCAACCTGTGCCAGGGCCTCATCACCCTCACAGGGAAGAATTTCTTCCCTAAATCCCATCTCTGCCCTCTGTCAGTGAGAAGCCGTTCCCCTTGTCCTGTCTCTCCAGACCCTTGTCCAAAGTCCCTCTCCAGCTTTCTTGGAGCCCCTTTAGACACTTGGAAGGGGCTCCAAGTTCACCCTGGAGCCTTCTCTCCTCCAGGTGAACACCCTCAGCTCTCTCAGATTGTCTCCAGAGCAGAGAGGCTCCAGCCCTCAGACCATTTTCATGGCCTCCTCTGGATGTAGGGACATGAACAATGTCATCACTGCTGGCCTCAGCTCTGGAGCTGCTCTACTCTGAGAGTGGCAGGGAGGGACAGGGAGCCCGTGTCCTGCACAGCACACACAGTTACCACATGAGGAAGGGACACAGAGGCCCTGGGGCCGCGCTGCCACTGCTGGAGAGGGCATTTGGCACCATGGACCTTTTGTTACTGATGAACTCTGGTCCATGCAAGTCCCCCAGCTCTCCCCAGCAGGGGCAGGAGGCTGAGCCAGCAGTGCCCACTGCGCCACCCACACCTTGCAAAGAGCAGCCCAAGGGGCAATGACACAGTTTGCTGCTCTGTTCTTGCGCCGCCTCTGCTGGGTAATTAGAGCTGACAGGGTGTGTGCAGAGTTAATGAGTAATTGCCCACACACTTAAGGTGTGGTGGAAGTCGGGATGTGAAGCAAAATCTTCCGCCTGACCTACATGCAGAGGTGCTGCCCAGCACAGCGGGACGAGGAGGTGGAGAGGGGGAAGCAAATGATGAAATGCTTCTACGGGCACAGCACAAACATGGCTTTCCCCCAGGTGCTCCAAAGAAGGGACTGAAGTAACCCCAAATTGTGCTGGGAGGGGAAGGCAAGGCCAGAGCAGCCTTGCCCAGCCAGGGATCGGGGCTGGCCCGGTGGCACACGCTGCCCAAGCCAGAGAGAGATCTGTCAGGAGAGGGATGGATTAGCAGGAGCCTCACGTGCAGGACAAGGCAGGGAACGCTCTGCTGGCTGCCTGTGTTTGTGCCCACATGTTCAGCTGATCAGGTTAACTGGCTCATTTGCCTGGGAGCACGGAGCCAAGCACTGATGGCTTTGGACATGCAGCCTGTGCCATGCTCTGCTCTCCAGCCCTTCTGGGCGCTGCCACAGGTGCTGCTGAGCTGGCCCGGCTCTGGGCACAGGGGCTGAGGCACAGCTTCCAGGAAACACGCCAGGAAATGTACCAGGAAACATGCCAAGGAACGTGCCAGCCAGCCAGGGCTTCTGCAGCCATCCCCTGACAGAGTGGGGCGGTCCCAGTGCTGCAGCGGGCCTGGCCTTGTTGCACATCTGAGAGGAACAGGAATGGGCCGCTGAGTCAGAGAATCACAGAATCATGGAATCATTAAGGTTGGAAAAGCCCTCTAAGATCACTGAGTCCAACTATTGACCCAGCATCCCCATGTTCACCACTAACCCATGTCCCCAAGAGCCACATCCACATGCCTTTTGAACACTTCCAGGGATGATGATTCCACCAGTTGCTTGGGCAGCCTGTTCCAATACCTGACCACTCTTTCAGTGAAGAAATTTTTCCTGATATCTAATCTAAACCTCCCCTGACACAAATTGAGACCATTTCTTCTCATTCTGCACAGTTCACAGCCTTGGCAAGCAACTGGAGAACAGAGATTAGGGGCAGGATACTCCTTTCCTTCCTTCCCTCACCTTCTCAAGCTCATCTCCAGTACATACAGAAAGGCTGGGAGCACAGTGTGCTCCAGAGCAGAGGGACCAGAGTGGAACATCCAACCAGGAGGAAAGCAAAGCCCAAGTGACTGACCCATCTTAACCTTGAACCTGCAAGTAACTCTGACCAGCCAAGCACCACCAGTGCACCAGCACTGAGCAGGCTTCCAGTCTTGGCAATCTCACTGTCCAGCAGGAGAAAATATTCCTGGTGCCACACAGCAGCCCCTGCCTCTCTTGCCCACAGAATGTTTCTCTCTTGCCCACAGAAACCATAGATCTCCTGCAGCAAAGCTTCCTTTACATCATCCCATCCTGCTCCAGTCCCACCTTTCCTCCTCTCTCAGCCTTGCCCTTTCCTGCAGCTCTCTAGCTGTGCCTGGCTTGGGGCACGTCCGTGGTGGGGACCTGCAGCCCATCCCTCCAGCCCTTTCCTCCCCTGGGGATGTGGCTCCAGGCAGAACTGGCCATGTGTCCATCCTCCTCCTCGGAGCTCCCCTGGCCAGGCAGGATCATTATCTGGTTTGCTGCGGCTCTCAAAGCCTGCAGGCCAACACCCAGCCCTTAGGTAGAGACCAAGTCGTGTTCCCCCAGCCTTTCCCACAGAAACCAAACCAAGTCACGGCCACTCAGGCTCAGGTTTTTGTCAGGACCAAATTCTCTTTTTCAGCTCTTTAGCAAGACAAACTCTGAACTCATCTCCCCTGTTTCTGTCTGGTAGAACAATCTGACTGTGATCAAGGATATCTGTAACACTTGTTCTCCCATCTCTGCTCTGGAAGATAAGTTCTCCCATATCCACAGTTCCCAGGATTACTCATTCCTCCTGGATGAGGCCTTCTAATTCTTCCATTTAATTGCTCATGTTCCTGGCATCAGCACAGAAACACTTGAACTGTTTCTGCCTGGTCTTATCTGCTCTCTCAGCCGAGGAGGTGCCGTCCGTTTGCTGGCTGGGAGGGCTGCCTGACGTCGGCTCTTGGCAAGGTAAGTGCTCTCCCATTCCTTGCTGCTCTCTGCTCTTCCTTTCTTGGTTGCTCTTCTCCTGCTGACACGGTCATCCTCCTGCTGGATCTGGATTCCAGGCAGAGTGCAACCAAGGCCAAGAAAGGAAACGCTCAGAGACAGCCCCGAGACTCGTCCACAGGGAACATCACCACTTATCTGCCTTCCTCCTGATAACCTCCTTTTCATATTATCCACTGCAGACTCACCCTTCACAAGTTCTTTATCCACTTTAATTCTGTGATCCCATCTTCTCTAGGTTAGCTAATAATTTCCCATGGGTGCTTTATCCGATAGTTGTTTGAATCCAGACAGACACAACGCAATGCAGAAAAGCCATGGATTGCTCAGTCCCTGACAAGCTGCCTTTGGAGAACACATGCTGGATTTTATTCCATTTTTCCATACATCTCACTGACTTTATCTGTTGTCCCATATAACACAAGCTCAAAAACCTTATGTATGACACAGGCCAGATTATTTACCCTGCATTTATAGCTTACAGTGCCTGCTCTACAGTCTGCAGTGTGGTGGCAGTGCCTTGGACTGACTCTTTCCTCCAGTTCTGCTCCTTCATGAGAGCTGCCTACAACCTCCTGGTGGTTCTACTTCTGTAAGTCCAGAGGAGGCCACTTACACTGATCCCAGGGCTGGAGCCTCTCTGTTCTGGAGCCAGGCTGGGAGAGCTGGGGGGGTTCATCTGGAGAGGAGAAGGCTCCAGAGAGAGCTGAGAGCCCCTTGCAGGGACTAAAGGGGCACCAGGAGAGCTGGAGAGGGACCTGGGACAAGGGATGGAAGGACAGGGTAAGGGGATGGCTTCCCACTGCCAGAGGGCAGGGAGAGATGGGATACTGAGGAGAAATTCTTGCCTGTAGGGTGGTGAGGCCCTGGCACAGGTTGCCCAGAGAAGCTGTGGCTGCCCCATCCCTGCAAGTGTTCAAAGCCAGGTTGGACAGGGCTTGGAGCAACCTGGGCTAATGGAAGGTGTCCCTGCCCATGGCAGGGGGTGGAATCAGATGATCTTTGAGGTCCCTTCCAACCCAAACCAACCTGGGATTCTGGGATTCATGAACTGATTCTTCCAAGATTCTGAGGCAAAGATGAGCTGGTTCCTCACAATCTCAGTGCCCTGAACTCTTGGAACTTTCTTCTGCACAGGCAGTGGTCACTTCCACACTGTCATTCCCCTGTTCAATGAGAGCACCCTCACCAACTGCAGTACTGAGGGCTCAGGCAGCAGCACCCTCCCCCCTCCTCCTGTGCTCATCTCAGACTCCCGTCAGAAAGCCACTTACCAGTTGTGCCATCTTCAACCCCAGCAGACTAGTTTCCAAAGTTCCTGAGGAAGATCACGTATTTAAGAACAATCCTTTGTATACTAATCCTTTCCAGTGGCAAAGACTTCCTCATGAGCTCAGATCATCTGTCCACCTCCACTGTGCTCTCTCCTTGCCCTTCACCAAAAACAACAACAGAACTCCTCTGAAGGGCACCCGAGTCTTTCCTCTCTTTGCTCATCTCCCCTGCCTTGGCCTAGACACACTTGGCATGTGGAAGCAGGAACCTGCCCACCACTTGTCCCTGTCCCTCCTTGCCTACTCCATCTGCATGTCGCCTCCACCTCCACCTCTGTTTCCTGGTGAACACTGTTACCTCCGTCTCTCTTCCTTCAGGATGAGCTGCCATTTTCTCTTTTATGGCCAACCCTCTATTTCTTCTCCCTGAGCTCTGGGACTCCAAACCATGGTCTCTGCTCCATTTTCTGTCCTTCCACCTGCCTTCTCCTTTTCTCTTGGGTTTCTAACACGGTTTCTGAGGGTGTCAGTCCTCGTTCAGATCTTTTCACAGAACAGGTATCTGCAGTTCTCCAGTTTATTTGTGGTTCTTCCTTCCTTATACTGTTCTAAATTTCCCATTTCACTCCACCACATTATCCAGCTGTTTCTCTGCTTTTGGGTCTCTCTTCCACGGTGCTCTCTGGGCACAGAGCAGCTTCACCTGCAGCACTGGGAGGACGAGGGATTGGGAGCTCTGGGGCCAGATTATGGGAATATTTTCTAGCTTCTCTCAGCCCCATCCCGTGTACATCACCTCTGTTCTTCCTGTTCTGCATGGCTGCAAGTGAGAGGGGAATCAGGCCTTGTGACAACGTGGCAAAGGCTGCACCACTCTGACCCTTTGCCACGAGCAGCCCACTTGGAAAACAAAGGAACTGCAGGACACACTCAGCCACACAACAGCTGGGGTGTTGGAGGAGAAGATATCCATTCCATTAAAAAGCTCAGAGATAAAATCCTCCTCTAGCAGCATTGTTGTTTCCAGGAACACCTTAAAGATGCTTTGATTTTCCTTTTCTTATGTCCTTGTCATACAAAAGCAGTGAGAGCAACTCTCCTCACAAGCACCATTAGCTAC
This sequence comes from Chiroxiphia lanceolata, assembly GCF_009829145.1. NCBI lineage: Eukaryota > Metazoa > Chordata > Aves > Passeriformes > Pipridae > Chiroxiphia > Chiroxiphia lanceolata. The sequence continues at coordinate 872,349 of NC_045660.1, read as the reverse complement.
TTAACACACCGTGCGTGGAAGGAATAAAACCTGGGGTTTTGGCTGTTCTTTGGGCCCAGTTCATCCAGCTATGCAGGGATACACCAAAATCCAGGTGATACTTCATCCCTATAACCCAGGCTTTGGGATGACCCAATTGTGGCCATCGAGTACCTGCAGGGAGCCTACAAGAAACACTGGGAAAGATTTCTTGCAAGGGCTTGTAGAGACAGGACAAGGGGGAATGGCTTCTCACTGAGAGAGGGCAAGGTTAGATGGGATATTTGGAAGAAATTCTTCCCTGTGAGGCTGGTGAGGTCCTGGCAAAGGTTGCCCAGAGAAGCTGTGGCTGCCCCTGGAATCCCTGGAAGTGTCCAAGGCCAGGTTGGACGGGGCTTGGAGCAACCTGGGCTAGTGGGAGGTGTCCCTGCCCATGGCAGGGAGTGGAACTGGATGAGTTTTTAAGGTCCCTTCCAACCCAAATCATTCTGTAACTCTCTGATTCTCTCTCCATGGAAGCCAACATGGTGGGATGATTTTTTCCATCCAGACAATCGCACTCATTTGTGGATTTCATCTGATTTTATTTGTCTCTGGAGCAAACAGAACACATGAAATGCAGGCTTCAAGCTCATTACAGACAGGATTCAGCAGAGCTGCCCTCCTGAGCCACCTAGTCATACAACAGAGTCATTTATTTGGGGAGATAATTACAAGGAAACCCATTCACAAGCCAGATTCCAGCAGATGAAGGATTTGCTCACCTATAGACAAAGCGACATCTCAAACTCAGGATCAGCCAGACCCAGATATCAGACCCGAAAAACGCAGCACAAACCATTCAGTGTGTCCCAGCAGTCACTCATGTTGCTGTTTTTCTGCCCCTTACCTCCTGGCCCCTGGGCTGCTTTGTGAAGAAGTTCCAGGGTGAAACCAGCCAAAGTCAAGAATTTCCGAGAGACGTGAAAACAGCCGAATGCAAATTCTGTGGAGGCTTGAAATTTCAAGTGATTTACTGGTGTCAAAGCCGTAAAATCAATTTGGCAGGTGTTTGCTGGTTAAAATTAGTTTTAAGTGAAAGCTGGAGGCACTGTTGTGGGTGTCTTTGAGCATTGTTGGGGATGCACGAGGCACAGGCACGACGCGTGTGTGCGTGTTGTGCAGTGTAATCCCCCTGCTGTGCCCTATAATGCTGTTTGTGTGGCTCAGAGAGCTCTGTGGGCTGAAACCTTGGGGCTGGTACCACACACCAGCACTTGCAGAGCTTTTCTGGCATTTTCTCTGGCCCTGGGGTGGTCAGTGAGGCTCAGAGGCCTCGTTGATGCCTTGGGTGGGCTCCAAGGATAAGCCCAGCCAGGACAGCAAGGGAGAGAGAGATCTAATGGACTCACGGGATCATAAAACCACAGAATTGTTTAGGTTGGAGAAGACCTTTAATATCACCAAGTCCAGCCACCAGCCCAGCACCACCCCTGTGCTCACCACTGACCATGTCCCCAGATGCCACATCCACACCTTTTTTGAAAGCTTCCATGGATGGCAACTCCACCACTGTCCTGGACAGCCTTTGCTAATGCTTTACAACCCTTTCCATGAAAAAATATTTCCTAATATCCAAGCTAAACTTCCCCTGGCAGAAAGTGAGGGCACCTCCTCCCCTCCTGTCTCCTGGGTCAGAAAGGTAGGAGGGTTCTGCTCGCCCTGACCGAGGCAGCACCAGCCTGTGCTGTGTGCCCATGGCAGAGCTGCCCTCCCAGCAGAATTGCTCTGTATCCCTCCCACCCCAGCCCCTGTAGCTGCCCCTTCTGATCCTGGCACTCTCAGGCTCTTTGCCTGCTCAGTCCAAACTCCTGTGATCATTTGGGATTCTCTGGAGGATTCCTGTGAGAGGATGGACAGTGGTGCTCTCAGACAGAGCTGCATGGTGCAGCCCTATCCCTTCAGAGGGACTCTGGGCAGCTGCCTGGGTGGGCCAGGGCAGTATCCTGCCCATCTCAGTACCACCCCTCAGGGCAGCAGTTGCTGTGGCCACTGTGCTCACCTCAGCTCCAGCAGCACTGGGAGCAGAGCCCATCCTGACCAGTTCCTCAGCTTCTTCTCCCCCACCCCCAGAGGAGCTTTTTTCCCAAGGAGCCTGAGAGATGCAGGAGAGGGGTCAGGGCAGCTGCAGAGGAAGGTGGTTGTGTTCTGCAGTGAAGGGGCTGCACAGAGAAGGGAGTCAGTGAGTGCTGAGCAGAGACAAGTGCAGACCCGGGGTGCACATCCCACATGGGAAAGCAAGGAACAGGGAGGCCTCCTCCTCCATCCTGGCTGTTCAAACCTCCTCAGTAACGTCTGCCTCTGCAGTTCACCCCCCCAGTACTCCACAGTCCCCTCTCAGGCCCCCTTGGCCCTGGAGTCCCCTCCTAGGACTTGCTTCTGTATTGCTGTGACACTGGACTGGGAAACCTCGAGCCAGGAGGTGTCTGGGGGAACAAGGATCCTGCAGAACCAGGCAAGGGGGATGGACTCTGCCCTTGCACAACAAGGCGGGGGGACACCATCTCCCTGATCAAACCCTCATGAACTGAGAAGGGTCAGGCTCCAGCTGCCTGCCTTGCCCTTTCCTCCAGAGGAGATGCCATTTCGTGACAGTCCTGCTGTCAGCAGAGAGCTGCTGCACAGCTCTGCCTGTGCATCCTGCTGTCTCTCGGAAAACCACCACATCCCAGTGACCCTGGTTCACCTGCACAGTCCTGCTGTGCCACTACCTGCTGAAGTCCACCCCAAGCAGGGACTCCCACACATCTCATCCTCCCAGAAGACTCCAAGAGAAATCCAGCAGAATCCAGTATAGAGCCCCCTATTCATTCCAGCATCCCAATCTGCCCCAGCAGTGCCATGGTGGGATGCCAGGGTGCCCCAGCACCCTGTTTCACTGCAAGATCCCACTGCTCTGTGGGATCCCAGTGCCCAGCTGTGCAGGATCCCACTACACCACTGTAGGCAACAGTGGCTGCAGACTCCTCTTCTTCCCACTGCCATTCCCTCCTCTCCCCAGCCCTCTCACTCCACTGGCTGTGCTGTAGGTGACATCATGTCCAAAGTCAGGTATTTGGGAGCTGATGCTGAGGACTCGGCAGCTGAGGTGGTCTCCCCTCTGTCACAGGGGTTGTGGCCCTGAGATTTGGAGGAACAGCCTTCAGAAAGCAGGTGTTGAATCATTCAGCAGATTTTGCAGGCAAAACATTGCAAACTCCATTGTCCCCATCAAATCCTCCTGCGGTGTTTGTGTCTGAGCTTCTCCCTGCCCTCTCAGCTTGTGGCTGGAAAGAAAACCCTTCCCACCCCTCCTGCTTCTGCTGTGCAGTGGGGTTGGAGCCATGGGACACCCTGACAGTGGCTCTGTCCCCAGGCTGGGCACCATGTCCCCAGGCAGGCTGACACCTGGGACTCCTTTTGGGGTTTCCAGGGTCTTTCCCTCAAGCAGGCCACCCTCACACTGGCTTGTGTGCTGGGGCTGCTCTCCTGCCTGGAACATCACCCCATTCCCCAGAAAGGACCCATTCCAGAAATTAGAAGATGCTCCAGGACCCCAGGCCTATGGAAGAGGGGTCAGTGGAGCAAGGCATGCTCAGGCCCAGGGACTCTGGGCTGGCTCTTCCACAAACAGCAGCAGGGCTGGACCAGCACCACTCCTGTCCTCGCTCTGGGGTCAGCAACGAGTCCAGAGGGCAGGGCAGGGAGTCCTTGATCTTCCTTTTGGAAATTAAAGAAGCAGAAAGGGTTTGGTTTTTATTAATATTTTTCTTCAAAAGTTTTCTGGCTTCCCTTCCCTTCCCCATCTTCTGCCAATATTTCTCCGAGGGGGCGGGCAGCGAGGAGCAGGGAACGTCTGGCAGCTTTTTGTTTTCAATTCGCACGAGCCCATTCTGTGTGTGTGTTTTTTCTCTTTCTGGAAATTCGCTGCAGACAGGCACTTCCTGCAGAAATCTTCATTTGCAAGGGAAAAATATCTTACAAACATGTTTTGTGCCTTTCAGTTTGCCCCGGATCTGCAGAACCCCGGGCTGGGCTTCGTGTTCCTGACCCTGCCAGGCAGCAGCCACCAGTAACCCCCAGCACTGTGCTCCCACACCAGCCCCTCCTGTCCCTGCCTCTCTGCCACCCCAGCACAGCATCTCCCTGGGCTGCCCCATCACTCCTGTGGGTTTGTCAAAGACATGGAGGGAAGCACCGAGCCTGGGGGATGGAAATGACTTTGGGGTCCAGCTAAGAGAGGGGTTATGCTGGTTGAGCTGTGTCCTGTCCTGGTGGGGCAGAGATGTCCAGTCTTGGCAGAAGGCCGCTCCAGATGTTTTACCAGCTGTTCACCTCTGGCTTTCTCCCCACTCTCAGAGCTCTGGAGGACAAGCAGTGGCCACGGTCAGGCAGGGGCACCTGGGAGGAGCAGGGGCACTTGCAGCTCAGAGACCCCGTGTGGGCTTTGGCCTTTGCCCACCTGGGTCCCCTCTGATCCCCAAGCACCCCCAGTCACACGTTGGCCCATCCTGACCTGGGCTTTCCCAGACAAAGTTCTCTGGTCCTGGAGTCTGTGCAGGTGGGCAGGCACGGGGATAGTCAGGGCTGTGAGGTTAAATAATTCATTCCACATAAATCTTTCCTAGAAACAATTTTTTTCTTCCCAGGGAGACACATTACCACCTCGCACACACAAACCTGACCAGGAATTATAAGAGCGCGTTTCTGCAGCGGCGAACGGGGCAGGGAGAAGGGAGAGGAGGGAAGGAATAAAATATAGATTCTTGAACTCAGACCTGGGAAGCAGCAAAGCATCAATCTTGTTAAAGGACTAGTGTGGACTCTCCAGCCAGCCCACTTCATCCTGACTCCTGACAGGCCCCGATGATTTGTGCCTGCTCAGCAGAGGAGAAGTCCCATAACTCACCCTCCGAGACGGCGTGGGATGGAAGCGGGAATGACTCACCGCCCGCCGCATCCTGCCGCGGCCCCGGGGCTCCCTGTGCACCCCCCGCCCCCGGGCTGCGGGGCAGGCACGGCCTCCGTCCCCATCCAGCACCTCGGGCTGGCACAAAAGTCTCGGAGAAGGGCAGGATTTGCTCAGAAACGTTTGGGGCTCGTGGTGGTTTTAGCCATTGCATGATCGGGATCATAAAAGGGAGGTGAAATTCCTGGATTGTCCCAATTTACTGCGCTGTTCGCCTGGAAAACAGGCGCAGTAGCAGCTGTCCCCTATCTTGCCAGCTAGAAGGATTTGCTCTTTGCACCCAGCCCTGGCTGGAGCGGAGGAATCAGGAATCCTGCCGCTGCTCCTGGCGGTGGCAGGTCGAGCCCGCAGGGCTGTGCGGGGATGTGCTGAGCACGGTCATCATCTCTGGGATGGACGGTGCCTCTGCTCCGAGTCCTGCCCGCGGGCGCCGGAACTGAATGCTTGATTAGTGCAGAATCCCGAGCAAGGAGAGGAAATTCTCCCTGGAGCCCTGCCAGGCCAAGCCCGTATCCAAAAATACATCCTGCCGTCCTGCTCGGAGCCCAAAGGTTTTTGGAAGGGAGACTGCAGCTGCTTCGCATGCAAAAAATAACAGCAGCCCTGAGAGCCCCCCGTTCCTCACAAACAGGGATGGAGTCACTTTCAAATCACAGCGTTTATTCCAAAAGAGAGACGGGGAGAAGAGAAAGAAAAAGACACACATGCACCACCACGGATCTGGCAGGCGAACACAGCTCCAGGGCTTCTGTTTGCCCATCACAGGAAGATTTACTAGGGGAAAAAAATGCAGGCTGATTAATTATGCAGCCGGTTTGGTCCATTATATCATAAAACCCAGCTGTGTAGGACAACCTTGGAGATGCTCCTCTCCAGCATTATCTCAGCCCGGAACCAGGCGCCTGGAGCCAGGAGAAGCCGTCTCGGCACTGAGCGCTCGCCGCCGCGCCGAGCGATAGCGTCTTCCCAAACCCACCTTTTCCATTGGAGATTAGGAGAGCAGTGAACTTTGATATGGCACCAGTGCTAATTTCAATCGGCAGGCCCCTCGCTGGTGTCACCGGAGGCCTCGGGTTCATTCAGAGAGCTGCGGCAGCGCGAGGGGAGGAGGGAAAACAGCCAAAGACTCCCCTTGAATATTAATGAAGCATCAAAGCTTTTAGCTGCATGGCCGTGTCTGAGCGCGACTGCTCTCCAGGGCTCTGCTATGTTTGGCACAATAAAGCCTTGGTAATTATTTCCAATAACTAATTTAGATTATCATTAGCCCCACATTGGAGGCACAGAGAATGCTGCCCTTTCAAACACTTGAACCACTGAGCCTCAAAAATAAAACGTTCGCTCTCTGCAAAGAGATCTTTGCCAGCTCTAATAAATTAGAATATATTTGTGTGTGTTAGCGCCTGTGGTGGCTCCGGATAATGAGAGCAGGTTGTGTCTGGGAATGGAGGAGAAGGCGGCCCCTCCCTGCCCTCCCCCCACCCCCCTGCTCCACCAGCACACATTCCTTTGGGCCCCAATTTGTCCCCATTATCCTCCCGCACCCCCCAACCCCAAATCACCCAGGCCTGGCAGCCGACCCTGTCACAGCCAGTAATAACCCATAAATCATCCCACGCCTTCAAAGGAAATTTCTGTGTGGTGTTAACAGCCTCCTGTGCCCCAGCCCTGGCTGCCAGCCCTGTGCCCAGCTGGGCTCTGTGTCCCACGGCAGATGTTCCGCATCCCAGAGTGGCTGCTTTGCACCCCATGACACCCACAGTGGGTGCTCTGCCCCAACCCTGTTGCCCTCTGCAGCCAAGGGGGCTCCAGCCTCTGCAGTGCCCAGGAAAAGCTCCCCAGCTCCTTGGCTGTTTGTACTGCCTTCGTGGCCAGTCCTGGGCACCCCAGGAGGGTCCCAGCACTGGGACCCCAACACTGGGGCTCCTCCAGCCACTGTGAGGCTCATGCAGCAGCCTGTGCCTGCACTGCCTGCTCACCCTCGGCCATGGACCAATCCCCAGCCAGCAGGGATGTTCCAGGAGGAGGTGGGAAGGGGACACACATGGAACCATCCAGGTAACCTCTGACTGCCCCAAGACAAGGCAGAGCCCTCAGTGCCTCCCGAGCCCAAAGCCTGCCCATAACTCCTGCCTCTGCCACCACAGGGGCCTGGGGACCTTGGGTGGATCACTCCAGCTTTCACAGCCTCCGTTTCATCAACCATGTCATTAGGCTAATGATAATTAATGCCTGCAAAGGGCTTTATGCTCTTCAGCTGGAAGGTGATAGTGAAGGGTAAATTATTGTTATTACCATAAACACAGGGTACCTGCCACTTGCAGGGTGGGACCTGCTTTCTGACTTGCCTCAGTTCTTCCTGGACTAGGACCAGGGTCAGGTGCAAGCTTTGCTTCCTCCATAGTTTCCAAGTGAACCTACGCTTGAGCCAGGCAGGACTGGGGGCTGAGCCTTTTTCACGCAAAGACTCCAAAGTAAGGGTTGAGCTCATTCATGGAAGTGTGAGTGTTGCAGCAGCACTGGGGGAGGGATGGGAGAGGTTCCTCTGCCATCTCCATGGCCGAGGCCAACTGTATGAGGCTCAACAAGCTGATGTGCCAGATCCTGCACCAGGGTCACACCAGCCTCAGGCAGAGCTCCAGCCTTGGGGCACATAGGCTGGAAAGCCGCTTGGCAGGAAAAGGCCCTGGAGGTGCTGGTGACAGTGGCTGAACATGAGCCCAGGTGAGCCCAGGTGGGCAAAAAGACCAATGGCCCCTGGGCTGTACCAGCCATGGTGTGTCCAGCAGGACAGTGCCTGTCCCTGTGCTGGCCCTGCTGGGGCACCTCCAGTCCTGGAGGCAGTTCTGGGCCCCTCACAACAAGAGAGACATGGAGGGGCTGGAGCGTGTCCAGGGAAGGGAAGGGAGCTGGGGAAGGGGCTGGAGCAGCAGGAGCAGCTGAGGGAGCTGGGGGGGCTCAACCTGGAGAAAAGGAGGCTCAGGGGGAACCTTCTGGCTCTGCAACCCCCTGACAGGAGGGGGGAGCTGGGGGGGGGTCGGGCTCTGCTCCCAGGGAACAAGGGACAGGAGGAGAGGGAACGGCCTCAAGCTGTGCCAGGGGAGGGTGAGGTTGGATATTTGGGAAAATTTCTTCATGGAAAGGGTGGTCAGGCATTGGAACAGGCTGCCAATGGATGTGGCAGGATCACCATCCCCGAAGTGTTCAAAGGCATATGGATGTGGCACCTGGGGACATGGGTTAATGATGGCCTTGGCAGTGCTGGGGCAATGGTTGGACTTAAAGATCTTAGAGTTTTTTTCCAGCCTCAACAATTCTGTGATTCCATGATTCCATGAGTGTTCTTCAGGGGGATGCTCACCTCCCTCTCACTGGCTGTGTTATCTATCCTTGTGCATTCCAGCTGGGATGCAGTGGGCAGTGCCTGGCAGGTGGGCAGGAATCCCACACTGCAGCCCCTGTCCCTGGAGCTGGGACCATCCAGTGTCCCCACGTGCCTCCCACAGCTGGACAGGGCAGCAGCTGGGGGTGGGATCTGAGCAAACCCTTCAGCCCCAGGGCAGTATCCACATCACACTGTGCAATTCTATGTGTCCCAAACCTTCCTGACCATGCCTTTCTCTGTCTTGGCCATGCATCCCAGCACCCTTCCCATCATTCTTACACCACTTCTTCCCACTTGCTTGTTAAAGAATAAGAAAGAAAGATTTGGTTGGACGGTTGATTGACTTCATTGTTTATGTTTTTAAGCTCCTATTCCCTATGGACAGTTTCAGTTTTTGTTAAAAGTCTTTTATCAGAATGAGCCAAAATTGTCAAAGGCTGTGTCTGGTTTTTGATTAAAAGCTGAAATCTGCAGTGGAAAAAAAAAATATTTCTCTCCATTCTTTCCCATCCCTTCTCCCCATTTTTACTGAAATCCTCCATATAGAAAATGCCTTTGCTGATAGGAGGAGCTGCCTCACATGGGATGGAGCAGGGACTCCTTTCTCCCAGGCAGAGAGAGCAGGAGCATCATTGAGCTGAGCCAGCTCCTCGGCCCAAGCACTGCTGAAACATCACAGTGAGTTCAGAGCAGAGACATGGTGCTTGCTGCCATCCTTCGCTGTCGTGGCCAAGCTGGGACATTGGTAGGAGCAGAACAGCAGGAATAGGGATGCTGGAATCTGGTGGGCTCCCCCAGGGCTGGGCCTGCCTGCACAGCCCGACTGCCCTGCCCACACGACCACTGCAGTCTTCGTAGGACCACAACAGCACTGGTGGTGGGGACCTCCAGAGGTCCCAGTCCATCCCCCCTGTTGGAGCAGGAATGTCACCAGCACAAATCAGAGCAGCCGTGGCCATGCCCAGCCAAGTCTCACCAAGGATGGGGACGCTTGTGACCTTTTAGAGCTGCACCCCCCTCCTGGGGGAAAGCTTTCCCTGGTATCCAACCTGAAGTTGCAGTCTGTGGATGCTGTCCCATGTCACTGTGTCTGCCACAGCCAAGAGGAGTTTGGCTCCCTCAGCTTTGTGTTTACCCTTCCTGGACCTGCAGGCTGGGAACAGCCCACATGTGCCCAGACTAACCCAGCCCAGCTCCCTCCTGCTCTCTGTGTGGGTCATGTGCCCAAGGCCCCTCACCCTCACCACACCTTCACTCCAGTGTCCCCACATTCCTTTTGAACTGGCACTGGACACGGTTCTCCAGAGGCAGCCTCCTCACCCGTGCTGCATGGAGGGGACAACTGCCCCCAGTCTGCTGCTGTCCCAGCAGAGCATAGATGAGGGAGAATGGCTTTTAACTGGCAGAGAGCAGATTTAGATGGGATATTGGGAAGGAATTCTTCCCTGTGAGGGTGGTGACGCCCTGGCACAGGTTGCCCAGAGAAGCTGTGGCTGCCCCATCCCTGGAAGTGTCCAAGGCCAGGTTGGACGGGGCTTGGAGCAACATGGTCAAGGAAAGGTGTCCCTGCCTATGGCAGGGGGCTGGAATGAGATGAACTTTCAGGTCCCTTCCCACCCAACCCAAATGATTCTATAATTTCTCTTACATGCAGTGAGTGTGGGCTGCTGGCCAGTGCTGCACAGACTCCACAGTGACCTCCAGGTGCTCCATAACCTGCTGCTCAGCCAGCCATGTTCCCATGTGGAGCAGGTCACTGCTCTGGACTCCTCCTTGCCCTCACAAGGAATTGAGCAGCTCAGGCTGAAGTGCCTCCCACGAGCAGCTGGGGAGCACCAGAGGTTGCAGCTCCTGCTTTCCTTCCCTGCTGGCCCCGGAGCCGCCCCTCACACTGACTTCATGTCTAATGCCCCATTCCCACTGTGTGTTCCAAACTCACACATGGCATTAAAGGCAAGGCATCTTCCAAGACCTGCATATTCCCCATCATTCACAGGTACACCAGGAGCTGCTCCAGGGGACATCCATGCACCCCTCCTGCCTCCTGCCAGAGTTTATGTCCTTGGGTCATGCTGTCTGCATCGTTATCTATGAAACGTAATTAACCTCTGCTCCTTCCCTCTCCTGCCTTGGTTCCTCTCTCTCAATCCCAACATGGTTTCTTCCAGCCCATTTTACTGTTCCTGGAGGAAATGGGTTACCTTTCCTATCTTTCCATATGTGCAAACTCGCAGCTCCTACCCCCTGGCACAGCACCACACACTAATGGGGAGGAGGCTGAGATTGAAATGCATCAAAATGTGAGAACTCAGCTTTGCTTTTGCCTCCTCTGAAGCCTTATTTTGCTTTTTGGGCCAAGCGTATTGTGTATTTTCTGTAACAATGAACTTATCACACTTATTATGATAAACTGAGAAGGCACTTCCCACAGTAGATGAAAATCCTGCAGGTTGACTTCAGCTCTCAAATATCTTTGGATACACGTACGTTTTTCCATGGATTTTCTGACAAGGGGAGTATCCTGCCTGCAGCCAGTCCTTGTATGAGCACAGCTGATCTCCTGCTGCTCCTCCCTACACTGGGAGGGTGCAGCTGATGCCATGTCCTTGCTCCCTGGGCAGTGCCAGGGCATTAATTTCCCTGCCCGGGACTCATCTAGACATACTGGAAAATGCTTGTTTTGCCACTGCAAGGTAAGTCCATCCCAACCCTGTGACCACTCAAGGCACAGGGGATTTTAGAACATCCCACCCAGCCAGTGCAACCACCCACTGAACTGCAGTGCAGAAACCCCTCTCTTGAGCACCCTCCCCCGGGTTCCAGGACAGCAGGAGGCATGGGAGAGCCTCTAGAAAATGAAGCCAGGCATATATCCCTGTAGCTTTGCCCTCTTGCTAAGAAAAATGAGAGAAGTCTCATTCACCTAATGCCCCACCACAGCTCAGACACTGCTGCAAAATCCCGAGCTAAGCAAACATGGCAATTACAGGTGGAGCAGTTCCTGGGTGACCATCCACGAGGACAGCAAATGCCCCCCTTGTACACTGGCCACGTGCATCCCAAAGTCTCTGCACTTCCCTGACTGCACCTGCCCAGTGCCACCTCGACCTGCCCCCTCACCTTTGGCACACACCTGGTTGCACATTTCTCCAGACACCAGAGATTCTCCAGTGCCTGCATCCATCACATCCCCCCCCAGCAGTGTCCAGCCAGCTGTCTCTAGGGACCGGGGACAGGAATGAGCTTAAAAACACACCAGACAGGGAATAAAAGTGTTTTCACTTAGATTGGCCAAACCTGGGAGGATGCTGTGTGGGGATAAATCCTGAGGATGTAGCAGCCCACAGCCAGCTGGCCAGCCCATCCCTTTAAGCACATTTGGAGGCAAGGGGAAATAATCATCCTGTCAAACTCTTCAGAGTGAATTCTTGGGAAACAAGAGTGCCATGCTGTGGTGAGCCAGGTGGCACAGAGCTCACCCCACGGGTGGCCCTGGGCAGCCCCCAGTCTCTACCAAGGGCAGTGGGGAGCTGTGTTTTGCCACATCACCTCCATCCTTCACCTTCAGAAAGGAAGCGTGCAGAAAATGAGACCAAAATGCCTTTGCTGACAGGCTGGAATTAAGAGATTTCAGCTTTTTATAAACAGTCTTTGGATTTCCTGAAAGTTACTGCACCGGGCGTCATTTGTATGCAGGATGTGCTGTAGCTCAAAGGTACCAGAACTAATGCTGTCCTGTTAATGAACTGAGTGAGTAATAGCCATGGGTATAGAAAGCTTATGTCTGAAACTAATCCTAGTTAATGAATCTATTGTTACAGGTATTAAATGGTGACAGGGGGTTTCATCCATCAGCCCTCCATTAATCACAGCATCCCCGCCTATGCTTATTATTTAGAAGCCAGCAAAGGGATCTTAATGATATTAGTAATAGAGCGGTTGTGGTACGTGACCCGGGACGAGCCGGGGATTGGAGGTGATAAGTGTCTGATCGCATAAGGCATTTTAGAGGTGATCCAAGCAGCTTTGCTCCCCATGGCATGTTATCTTGTCTCTGCCAGCTTGTTCTGCTCAGCCAGCCCTGCCTGGAGAGCAGCCGTGCACGAGCCGTGGTGGCCACGCCGGAGCCTCCCCTCGCCTGTTGTTGGCAGTCAGGAGATCCCACTGCTGGGGGGCTGCCCCTGCTCTCCAGAACCCCTCCCTGCAGACCCCACCGGGTGCCCCAGCGTGCAGGGGCACAGCACAGGGCCGGGGTATGCCCGGGGGGAGCTCGCACGGGCACGGGAAGAATCTGTCTGTACAAGTAGCCAGGTGCAAACCCACGTGCATGAGCACAAATACCCACACACCCACGCAGCCTCGGAGCAAATGACTCAAAGGTTTCTCTGGAAAGACGTGAGGAGCATCTGATATTCTACGCTAATTCTCCATCTGGACATTCTCGGCATGTATGTTGGGGTGGGATTCATCTCATTGTGGCCCCTGGAATCAGAGATATTTCAGCCCAGTGGAGGAACACCACCATCTCCAGGGCAAGGCAGGGTCTCTGAGAGGGCCAGGACAGTGTCCAAGGTAAAGCAGGTCACCAGGGCTTCAGGGCTGGCCTTTGCTGCCTGCAAGGTGTGGTTGGCTCCTGCTGCACGCACTACGTTGGGTTGCTGATGGTGGGAACAAGTCCCAGCTCCGCACACCTCAGCTCTGAGTGGGTGAGGCTGTGTGGTGTGAGGACTCTTAAGGGGAGCAAGGACAGGTAGCTTTGGCAGAGGTCTTGCTCTGCTGGGTTCAGTACTTTCTCTCCATTCTTCTCCTGAAGAACACTGTGCCCTGAAGGTTACTTCTCCTGAAGATTTACCACAGTGGCCCTGGGTGAGGGACATCCACTGCAGCAAAGCTCACTGGCCACCACAGCAGCAGCAGGGCCAGCAGATCATGCTGATGGGGTGGGCATGGATGCTGTGTGAGTCAGGGGCTTCCCTCGGGATGTAAGTGCAAAATCCCAAATACAAAAACCTACTGCAAATGAACAACCCACAGGTCCCTGCTCGACTTTCATCCTCAGCCACCTCTGCAGCTCCTGGTCTGCCGAGAATTTCCAGCTGACAGAGCAAGTTCCCCAGTTGGTGCCACAGCTGCAGCAATCCCAGTGATCTGCTCAAGCTGATGGGAACTGAGGGATGCCCAGGCACCACACAGGCAGCCACGGTGCTGGAAGAGCAGTGGTCCCTGAGCCCAGTGCCCAAATACCCACTGACCCACAGAGCTCACAGCACCTGTGGAGCTTCTCCCCGCCAGGCCAAGGCTGTCAGGGACGAGATGGGCTGGTTTGATGATCAAATGCAAGGCAGTTTCCTTGAGCCAAACACTTCCTCCTCTTTAGGTCTGCATTGTTCTCTATGCAACTCCTCCCTGGACAAGGGAGGTCAATGGCCCCTGTCCTGGACCAGCCATGGCGTGTCCAGCAGGACGAGAGGCTGATGGAGCTGGGGGGGCTCAGTCTGGAGAAAAGGAGCCTCAGGAGGGACCTTCTTGCTTTCTCCAACTCCCTGACAGGAGGTTGGAGCCAGGTAGGGGTCAGGCTCTGCTCCCAGGAAACAAGAGGAAATAGTCTCAAGTTGCACCAGAGGAAGTTTAAGTTGGATACTGGGGAACATTCCTGTCCTCAGGAGGGGAACCTGCTCTGGCAGCAGTGTGGGAGCCTCATGTGACATCCACCCTGTATGTCCTGCTCTGGGGGAAGAGCTGATCAATGCTGGGTGTCCACACACAGGCTGGGCACCCTCAGGGTTTCTCTCCTCCATGCCCATTCTGCAGGGCATCCCGTGGTGCATTGGCACCAAGAAGCTGGACACAGAACAGCTCTGGAGACCTGCAGGTGGATCAGTCCTTTTCTGTTCTCTGCAAGGACTCCAAACCCTACATTTCTATGAAAAACCAAGACAGGTAATCTGCCACTTGGTTATATTTTTAGGTTAATAACAGATGTGTAAATACATATATGTCTCATCTTCACAGGTACTCGGAGCCAGTAGCTCACCACTTGCCAATGTTTAAAACAAGCCCAGAGCTAACTCGATAAGTTGACTGTAAATCCAGCTCTAACCTGAGTTCCAGAGCCCAGGCTGTGGCTGCAGACCTTCCTACACAGCTGACACCAAAATCTGCCCACAAGCACGAGGGTGATATCTCCAGCTGAGTGCTCACCCCAAACCCTCCTGCCTCAGGAATGATGCGTTTTGAGGGTTGCGTTTTCTTGCAGTGTCCAGAAACCGTCCTCACTTTCCTGCCTCCTCCAGAGGGAGAAGATGAATAATGGCTCCAAGGGATGCAGACACCCAAAAACCAGGAGATGTCTTTGTAAAACAGTAAGGAATCTCAGTGCCTTTGCCTTGGCAGTTGGTACTCACAGCTTTCTCCCCCGTCAAAGAAGAAGAAAGCTGTTTTTATCTCACAAGGGGAGCTGAGATCCTCCCATCACCTGCTTCCAAGAGCTGGGGTTTTCAACGAAATCTCTGGGGATGCAGGGTCTATCAAGCAAGGCTAAGCCCTGGCCAAGTCTGGCCAGAAAAAGCAACAGGAGTTGATCTGCCTGTGCCACATGAGCCCTGGCACGGAGCAGGTGGGTACCTGGTCTGCAGTAGTGCCACACTGCACTAGGACAGCAGCCAGCAGAGGAGGAAAAGGGAAGGGATAATTATTAGTGATTGAAAGTGATTGCATGAAAGAAGGACAGATGTTTCTTGTTGTGCTTGTGTGCCTGAGGCTACAGAGCCGTGCAAGGGACCGGGGAAAACTCCTTCTCAGCCTGGGAATGCTGTGGCACTGAGCTGCATTCAAATGAGGCTGAGATCCACACACACTTTCCCTCTGACTCTTGCAAATCCACACAGGCTCTGGTTAAATCCCAATCTCCTCATTTCCCCCGTACAGGCAGGTGATGTCCATACAAGACCCCTCTGGCCAAGGTGCTGTAGAGATCCCCCAGCTCCCCCCACAGCCCTTCCAGCAAGGCCCAGGCACTGGGAGCCGATGGGACTGGAGGCAGAGCAGCCAGGCCAGGCACAGCAGGAGGGGGGTTGAAATTTTGAGCACAGCATTGTATAAAGGCACAGGACTGAAGGCAGGGAAAGCTCCTGGTCACCCTGCTGCCAGAGCAAAACTGGCTTTTCTATGAGAGCAGAAGGATTTACCAGTCACCATCCTCCCTTGCAGGACCTGGGATGGGGGATGGTGCTGGTGTTTTCCCTCAGAAAGGATGGGTCACCATGGGGAGAGCCAGCTGGTGTCCCCCACGAGGCTGAGGAGTGGCTGTCGAGGGGGCACAGAGCCCCTGTGGTGTGTTCTGTGGGCTGCAATGCATGTTTAATGCTATAAAATATGCAAATAGAGGCTTGTCTTAGCAATGTTACTGATGGTGGTGATGTGCTTCTGGCACTGGTTCAGCTGGCTCTGGTGCCAAGGCAGGATGGAACTGGAGAAGTGTTAAGGGAGCTGAGAAGGGGTCTTGTCCCACCATGGAAGGAATCAGCCCCCTCCAACGTGGCCTGAGCTCCTCCTTTGGCCGAGGCCCTTGGAGGGACCATCCTATTTGCGACCACTGGGTCACACCAGCCACAGGCAGAGCTCCAGCCTTGGGGCACATAGGCTGGAAAGCCGCTTGGCAGGAAAAGGCCCTGGAGGTGCTGGTGACAGTGGCTGAACATGAGCCCAGGTGAGCCCAGGTGGGCAAAAAGACCAATGGCCCCTGGGCTGTACCAGCCATGGTGTGTCCAGCAGGACCAGGGTAGTGCCTGTCCCTGTGCTGGCCCTGCTGGGGCACCTCCAGTCCTGGAGGCAGTTCTGGGCCCCTCACAACAAGAGAGACATGGAGGGGCTGGAGCGTGTCCAGGGAAGGGAAGGGAGCTGGGGAAGGGGCTGGAGCAGCAGGAGCAACTGAGGGAGCTGGGGGGGCTCAACCTGGAGAAAAGGAGGCTCAGGGGGGACCTTCTGGCTCTGCAACCCCCTGACAGGAGGGGGGAGCTGGGGGGGGTCGGGCTCTGCTCCCAGGGAACAAGGGACAGGAGGAGAGGGAACGGCCTCCAGTTGCACCAGGTGAGGATTAGATTGGATATTTGGGAAAATTTCTTCATGGAAAGGGTAGTCAAGCCCTGGCACAGGCTACCCGGGGCAGTGGTGGAGGAATCACTATCCCTGGAGGGATTTAAAACATGTAGATGTGGCAGTTGGGGATATGGCTTAATGGTGGACATGGCAGTGCTGGAAAACAGCTGATCTTGGTGATCGTAAAGGTCTGTCTCAACGTTAATGATCCTGTGGTTCTATCCAGACTCAGACCTGTGCTGGTTTCACTTAAAAGAACAGTTTGGTGGCCTTGGATACCGGGAGGCTCCGGGGAGGGCCCAGGGAGGCAGCAGGGCTCAGCCCAGCGCGGGTCTCGCTCCAGAGGGGATCGAAGGGAGATCCAAGGAGCCGATGGTGCAGGGGTGGGAGAAGGTGTCGCTCAACAGTGGAGGTGTCGCCGGCGAGGGGAGGAGAGGGTGGTCACCCCCCGGCAGGTCCATGTCCCCGCTGACCCCAGGGCGCCCGGGACCCCCGGGGGGATGGTTTTGGATGCCCCGGGGATGAGCAGGGGGAGATCCCCACCCCCGCGGGGGGCCAGCCTGGAGCCCCTTCCCCACCCCGGGCCGGACAGGGCGGGACCCCCTCGGTGCCGGCGTGTCCCAGGGCCGGGTCCCCCCCGCTCCGCCGCCCCCGGCCCGGCCCCTCCCGGGCCCGGCGCATCCACGCGCGGCCACTGCCCTCTGGTGGGGACCGGCCGCCGGGACACGCGGTTGCCACGGAAACGGGATGTTCCGCTGCCATCAGCACCGAGCCCGGCGGGGACCCCGGGGACGGCGGGGACTGGGGGGGCACACCCGGCTCCTCCTGGCACGGGTGGGCGCGCAGGGGCCGCTGCCAGGGTGAGGCTGGGTGAGAGCACGGCTGCCCATGCCCCATCCCACGAGGATCCCCCTTCATTGCCACAGATCCGCCGACCCAGGGAATGGTCTGGGTTGGGAGGCACCTTAAAGACCATCCCATCCCACCCCTTGCCGTGGGCAGGGACACCTCCCACTAGCCCAGGTTGCTCCAAGCCCCGTCCAACCTGGCCTTGGACACTTCCAGGGGTGGGGCAGCCACAGCTTCTCTGGGCAGCCTCTGCCAGGGCTTCTCCACCCTCACAGGGTAGTGAGATATTTCTAATATCTAATATAAATCTCTCCTCTTTTAGCTCAAAACCACTCCCCCCTTTTCCTGTGACTGAATGCCCATGTAAAAAGTCATTCTCCCTCTTTCCCATTAAACCCCAAAGCACAGTGGCCCTTTTCCCACACAAGCCCCGGGTGCCCTGGTTCCTCTCCAGCTGCCCCTGCTCTGACACTGTGCAGAGGCATCACACACTTGCCTCTTCAGTTCGGGGGAAAGGCCCTGATCTTCAGGATACTCTTCCTTTTAGGCTGCTCCTGCTCATTTTGGGAACACCCACACACGTACAGCCTTTGGATGGGGCCACAGGGGCCTGGTGCAAGTCTGGGTCCAGCACCAGGGTTTCTTCAGTTGCTCCTGCCCTGCATTGGCCACTGCCAAGGCACTGCAGTGGTCTTCCCACTGCCAAAAATCTCCTGCTTCCAGCAGGGGAGGGCACCAAGTCAAGTCTTGTTCCTCCCACTCTTTAGACACTCCTTGGATACTCCATGTCATTCTCCCAGGCTGGGTAGGTGCCTCCCTGCACCAAGGTACAAGCCAATGACCACTCCATGCCCATCCACAGCTGTCCCCTGCCCACGGAGCAGCTTCTCCAACCCCATAGGGCCTCTCTCACACCTGTGCTGGTCTCACTTCAGAAGGAATGAGGCAAAGATCAGCCCCAGTCTCCTCCCCATCCCCTGAGAGCAGTCAGGAGCTTGGGGGCCAGGGTAAGCTGGAGCTGGAGGTCTCCTGGTACTTGGAATGTGCACCTGGGAAGGCCCTGGAGTCATTCTGGGGCCTTGGAGAAGGAGGAATCCTCTTTCCATTACCTTCTTCACGTCTTCTTGGGAAGATCTCCTCATCCAAGGCAGCTGTTCCATGGTTTGGGTGTTCACTTGGACACATCTTTCACCAGCCCTGTGCAAACTGACCCAGCCCTGGAGTGTGGGGTTGAGGTAGCAGCAGGGCAGTGCCAGCCCATGGCAGGAGGAAACAACCCTGGCAGCTGCAGCCAGCCCAGCACAGCCCTGCCCCTGCTGTGCCCAGCACTGCTCCTGCACCAGGGCTCACACCCAGTGATGGGCACTGCTCACAGAAGGGGTGCAGGAGGCAGGAAAGCAGGCAGAGGAGGTGGAGGGATTATTTATTCATCCTGGAGCTGCCCTAATGGGTCCAGGCTGCTGGAGGCTGATGTGCACCATCCCCAAACCTCCCCTGGGCGCTGGCAGCCACGAGCCCAGGGTGGGGGAAGTCCCAGCACTCCCTGGGACAGCCCCAGTCCCAGCTGGTAGCAGGGACAGCCACCTGGCACCGCTGGCTCCCATCCTCTCGACTGCTTCAAATAAAATATCGCGCCAAGTACACTCTCATGGAGGAACTGGGCCCCCAAACTGCCACCTGAGAGAAGGGCCTACAGAATCCCTGATGCTCAGGCACCTGCATCTCTCTCCCAGGTCCCTGTCACTGTGCAGTCCCAGGAGGCTACCCCTGCCTGATGCTCAGTCCCAGCCTGGCACACGGAGTTCTAGCCAGACCAGTCCCTTCAGGACTTCATCCCTTCATCTTTGACTCTGCTGCAACCCAAGGATGCTCTTCCCACCTTCATCTCCTTTATCCCACACTGTGTCCAGTCAGGTCCATCCTGCCCCCAGACCTGGCAGCCTCAACTACTGCCTGTGGGCCAAAAATGGATCCAGAACAATGGGGTGCAGACACCAGCCCCCGCAGTCTCCACCGCCCTGAGACACATTAGGTGTGCTGCCCAGGCAGCTCAGCCCCATGGTGAGAAGCCCTCTGGCATCAGCTGCATCCTGCCAGCTGCAGCTCTGTGCCCACCAGCACCAGGGCAGGGCAGGCAATGCCACAGCCCCCTCGGCCCCTCTGGGACGTGCTGCTGGCGTGGGGTCACGGCAGAGAGGAGTGTGGTCAACAAAGGGGACACCAGGCAGGGCTTGGAGCTGCCCAGGGCATCCCCAGAGCATTTGCCTCCCACAGAGTTTGGGGTGGAGCTGGAGCACAGCCCCACCACAGCAGCCAGGACAACCCATCATCCACCCCCGCTCCTGCCGGTGTGCACAGCCCCGGGGAGGGCTCAGTGTGGGTGTCCTGTGTGCTGGGGAGGAAGACAAAGCATTGCAGTCCACAAACCACCCTCTCTCCTGCCTTGTCCTGGGCTTGGAGCCCTGCTCCAGGCAGCTGGAGGGATGGCTGGGCTGGTCCTCCCTCACAGCTCTGCTCTAGGGCCACAGGCCCTGCTCCACTCTGGGATCACAGGTCCTGCCCAGGACGTCCGTGGAGATACAACCTGTCCAGAGGCTCAGCTCACCCCAGCACACCTCCCACAGCCCAGCATTGCAGCAGGAGCCCAAGCCAGGCTGTGTGTGCAGCTGCCAGTTTTGCCATCTCTCCCCACACCTCTTGCAAAGATCAAACCGTTCCCAGAGTGAGAGAACACTGAGGCTGAAAGAAACCTCTGGAGATGGTCTGCTCTGAGCCCTGCTCACAGCATCCATCTGTGTGTGTGTGTGTGTGTGTGAGCAAGCACACGCCTGTTCACATGTGTCTGCTGGGGTGTGTCCCTGTGAGCCTCGCTCTCCCCCTGCAGCTCCACCCGGGATTGCAGCTCAGCACAGCAGAGCAGGGCTGGGGTTTGAAGAAGCTGCTTCTCCAGACATCAGCACTGCCTTTCAAAGCACATGAAAGGTGGCAGTTCACGAGCAACCAAAGCCCAGCTCAAGGACACAAATGTCCTTCTCTGCACCCTCAGCCTTTTCCTGCCACACGTGTGACCTTCCCGCTCTCCTGGGCGCTGGGGTTTGGAAGGCTGAGGTTGGACTGGGGGCTGCAAGCACTTAGGAGGATCAGCACCCCAGGAAGGGGCCTGGCTTGGGTTTGGGGCTGCTGGAGACATGACAGCACTGGCCCCAAGGGCCTCGTGTGTGGGGATGTGGGAGCAAGAGAAGCAGCATCTCAGCCCCCCAGCGCTGTCCCAGCACCTCTCCCACTGTCCTGGCCTTTCACAGGGACCAGTCCCTGGAAACCTCAGCCTCTCCTGCACTCCCTGCCTGGGGCAGGACCAGCCGTCCTGCCCCTCCATCGGGGTTCAACCTCAGCCTGAAACTAAATATCAACCCCTGGGTTGAGATAAGAGCAGGTTAATAATGGAAATAAAGTAAAATATAATTATTAGAATTATAATGAAAAGGAAGATAATAAGAGGAGAGAGAGGAATAAAACCCAAGAGAAACAAGTGATACCCAATACAATTGCTCACCACCCACTGCCCAGCCCATTCCCCAGCTGCAATCAGCAGCCCCCAGGCAACTCTTCCCTGTTTCTATACTGGGCATGATGCCCTATGGTGTGGAATATCCTCTGGCCAGTTGGAGTCAGCTCTCCTGGCCGTGCTCCCTCCCACCTTCTCATGCAGCTCCTCACTGGCAGAACATGGGACACTGAAAAGTTCTTGATTCAGAGGACTCAGCCAACAGCTAAAACACGACTTTATCACCATTATTGTCATTCCAAAACCCAGCACTGTGCCAGTTACTGGGAAGAAAATTAATTCTCTCCCAGACAAAAGCAGGACACCCTCTGCCAGGCCAGCCTGGCACTGAAGCAGACAAGGACCATCCCCTGGCAGGGGCTGTGCAAGTGCCACCCCTGAGGCTCTGATGCACCACTAACCCACTACTCTGCTTTACAAACCCACCTTGGCTGCACTGCCTGCACTCCAGGAGACCCATGGCATGGGGCAACCTCCTTCTTCTGTTCCCCAGACAGTGCCTGAGCACAGGTCTCCTACCTGGACCTGCAGCAGGCGAGGCCACACTCACAGTGACTGCCCAACACCATTCATGACCCAGCCCCCCAAAGTCACAACTGTCCTCCAGCTTGTGCTCCAGCCTTGGCCAACCTTCTCTGCAGTCTCCCAAGACCAGGAATCATGCTCTGGACCGGAGGGAAGCTCTTGACAATGGTTTAATCACAATCAAAACCTTTCTGCAGGAAGTTTGGGGTTCGGGAAGTCGCCACTCAACTTTTGTCCTGGTGTAACTTGGTGTTCCCGACTCATCTCAAAAAGCCTCTTGTTCTTTCATCACTTCTCCCCTCACGCTGGAGAATAATATTTTCACTCACACTCTGAAATTAGATCCCGATGTTTCTGCCAGCAAGGCTTTCAATAACTCACTTATGTTCCTGGATGGAATTGCCTGGCAGACTGTTGGCCCCTGCATGCTCAGGGTGAGGAGGAGTGTGGAAAAATTCCCGTTAATCTCCCAGAGCAGCCCCCAGCCCGTGTTGGCTGCACCGTCAGAGCCCAGGAGAAGGACAGGCAGAGGAGAGCAGAGGGTGAGCATGGACAGGGATGACCCCTCAGCGTGGCTCCAAGGGGGTGGGTGAGCTCTGCAGGAACCAGGATCCTCTGCTCAGAGCTGTGCAGCTCCCTAATGCACACCCACAACACCCAGATCCTTCCCAGGAGCTTGCCAGGAGACCTGAGCTGCCCCTCAGCCTGGAGGGCTCTGACAGCGGACAAAGGGTGCCAGTGAGTGCGGTAGCAGAGCCCAGACCCTAAAGCACTGCAGTACCAGACACGGGATTTAGTTTTGGGGTTCCCCAAGTTCCCGGCTCTCCTGGCAGTCCCGGTGGTCCCGGGTGCTCAGCATCATCCCAGGGTACCACAGCTGGGTCAGTGCCCTGGGGATGGGCCAGCCCAGGGATGCCAACAGCCAGCACAGAGCAGAGGAGCCCTGCCAGCCAGGGGTCTGTCTGGAGAGCTGGAGAGTGGTTTGGCAACCCCTCCTGTGCAGCAACCTGCATAGCAAGCTGCTGAGGACTCAGCCAGCCTGGAACCACGGGTGCCCATCTGCCAGCCTGGCAGGCATCCGGCAGCAGAGGAGCCCTGGCTCCCAGTGCCAGCAGGGTGGAGCTGGGAGGCAGGAGAACATCCTGCAGGTCACTGCCAGGAGTCCTAGCAAGGGGCTGGAGAGCCCCAAACGCTCTGAGCCACTCTCATATTTCAGGAAATCAAGCTGGGGAGGAACCTCCCTTGCCCATCAGGAAATCACAATTCTCCAGGCTGCTGTTCCAAAGTTATCCTTGAACCACATTTCCAGCCAGGGTGTCATAGCTCTGTGTGGCTGATGCATCATGTGGGATCACAGCTGTACACCATATCCTGAGGCTCCAGGAGCTGCTGGCAGTGCCCACACATTCCTGCACCCCCCTGGGCACAGACCACCCCTGCGACTGCCTGACCCCGGGGCTCAAGACTACCTCTCCCCATAATTTCCCATGTCCAAGACAATACTACCCACAATTTCCCATTCCCAAGGCCACTAGTCCCCACAGTTTCCCACTTCCAAGCTTGGTGACCCATCCAAACCACAATTTGAAGTGTCTGGGCTTGGTGCTGGAAGTGCTGGGTGCACTGAGCCCCTCATCAGCACGTGTTGTGGATTCCAGCATTTCCCATGGGCTCTTCCAGCTGCAGAGCTGAACTTTTTGAAAAGACAAGAAGTTGTTTATAAACAATGGGGAAATAATATCTGTCTCTTCACGTCCTCAGAAGTATCATGGTAATTTTCCTTTGTTTTTCCCAAAACAGCTCATCCTCTAGCACAGACAGCACATAGGGAGTTGAGCTGAATGTTTCAGACAATTATGAACATCTACAGAAATATCTGTAAGTGGTCCCCAGTCTGCCCATAAACCCACCCTCCAGCGAGCAGAGTGTCTGTCCCAAGGCGCAAGGCAGGAGACCTGTGTGCCCCGAGGAGAGCTGAGTCCCATTCCTTGGAATTGCCCTACAGCACCTGGCAGGGATGTCAGCCTTCCTCCAGCCCTGTCCTCCTGCTCAGAGATGATGCTCAGCAGCTCCAGGAGATGAAGCCTCCTCAGGTCTTCGTGAGGTGACCCAATTTAAGCTGCCCCAGAGGCACGGAAGGAAGGCCACGCTGAGCAGTGAAGGGCAACACCGGCCTGGTGCTTAATCCTTCACTGCTTCCAGTGGGTTTTGAAACAACACTCACTGTAAGTCATTTATGTTTTTATCAGCTCTTGGGAACTGTGTCTCTTCCCACCTCCAAGCGCCTGAATCCCTGCCCGCACGTCTGGTGGTTTCAGCTGCTGAACAGGAGCCTGGAATGAGGAGAGGAACGACCATCCGCTCCTCTCCCTGAGCCACGTTTTCCAACAGCACTTGCTGGTAATTTGTGCCATGATCAACTGTGTAATTTGGAGATATTTCCCCTGGTGAGTGCACTGGCATGGGAGTGGGGGATCCCACGGCTCCCAGGCAGCCAGGGCTCAGCTCTCCCCTTATGCCAAGCAGGAGTCAGCTGGAGAAGGTCTGGCAGGATTTACAGCCTCTATAAAGGGGCAGGAGGTGGATGTTTGTTATTACTATGGGCTGTATTTCTTTCCTGCAGCAACCTGCAGCTTTTACCCCTTCCAGCAGGTTGCTGCTGCCATCCCTTGCTGGAGCCTGACAGGGCGAGAAGAGCTTGGCGTGAGCTCACACAGCTCCAGGGACTCACACATCAGCTCTTTGTAGGATTTTTCTTATGGTCTTGTTTCTTCTCCCTTACTAAAATTCCCCCAGGTTTTTACCTCCACACTGCTCATGGACCCACATCTCTTCCTGTGCTTAAACTGCCACAGCCACTCACTGACACAGTCATTGGAAAGTGTCTGATCCCTGAGCGCCTCCTGGAGCTCATCTCATTCCACCCTTTCCAAGACACATCATGTTCTTCTGGATTATCAATGGGAAATCACTGCTGGACACGCTCCAGGATGCCACGAGCAGCCACAAGCTCAGCACTATTATGCCCCTAAAATAAGAGCTGCTTCCTAAGGGGGAGGCAGAGCTCTCGAAAAAGAGTAATTTTTTGATTTTCAACCATTGCATGAACACTACTCCAGTGTCTTCTCCACCACAAGATTTTGGTCAAAAAGGGACTTGCCCTTCCCTGACCTGACAAAGACCAGTGGAGTTTTTACTTCCTTCACATCAGGAGCACTCACACTCTTCACCTCCTACTCATCTGGCTTATTTTCCCTAATTTTTGGAAAGCAGGAGCAGGAACTCAAGGCACTGGCAATGCCCATTCTCCTGCCTCCCGTAGGCCACCGCAGGCTCCAAGGTTCCATGTTCAGCATCCTGGAGATCCCGTGTCTCTGGCACAGCTGGTGACACTGTAATAAACACTACCACTAATAGCAGGTATTTTTGAGCCATGTTCTGTTCTCTGCAAAATGTTAATAGAGAAAAATCTGCAGCACCATGCCAGGAAATCTTTTTATATCTTATTTCCAGAATACCCTAATATCGATTTATATCTGCAATTCAATTAACGTTCTGGGAGAGGCAAATTAGCATCCCCGGGTCCCTCCGTTCTCAGCAAAGCAAGTTCCCATGAGGAGGGAAAGTCTGGCATGGCCTCTCTCAGTGTCCCAGAGTGGACCAGTGCAAGACCCCAAACACACAGAGATGCCCTAAAAAGCCAGGCGGAGGCTTCAGCCATGCCCTGAAACACTCTTTGTGTCACAGAACGGCACTTTCCCCTTCCTGACACTGCTGATGGGGTGTGTGACACTTCACCTGCTAATCTGCCTGCTATTAAGTGCATTTTGTTTGAGCTGTATAGATTGTAAAATCTGAATCAAATCAGGTGATGTCACTCAGTTGTGCACGTAAGCGCTGGATTTTATGCTCACAGAAGCAGCAGGATGCTGCAATTTTAATTTAAGTGGAACAAGGGAGCTGGTCTTAAAAGACAATCAGGGCCCTGTGGCAAAGAGGGCATAGCCTCGAGTTGCTCCAGGGAAGATTTAAGTTGGATAATAGGAAAAATTTCTTCACTGAAAGGGTGGTCAGGCATTGGAACAGGCTGCCCAGGGCAGGGGTGGAGTGACCATCCCTGGAAATGTGCAAAAGGAGACGTTTTAGGTGTAGGCTTGGCCTTGTGGTTAATGGTTGAACAAAAATCAACTTAGAGGTGTTTTCCAACAGTAATGGTTCTGTGATTCTATGGCCAGGGAACTTGTGTCTCTTAGTGTTTTGGAAACAACCAGCCTGGTAATTAGTGCCAGGAGAAAGGAAGGATCCTCATACCAATCCTACGGACCATTTCCCCCTTGGTGTCCCTGTTTGCAGCCAAAGCAGCACAACTGGAGTTGGGAGAACACCCAGAAGGCACCACTGCAGGACTCTGTGTTGCCTTGGAACAGGGACACATCTGCTCCAGGACACTCAGATTTTAGGTGGGCAGGACCCAGCTCCTCCAGCATGGCCAGAGAGATGCTGGAACAGCCCACACAAGACCTGTGGGCTGCACCGTTACAGCTCCCAGGCAGAGCAAACAACACCCTGGCCTGCTGGAGAAGCATCTCAGCTCATGCCTGACCTTGGCTGGTGAGAGCAAAGCAGCTCATCCCTGTTTCACATTTCCCAGCTGTCGGGATTCCCGGGTACAGCCACATCCAGCACCACCTGCCAGGCCGGGTGAGATGAGCTGGCTGTCCACAAATTCACATAAGTGCCCAAAACAACCCTGATTTCATGCTCCATGAGGTCAGGCCTAGAGGAAGAGGGAAGGTGGAGGGAACAGCATTCTCTTCCCCCTGGGTAGCCCAAACACACGCAGGTTTGAGGCTGTTTGGGCCTGGCAGGGTGACTGGTGTGGTTATGTCACCGCAGAGCCTGTGCTGCTTGCTCTGCCTGTCCTGCCCTCACCAATCCATCCATGTGGAGAAGGACTTCCAGAAAACTACCTGCACTGCTGGGACATCCTTCTCTGCTCCTCCAACAACACCAGGTTAGCTTCCCAAAGTCCACCCAAAGGCTCTCCCAGGAACTGCACAGATCATTTTAGGCACCAGCATGAAAACAAGCTGCTTAATTGCCTGTGAGGGTGGTGAGGCCCTGGCACAGGTTGCCCAGAGAAGCTGTGGCTGCCCCAGCCCTGGAAGTGTCCAAGGCCAGGTTGGATGGGGCTTGGAGCAACCTGGGCTGGTGGAAGGTGTCCCTGTCCATGGCAGAGTGTTTGAACAAGATGAGCTTTAAAGTCCTTTCCAACCCCAACTGTTCTGTGACACTGCAAGGGAAGACGGTGCAAAGCAGAGTCCATGGCTGCAGGCAGTGCCTGGTGCAGGCAGGGCTGTGAGGGTGCCCCAGGGTGCAGCACTGGCAGCAGGCAGTGCTCAGGGCTGGCACTGTGTGTCACTGCAGGCAGAGAATGGTGCCACAGGCAGCAACAGCAGCAGGGCAGGCACTTCAGGCAGCACAGGGCACAGGAGTGCAGAGCAGTGCAGGGCACTGCCAGCAGTGCACAAGGCAGGCAGGGCATGGGGGAAGTGGCATTTGGGCTAGGTAGATGCAGGCAGTGCCCAGTGTCACAGGCAGGGCAGGAGCAGGCAGCCCCAGGACTGCAGGCAGTGCCCCGTGCAGTGGGCAGGGCACACACCTGCCCATCACTTGGAGGCCTCATCTCTCCCCTCCTGTGTCCTTGCTTCGGCCCCTCCACTTCTCTCATCCCCCAAACCAACCTCATTTGAAGCCCTTGCAGTGGCCACACTTTGCCCCAGGCCCCCAGTGCTGACCTTGGAGACCTTCGAGCAGGGGACAAGCTCAGGAGCCTGAAAACTTGAGGCTGAAGTGGAGGCAACAGGAAACCCCCAGTTCTCCTCAACATCCCGCCCTGCACAGCCCCTGTGGGCAGGGTGGGACCCTCTGCTCCATGGTTTGGGCAGAGGCAAAGCCCTCAGAAAGCAAAAACCTCCTCATGCAAGTCTCCTCAGCGTGCTGGCAGCATCCCGAGGAGAGCGAAGACATTATGTAGGAAAAGTACTTTTGAGAGCAGACAGCTCCATTTCCATAGCGAACAGCCTGACTTCCAAGTTCATGTCCTGAAATAGCCCCGGGAGCCATTTATCAGCAGGATTGCACAGGAACCGCCCCCTTTGTCTAACACACTCCCTGGGTTCTTATCTGTATCCGTGGGCAATAAATAACCAAGTAACACATCTGCAGGAGAGCACAGGGATGCCCTGGAAAACTCTGCCAACCCCAGGAGCTGCCCGTGGCCCCCGGCACCCTCCTGCATGGGAGCTGTGTCCCACAGAGCCCGGCCACCCGTTAATAATCTGAGGGAACAACTCACAAATTAATTCACCAAAATGATTTCCCAGCCAGCTCCGAGCTGAGTCAAGGATCTGCTGCAAGTGGTGACGAGGAAAAGGCAAATGCTGGGTAGAAATGGTTGCCAGCTATGGATCAAGGGAGGAGGTAGTCTTGGCAGGAGTATCCCTGTGGCACCACGGTGATCCTGCCGGAGCAGAGAGTGAGGAGCTTTGGAGTTCAAGCTCTGCCAGCCCTGCAGGAATGACCAAGGGCTGGCCCTGTCTTCCCACCATCACTGGTTACAGGATTTATCCCCCCCCGGGCAAAGGAAAGCAGCTGAGATCTCTTGACCTGGAAGATGTTCATCCCATGCAAACAGGAAATAATGCTATTTAATTTGGAAGAGATGAATGGGCTGTGCAGCCATTCCTGCTCACAGAGGGGCTGCAAAAATTAAAGCCAAAAGTGACTGTTAGAGACCACTTATTGCAACTTTTATCTGTCGTAAGTCTCACAGAAATGCTCTCTGCTGAGCCCGAAGACTGTATTGAGGCTGGATATTTCCATCCTGTCGGACCCAGCTGCCAGCAGAAGGGGACCAGCAGGGCCACTGGATGGGTTGGGATCCATCATGATCCCCCCAGGTGAGCCTGGCAAACCACACGCTCCGAGTGAGATGGAAACCCCTCAGGTCTCTGCCAGCACAAGGAGCAGATCCTGCCAGGGTTTGTGCTCCAGTAACAGACATCACTCAGGGCCAGCGGAGGCTCTCTGTCGTAGGTGGAAGCAGAGTCCACCATGCTGCATCTCCAAGTGGCCTGGAGATGCCTGCAAGAATTTGTAGAAAGGAAATGCCAGAAAGGCAGGACAAGTCTTTCTACAGATATAAACAGAAGCTCTGTTAAATGCAATCACTGCTCCAGGGCAGGAATTTCCCTCTTCCACTAGGATCAGGGTGGGAGAGAGACGCTCATCTTCCCTGGCCCTGGTCAGGCCACCTGTGGCACTGACACCTCTTCCTGTTCTTCATCACTCCCGTTTTCATTCCCAGCTCCTTCATTTCATTGCAACTTCCAACTGCTTCTGTGCAAGCAGGCACATGCCATGGCAAAGATC
This sequence comes from Chiroxiphia lanceolata, assembly GCF_009829145.1. Taxonomy (NCBI): domain Eukaryota; kingdom Metazoa; phylum Chordata; class Aves; order Passeriformes; family Pipridae; genus Chiroxiphia; species Chiroxiphia lanceolata. The sequence continues at coordinate 843,528 of NC_045660.1, read as the reverse complement.
CTCCAGCTTTCTGTGTCAAGGATGAAGAGCTCCTTGACCTCGAGTCAAGGGTGTTTTTTAGCCCCCAGAAGACCTTTGTAGCTTTCCTTGCAGCCCCCTTTGTGCTCCTGCAAGCCCTGTGGGGGGCTGGCAGCAGAGTTGCTGCGGTGTTCCTGGAATAGCTTTTCCGATGCATGTGAAGGATCTGGGTCACTCCTCACTCCTCGCTGTTCCCCTTTTGTTAGCGCCGTGTCAGGCGGATGCACAGAATGACTCTGAAGCTTCTCTGAGTGATGCCTTGTGAGACAGAGCCTCTCATCCTGAGGAATGCATTTTCCAGGTTCTCAGGTGTGGATTTGTGGATGCCTCCTCAAATGCAGTGGTTGGACTGGGGCTATTTAATGAGGGTTTGGCAGCACTAACCTGTCCTGCTCAAGCTTTTTGTCACCTGCAAACCTTACTGTAGATTTTATGATTGTCATCCACATTTTTACTAACATGACCCCATAGCTCTGTCTTTCTAATTTGTGGTCCCAGCAGGAGCAGCACCTCTCCACACACTGGTGTTGGTCAGGAGCTCTGTCACAGAGCACAGCTGACGTTTAGCATTCCCAGTTTAGAGCATTTAATGATTTCCTTGCTGGTGCTGTTTCCTCCCTGATCTGTATTCAGGCTCCCCACCTCATGGTGCTGCCAAGGTGCCTGCTTAGAACTGCTCAGGCATGGCCTGGACCAGCGAGGGTGTTTTCACCATCCCCAGTCACTCACAGCAAAGACCAGGAGTCTGTCCAGCCTGACCTATTTTTCATGCCAAAAGCCATTAATTGGGCTGTTTAGCCTGGCTGTTTAGCCAGGAACCCAATTATCCTTCCCACCATCTGATCTGGGTTTGTGGCTTCCTTTCTCCAATCATCATAATTTTGTACACCCTCAGTCCCTTGAGATTTTCCACATTTCCAAGGCTTGCTAAGTAAGTCTCTTGGTTCACAGCTCAGACAGCTTCCCAGCTGACTCCCTTGTGCATCCTGGCTTTAGGCTCTAAAATATTGAATGTCATTGAGCTTGCACCCTCCTCAGTGCAAAATGACTGATTTTCCAAGGAAAACCAGTTAAGCTAGAGCAGGATTTCACAGAATCACAGAACCATAGAATGGTTTGGGTTGGAAGGGACCTTAAAGACAACCTTGTTCCACTCCCCTGTCACTAGCCCAGGTTGCTCCAAGCCCCATTCAGCCTGGCCTTGGACACTTCCAGGGATGGGGCAGCCACAGCTTCTCTGGGCAGCCTCTGCCAGGGCCTCCCCACCCTCACAGCAGAGAATTTCTTCTTGATATCCAATCTAAACATACCCTCTTTCAGCTTGAAGCCATTCCCCCTTGTCCTGTCACAAAGAAAAGATGAATACAACCTTCAGTCACGTGTGGACTCTACATTCTTGTTTGTTGATTATGCATTCTGTCAATTAGCATAAAATAATATTATTTTGCATTCTAAAGGGATGTTCTGTTCTGAAGGGACTAGAAAGGTGTCACATTCACTGGAGGGTGAGTCCAGCCAGCAGACAATGACTCTGTTGTTCTAAAGGAACTGCAAGCTATTGGCTGTATTTTTTGGAGGGCAGAATTTAGTCAGAAAAACTGAATGGAGATGGGGAGTGCCTGGAGAAACTTTTTTTCAGATACTCGAAATGGTCACGACATTGTAAGGAGAGCGACAGCTGGAATCTGTCCTATTTCACTGGAAAAGGAAGGGAAAAAATAGTAAATTGATGATCCCAAATTGACATGTATGTGTTGAAGAGCAGTAAGGGCAAACAAATAGCAAGACATATAAATGATAATATTTTGTATTGATCAGTGAGTCCAAGATGACCCTGAATCTAAGCAATGCCAGAAATTCAATGGGTGATTTGAGAAAAGATGACTCAAATTGAATCAATAACTTGAGCTGTTTCCTCTGTCCAACAGTTTATTATGATTCTGAAAAATCTCTTGCTTAAAATTTTTTACAATAATTTGAGAAGCTGAGCAGATGCTGTGTTGGGAGAAAATGGCAAAAAGGAAAGAAGGGAGAAAGTGCAAGGGGAGGACTGAACATGAGAATGTTCCTATTAAATTACATTAAATACCTCAAACAGTTGATTTCAAAGTTTGGGTGGGGGTGGAAAGGTCAAAAACCTGAAAATGTTCCTCCAGCTCTGACCTGCGTGGTGTTGCTCCTGCGTGCCAGGTGTGGTGGGACAGGACTTAGAGGTGTGATTTACAGTCTCCCACATCCTTTGGGAAGGATGCCTCCGCTCTCTTGGCACGGGCAAGGTGCGGGCAGTGAGCAGCTCGTTCCTGCCCCTGCTGCTCCATCCCCGCGGGGCAGTGGCTCAGCCCCTGCCCCTGGCTCGCCCCTTGCCGCTGGCTGGGAGCCCACCAGCAGCCACGGCACTAATGACCCATCGCAGCAGCTCCTCGTATCCTGGGGAACAGTGTTTCTTTCCAGCACGTGGATCAAAGAGGGCTCTTGAGTCGTGAATCCCTATGGGAGGATGAGGGGTCGGTATGGATTAAGACGTGCAGTAATTTGTGAAGGGTATGAACAGAAGAAACGAGCTATTAGAGGAAGGATTCGTGGCTGGTAGGATCAAAGAGCATCAGTAGGAAATGTTTAGAAGACGCTGGGAACAAAGGGAATTCAAACCCATATGGGTCTATTAATAGACACACGAAATTTATTAACAGCAGCAACAAATCAAGTGTTCAATAACTTCCTAAATTCTGCCTTTGGAGAGAACACGGATCTTTTTTCATAAGGCTGATGAAGGACTTGCAGGACTGTTATTAGCAAAGAACTTTAAACAATATACACTGAAAATAAACTGATTTTTTTACACCTAAACCTGGATAACCCAAACAGAAGCATCCTTAAACTGTTGACAGAAGAATATAGCAGGCTTTGGAAATACCAGTCAACTGCTGAGTCAGCCTGAAATCAGATAATTATGGGTTGTATGTTGGTATTAAATAATAATTATATAATCATCTCATATTAGAATAACAGAAATATGATAAATATGCACCCAAGCTTGACGGGGTGCTAATGGCAAAGGAGGGGTGGGATCAAGAAAGCAGCAACTCTGGAAAGAAGTTCAGGGCGAGCAAAGCAGATCTGAACTGCAAGAGGGATTCTTTACAGAGGGATTTTAGCTTAAATTTGGGTGCATTTACTGACGGAAAGGGGTGTGTTGAACCAGGCAGGGGAGGGGAGGGGAGTGAGCCCTGGACGTGGCATGGTGACACCTTGGCACTTTGCACCCACACTTGGTGTCCACCTGGCATGTGGAAAAGACAGAAACAGTTGAAAAGAGCCATGAGAAATAGAAGGAGAGACGTGTTATAATGAGAAAATGTGTTCGTTTGCCTCACAAGGAGGTGGAAGGGGGGCTCATATGGGTTTGCAGTGGGCAGCCTTCACGCAGTGGATCACTCTGCAATTGTGACTGCTCGTTTGGGGCACAAGGCCAGGCAATTTCCCACTACCAAAATTCACTGCATTGGTATTCACAAAGGTGATTTTTCAGGCCACGAAATCTTCACTACAAAAATAGACTCTCTGGGGCAGACAGACCCTGGTAAATTCAACAGCTGGTCTCAATATGAGACTGCTTTGGGAAAGGAAATGTATGGGAGGTCCTGCAAGGTGATCTGCTGCTTGTCAGGGCTTTAATCTCTGTAAATAACCTTTCAAGGCATGGGGAAAAGACTCCCATGTCCCGTCTCCAAGGGAGATGTCAGGTCGAAGAGCATATGGATGAGAGAGGCAGGAATACTGGGTGCACATGTTCCTCTAGATCTTCCTGATGCCCTATTACTCACCTTTTTATTAAGTATCAGATTTAGGATAAGAAAGTCACAGACCAGATGACATTAGGCTTGCTTGCTTTCTTTCTTTCTTTCTTTCTTTCTTTCTTTCTTTCTTTCTTTCTTTCTTTCTCTCTTTCTCTCTTTCTCTCTTTCTCTCTTTCTCTCTTTCTCTCTTTCTCTCTTTCAAGCAGAAAATGGTTTATATTTATGTCATCCATGCCAGACTGAGGATCAATTTGTGGCAGAAAACACAGTTCATCAATGGGAACATTGCAATTAGTGGGAACCAACCTAGGAGGGCGTTTGGTGACGGATGTTGGCGGGCGATAACGCGAGAGGCAGAGGGAGGGCAGAAGGACAGCCCAGGAGGTTTTCTTCCCAGTCACTGCCTTATATTCCCCTGCCTTATATTCTCTCCTTCTGCAGGCACTGGGTACCAGTGCCCCTTTGAGGCTGTTCCCTCCCAGCCATCCATCACCCTGGCACTCTCTGAGAGCTGGCCCAAACCAGGCTGCAAATGCGCTGAGCTCTTCTGGCAACACTTCAGAATAAATGGCAAACCATTTCTGCAGCTCGTTTCCATTCTAGTATTAATCAAACTGAATTCCTGTGGTGCTCATATGGATGTCATATGTAAATCCCTCTGAACTCGGCTGCTGCTCATTCCAAATTAAAGTCAATGAAGAAATTTTGCTCCTGCCTCCATCTTGCAGCTCTGAGTTCTTGTGCATTTATTCCATTCATGAAATCCTGATTATTGTGGAAATGAGGAAATACCAGAGTTGATGAAACCCATGAAGAGCATTGGTAATACTTGTGAATTCATATAGAAGGTGCTCAGATGCCAGGTTGAGAGGCAGCACCATGAAGGAAGCAAACACACCTCTGTGTCCTACCATAACTGTGTGCTCTACATCTTAAAACAGAGTGCACAGTCCTCACCAGAATTTCCAACTGTCCATTTCTCAGTGTGAATATTTTAGGAACAAGAGGTTTTCCAGGCCAGTGCTGGTCCACGGCATGGTCAGTGCCACCATTCAGAAGACATGAGAAGCCTCCAAACAGCAGCTCTGGAACAGCTCTGTTTGATTAACTATGCCCCTTTTCCTGGGGGGGGGGGGGGGGGAGAGAGAGGGAAGAAAGAGGCAAATACAGGTTTATTTTGCTCTGAGAGTATTGATTCCTTTTTATTCCCCTGAGAAGGGGGTTGAAGACCTGTGGACTAGTTATTGTACCCCAGAAGTCAGCTGCTGGTCAGGCAGAAGCTTATTTGGCCTTGGGCAGGACCTTCAGCCTTACAGAGGCTGAACCGAGTTCAGCACCTGAGTGTGAGCACCTCTGTGGTGTCTCTTGTCTTCAGCAGAGTCCAGCCACGAGATCCAGTCCCTTGGGAATCCTGCAGCCTTCAGCCCAACACAGCCATGGCATTCACTCCTCTGAAGGGAAGCACTGGAGGAAGCACAGGAGCACAGGAATGGGCTGAGGTGCTTCCAGCCCTTCCTGAAGGCCTGGGCAGTGGTGGGAAGGTCCCCCATCTCGATGAACCCCAGAGCCCTTGCTCACCCTGTGCTCCCTGGCCGTCCCCAGTGCGGGTTCCCAGCCAGGACCAGGAGGTTCCACAGATTTGGCAGCAGGCAGGGAACAGCTGAATCCTGGCTTTGCCTTCCCACCATCACAGGTAACAACGCCACTCACTGCAGGCAGCCCCCAAACACAGCAGGGCTTTCTAGGAACAACCTTTCCAGACTCCATTAAGCCATGTCCACACTAGCAATGTTTCCTTCTGATCTTCTGCCTCAGTTTTGACCTAAACCACTCAAGTTTCCATGTAATCTCCCAGCACAAGAAATCACTCACGGAGAGACTCCAACGTTAGCCATGTCACTATAAGTACTTTGGAAATGGTTCAGATACTTTCTCCCTGAGAAGACTTGCCACATGCCTTTGTCACTCCAAGGGGATGGAGGAAAATATATAGGAAAATATACTAGGAAAGAATTCTTCCCTGTGAGGGTGGGGAGGCCCTGGCACAGGTTGCCCAGAGAAGCTGGGGATGCCCCAGCCCTGGAAGTGTCCAAGGCCAGGTTGGATGGAGCTCTGAGTAACCTGGGCAAGCGGAAGGTGTCCCTGTCCATGGCAGGGGTTGAAACTGGCTGGTCTTTGAGATCCCTTCCAACAGAAACCATTCTGTGATTCTGTGAAGCCTCCAATGTCCCAGTGAAATACCCAGGTCATGAGAAGTCACTGCTGCCACCAGAGGTCCTTTAGATCCACCGACCACTCACGTGAGCAGCTTTTAGATGTGAACTGAATCTCGAGAACACAAGAATTTTGTTGGGTTTTTTTTTCTCTGGGCAATCCAAGGAGCAGAGAGAGGATGTGAGGGCAAAGGTGGCCCTTGCAGTAGCCACGTGTCACACAGAACTACCGATCGTTTGGGTTGGAAAAGCCCTCTAAGATCTAGTCCAACCATTCACCCAGTGCTGCCAAGACCACCACTAACCCATGTCCCCAAGTGCCACATCTACACATCAGACTCCACCACTGCTCTGGGCAGCCTGTGCCAGGGATTGACAACCCTTTCCAAGAAGAAATTTTTCACAATATCCAATCTAAACCTCCCCTGGCACAACTTGAGGCCACTTCCTCTTGTCCTATCGCTTGTTACCTGGGAGTTCCCAAGATAAGGGGTGACAGGGAATGGTTTTCAGGTACCAGTTGCAGGCTCTGGTTGCTCTACACCACAGAGAAGTCTCTGGTCAGGAGATACCACCAAGGTCCATGGGTGTTCATGGTGTCAGCTTGCACAGGGGTCTGTCTGGATGGTGCGTGAAGGTAATGAGGTACAACAGTGGCACAAGGGATTCTCTTAGCTGGGAGTCACAGGGGTCTTACTTTGCCTGGGGGGAATTTAGGGACACTAAATTCCAAATAGTCCCCAAATACATGTGTACACCTGTGGTTTCTCTAGCTGGGACGGTGTTGCAGTGAGAGGCCCTGCCCAGTACCGGAGGAAAGGGAATATCTGGGGGTTGCCTGTCCCCAGGACCTGGCTGTGCTGTGTGGGGCCTGGCTGTCTCCAGTGGGGCCCCAGACATGGATGGACATCAGTCTGCAGTACCCAGGGGGTCTCTGATGGGCACAGAGGGTCCATCCCCAGACTGAGGGTCATAGTGGGGCTCTGCCCTATGCCCAGAGGGTCCTGGGCAGTCACTGGGGCACCACTCTGGGTGTGTAGATCATGGTGGGGGTCTGCCCCGTGCCCCTGTGTCCTGGGTGGGTGTCCTGGGTGGGCATGGGGGGCCCATCCTGAGGCTGGGGCTCACGGAGGGTCTGTCCTGCGCCAGCGGTGCTAGGACGGCACAGAAGTCAGCTGCACAGAAGTCAGGGGGGTCTGTACCCAGGCTGGGGCTCACAGTGGGGTCCAAAGGGGGGGCTGTTCCCAGGCTGGAGATCACGGTGGGGGTCTGCCCGTCCCTAGAGGGGCCCTTGTGGGCACACGGGGGTCCCTTTCCCATAGGGAAGACACTGAGGGTCTGCCCCGTGCCCGGAGTGAGCACGGCGGTCTGTCCCCGAGGGAGGACAGCCCGGAGTCGGCAGCGAGGTCGAAGGGAATTTGTGAGAGCCGAGCCGAACCTGAGCCGGGCCGGGCCGAGCCGAGCCCGAGCCCAGCCCGGCCGCTCGGCCCCCCCATCCCCGCTGTCCCCGGAGCCGCTCTGGCGGCGGGGCCGGGCCGGGCTGTCCGGTCCCTCCTCCCGCTCCCCCCGCTCCCTCCCCGCCTCCCTGCGCAGCGCGAACATGGCGGCGGCGGCGGCGGCGAGGGACTGAGGGATCGAGGGACTGAGGGACTGAGCAGCGCCAGCGCTCGGCGGCCGCGCAGGTGAGAGGGCGGCTCAGCCCGGCCCGGCCCGGCCCGGGAAGGCGCGACGGGGGCGGGCGAGGGTCGGGCCCTCAGCCGGCCCGGATCCCCTCCCGCCTGTCAGCGCGGCCCGGCCGCCTCCGCGCGGTGCCCGGGCCGGGGGCGGCTGTCACCGCCCGCACCTGCTGGGGACCGCCCGGCCCCGGCCCCCCCCGGCCCGAGGCAGCGCCCCGCGGGCCCCCCGGCCCCGCCGCTGCCCGGCCGGGCTGTGGCTCCCGGGGAAGCCGCTTCCAGGGCTTTGTTACTCTGCCGGGTGTCCCCGGGCAGGGCCTGGGGCAGCCGCGGTGCCGCCTCGCCCCGAGGCCTCGGAGCGGTGCCTGGCCCGGCCGGAGCCTCCCCCGGGCCCCGGCGCCGTTCGGTGTCGGCCGGACGCTCCCGGCAGGAAAGGGGAGGCGGGACGAGCTGCCGGAGGTTTGCAGGGGGTGGCCCCCGCCTGCGGGCTGTGCCGGGCGGTTTGTGCCCTTCCTCCCCGTCGAGCCCTGCGGGCTCAGTGACACCGTCCTGTGGCCCCAAGGGTGTGGGGATGGACCCCGGTGCTCCGAGCGGGACCCCCGCGGGATCCTGCAGCTGGAGGTGTCGGGGTGACCCCCGGGACCTGCCGGAGAAACCCCATAACCACCATCCCTGGGGAAAATCTGCACCTCCTTCACAGCCCCCCCGAGCCGGGTGCTGGGGTAGAGCTGGGAGTGAGACAACATTCGAGCGTTTCGTGCACAGTTGAGATGTTTAAAAATAACCCCCGTGTCGGCTGGCTCCTGCCGCGCAGGTTTAATCCGCAGGCTCTTTGAAGCTCCCGTGTGAAACTGTGACAGCAGTTTGGATGACTGAAGGCAGAGCTGGCAAATCCAAACAGGCGGCCCGAGTTTGGGATGCACTGAGCAGCTTGGCTCCCTCGGGCGTTGGGTGGTTTGGGTTCAGCGGCTAAATATGAAACTAATTATTTCCATGGGGAAAGTCAGAGTATGGAGACCCAGGTCCGGGGTCCCGGCTTTGGTTTTTTGGCTGAGTTTCTGTTTACTGTTTTTGTTTATAGTAAACAGCGTGCACTGAGTGGCTGGGAACAGCCATGTGGTCGCTGCTCTTCGCAGCCAGTAATATTGGGGGAAGATGTTCTCCCACCTCGGTTCAACGCCTGAGCAACGGCGTGGGCTGGGCTGGGCCTCCTCCTCCTCGTCTTGCCTTCCTCTCCTTACCCTCACACTTCTGCTGGCCAGGCTGTGCTGTCCCCACGCACTTGCTAGGAATATTTGGGGTATGGGATGGTGCTTCATCCCAGGCACTGTCTTGTGCTTGGTGTTAATATGGGGAATAAAACTGGGCTCGTGGGGGGCTCAGCTTGGCTCAAGCTGCCGTGGGCTGCAGCCCTACAGGGCCTCCATGTGCCAGCGGGTAGTTCAGGATCTGCCCAGTAGATGGTATGAAAATGCAGATGGAAATCAGGGAGTCCCGTACAAAAGGGCAGAAGGGAAATGCAGGTATTTCTGTGCTATTTAAAGGATTTGTTTAGTTAAAGGTTGGAGCCTGTTTTGTTTGAGAGAGATACGCTGCACCTTGGTCCTCCTGGTTTGGTATTTGCATCTCAGCAAGTGACAGTTCTGCACCTTGATAATCTGCTTTTCAGTCAAATATTTGGTATGAAATAAATCAGATGATTAGCTAATTAAAAGAAAGCAAATGCAGACTTTAGAACAGGAGGCCCAGTGGCACCCTCTGCAAGTGCTGAGCCTGTGCCCCTGCTTTTCCTGTGCCTAAAATTTTTATAAAGTTTAACTCTTGGCGCACTTCTTTAGAAACTTAATGAATTTTGCAAGACAATTAGGTGTCTTCAAGTGAAAGATGCTGTTGGGGTATGAAATGATGATGTTATTCATCAAGTAGCTGTGCTTCAGTCTAGGGTGAGAGTGCTCCGAGAGCTGTGTCCCTGCCCTGTGTCTAATTTAAAGCAATCTCTGAAACTTTGTTTCAAGGCCTCAGACACAGAGGACCTGCAGAGATGTCCTCATTTTTCCCAGCACTGACTAAGGTCAGGTACACAAGTCTAAACCCTTCTCAAGTAATGGTTCTTCTTCTAAGGCTCTTCCTGCTGGCAATTCCACATCCTGTACAAGTGATGTATGCCAACACTTGGGCCTCCTCACCATTAGGGAGGGTCTTTGGGGTGTTTAATCTAAATCTTTGTCACTTTAGACCTCTTCCTTCTCTGAGCTCCAGAGCATGTGGAGAACACTCTACATCCCTCCACTCCCTACATCTCTGCAGCTCAGTTTGAAGCATTTGAAGACTTTGTCTTCTCTTCCTGAGCTGACCAAGCTCTGTTTCTCTGCTCTTTTCACATGGGCTTGTCTGCCCAGCTGATCTCTGCCCCTCGCTGGGCTCTGCTTCCATCCACACTTTGCCTAAAGCGCCGTGGTCAGTCGGGGCAGGACTGTGTCAGTGGGGCTTCTGCAGAGCAGTTGTAATAATGGGCCCAAATGACCCCATTTTGAGTATGTCTGAGTACTGTTGTGTGAAAAGGAATGCAGATCACATGTTTGCAGATTTCCAGGTTGAACTGTGTGTTTGTGACAGAGGACTTTGCATGCTCCTGAGCTCCCATCTGCTCCTGGAGCAGTGTGCTGGTGACCAGGGCTCTGAGCTGGGCTGAGTTAGTTGGGGCTCTTGAATAGTTGAATAGTAATGTTTGCATGTAGCCCCCAGTCGTTCTTCCTTTTCTTTTTCTTGCCTACAACTGAAAGTCAGTTTCCGGTGACACAAAGAGATTTGGAGTCGTTTATGCCTCCGTTTATGTTTGAAAAGTTTCCTAGCAAGGAGGGGTCCCTGAGAAATGAGGCAAGATGCACTGAGGGCAGAGCAGGAGCTCTGGCTGCCAGTTTGTCTTGCAAGGTGGTTAAGCTCCTGCATATATGTAATTCAGAGACATGCCAAGGTAAAAATCATCCCCACAATTAAACTCTCAGTGTAGCAGAACTGTAATTCTGACCCCTCCCTCACCCAGCTCTACACCCTGGTGTAGCACCTGCACTCCAAGCTGCAACATGAACATTTCATCCCACTTTATTTGCAGGATAACGGGGCCTAATCCTAAAGGAATGGGTTTTTTGGTTTATTTGTGAAGAACTCTTCTTACTCAGCTTCAATACCTAACAGTGGAGGTTGTTATAAAACACTTGCTCAGTGTTTAAGCTGACAGTACAAGTCTGAGAGTAGCAAGAAGCACAAGAAAACTTCTTTCTGTATCACCAGGTCTCACTGGGCTTGGAGCAAACAGGCCTAGTGACCTGGACTGGTGGTATCAGACCAGTATCTGGTGGGAGCACCTGAGCACTGGAGATCAGCACCTCGTCCTTTTTGTGAAGCTGTACTCTGTCCTGTGTGTCCATGTCCCTTAACATTTCAGAGGTAGTTTCAGTTGTGAGCAGGAGAGTTTAGTATAGTTGGTGCTGAAAACTTTAATTCCTAGAGATCTCTATCTACATTAAATTCCCTTAAAAACCCAGAATAATACTTAGCTCTTTTACTGAGGTTTCTGACACACCACCTCTGGCAGATTTAGATGCTGTGATACACGGTTTGCAGTCTGCAGGGTTCACTCAGACACCTACCAAATGTCTCTGCCTCTGTAGCAGGGGTTTAAGCAGAGTTTGTGTCTATGCTGCTCTCACTGGGCAGAGTCTCACGCTTTTATGCAGACTCATCCTGAGCAAAAAAATCAAGAATTTGGCTGAGAACTGAAGGAAAAGATGAACGTCCGTTTTGCTGCCTCGGCTGTTTGCGTGGCAGCCGCGTCCAACAGGCCAGATGGACGGGTGATGTCTGAGCTGCGGCAGAGCAGCCGAAAGCACTTGGCTTCCTGAGGGCTGGGAAGTCACCCCTGCAGCTCCAGGGTCTGGTTAGTGTCATCAGTGGAGGTAAGGAACTAAGAGCAGAGCAGAATCGATGTGGCCATTACGAACACGAGGCAGCTGGCATGGCAGTTCAGGGCAGGACTGGTTTTTCCCTGGGACAAGCTTGTGCTTCTGAAGTACATCCTTCCCCTCTCCATTTCTTGGTCAGAAGTTTTTTTGTACATGTTGTAAATGGAATGGTGTTAGCACAGTCAGCAGCAGAACTCCTGGAGGTGCCTCCTGCCAGCTGATGTGCCCTGAGTTACCCAGCTTCAGTGAGCTCTGAGTTACCCAGCTTCAGTGAGCTTGTTTTCCAGACTGACAGTGTGAACAGTCCAGAAACCTCCCCGTGGCTTGGGTTTGTTTTCAGCAGCGGAAACTGTAGAAAGAGATGCCAGTGGAAATTTGTGAAGCTCAGTCTTTGCCCATTGAGTTTCATGCTATTCCTCCCCTCTCCTGGCCCTTCCAGGGTTTCACTGGACACTGTGCCAGGTCCTTTTTCCTGGGTGTTGTGACAAGGGAACAAGTTTGGTTCACCCCTTGCTGGAGTGACACATGCTGCAGTTTGCTTGGGGGTGAGGGGAATAGGTGCACCTTCTGATCTCCCCAGAATGCTGTTGATGCATGACTCCAGGGAAGTGTCCTGCTGGGAAAAGTGGGATTTGTGCCTGGGGGGACCTGGAGGATGCTTGTGTGGAGTTCAGTGTTGGCAGAGGCTGCACAGGGCGAAGCCCGGCATTTCTCCACCGAGTGAGCCACGGTCCCTTTGGCTGCTGCTTGCAGTCTCACACCACTGTCACCCACCTGGACAAGGCAGTGCTGGAACGCCTCCCCGTGCCATGGCCACACCTTATCCCTGCTCCTGGGATAAGGGAGCTCCCTGCTCCCTTCCCGTTTGGAACAGCCCCTGCCTCCTCCCCCGCACCGAGCCCTGTCCCCCCAGGTTGGCAGCACTCGGAGCGTGGGGCTGTGTGAGCAGCGAGTGGGGGGACAGCTGGTGTTCCCTCTGCTCCTCCCAGCTGTGGGAGCCTCCTTGCCTGCCCTGGCTGCGTCCCTGCCCTTGCCTTTCCTGCCCAAGTGGCACCCATAAGGGAGAAGAAACTTCTGCTCTCTCCACGTTAGTTAAGCGAAGGCACAAAGAGCAGGCAGAAGAGCTGATGGAGTCAGGATCGAAGAGGAAGTTGTACCAATTCCACTTTCTAAAAATAAGTCCAGTGACTGTTCCCGCAGCCCGGAGACTGCTGCTCCCTGCATGCTGGCTGTGGTTGCTTTTGGTTTTTTTTTTCTTGTTCCAGCAAATCTTAAAAAAAGATGCTGCAGTCCATCAAAATAGTGCAGTGGCTGTGTGATCAGAGAGGTGCTTATGGAGGCAGTCTTGTGGTTTCAGTGTTTCTAGAAGTGACCTTGAAGGATCACCTACATGTAGTGTTTCCTAGTAGCTTGTCTAAACTCTTCTTAAAGATTTCCAATGATGGTGATTCTGACTTTTCCTCAGCAATCCATTCCAGTGCCTGACTATTCTGAGATTAAGAAGCATTGCTTGATTTCAGGCCGGTATTGCTGCACTTTAACCCCATCATTTCAACATTTCACCTTCTCTTTGGCAGGCTAACAAAGAGAAGAAAAATTCTGTAAATGTAAAAGCAATCCTTGTGCAGGGTTTGATCTTTCTCTCTGCCTTTCCTTTCTGTGCTCAGAGAACATCTGCTGGCTCTGGGGCACTGCTGTGGATTTAATGACACGTGTGTGGCAGCTGGGCAGCCCCAGTCCCAGATCCGTGTGTTGTGCTGGCCATGACCAACAGTCCTGGATCTGTGCTGATGTCACGGAAAATGCGGTGCATGAGGTGACATGGGTTTTATTAAAATTGTATATCACAAATTCCCCAGTTGTCTTATACTTCTGTAGCAAAATGCGTATCTTGAACATTTAAAGAGTTTTAGTTAGTGATACATTTTATGAAGATGTCGTTAAAAGTCATTAGTCATTAACAGTCATTAAAAACCATTAGTTCAAAATGTTGTTGCCCAGAGAAGCTGTGGCTGCCTCATCCCTGGAAGTGTCCAAGGCCAGGTTGGACGGGGCTTGGAGCAACCTGAGTTAGTGGAAGGTGTCCCTGCCCATGGCAGGGCTGGAATGGAATGAGCTTCAAGGTCCCTTCCAACCCAGGCTGTTCAGTGATTCTGTGTGTGCACACACCAGCTCTCCAGACCTGTGGCACTGGTGAGAGGTACCTGGCAGTGTCAAACTCCCTGCTTTTCTCTGGCTGCAGGCCCAGGGTGAGGCAGCCCTGACTCAGGAGCTGGGATGCTGCATTTGGGCTGGCATGAGTCCAACTCAAATTTTCTGGTGTCTGGGGAGCTTGTGCCTGCTTTCAAAAAAGGCCGTGGAGACATCCTCCTCGTCAAGTGGTGTCCTAAGTTATTAATCACACTCTTCAAGAAAATAACTCTTGAGGCATTATGGCGTCAGTGAAAAGTATTTTCAGGTGGGATCTCTCAGCTTCGGGTGGAGAACTGAGACCTGCTGATGTAGTGAAGGGCCACCAGCCATGAAATGTTGTGATTATTGTTAGTTTACATCTGTGTTGGAAGTGGTTCCTAGTTCAGTAACTGGATAATACATGGTTCCCATGTTGTTCCCTAGGTGATGGAAGTTTAAATCTTTTGAGTTTTGGTGCTTAGCACGTCCTTGTGTGCAATAAAATGTTGATTTTTTTCTGTAGCAGAGTCCCTGCTGTGCCTGATGTTATGTCCAGTTGACACCATCCAGAGGATATTATCACTGACTGGCAGCAGGTATCAGCTCTATCCAGCAAGGCCACCACCTTGGTGCTTACCTGGAGCCCTTGACTCCTACCTCGAGGGCAATAACCCCTGGCAGCTGGCCCATCTCCTGGCTGCTCCTGTGCCTCCAGAGGGGAAGTGCACGTTGTCATTTCCACAGCCCCAGCCTGGAGGGGTTTGGGTGGCTGTATCCACATGTCCCCAGCATGGCAGGAGGTAGTGGCTCTCTTGGCAGTGAATTGCTGTGCCTGGAGAGGGCAGGAGGAACTGCTTCCACTTGGGCATTGTCCAAGCCCTGTGCTGTAGATCTGGGCTGTTGTTCCAGCATTACAGTGAGGCTAAGGGATGGCTTTGGAATCTTGGCTCCTCGTCCATCACCCTGAGCTTTGGTCTGATCTTGTGCAGTGCTGGCAGAGTCTCCAGTTGTGTGTGTGGCAGTGTCTGTTCAGTGTTATCCTCTGCCTGCCCAGAGGACTCGGGGTGTTCCGTGACTGCTCAGTTATTTCATGTCGTTGTCAGCTGGAAAATCTGTAAATGCTCTGTGATATTTTATGGCTTTATAAGCTGTACAAAATGTCCAGCAGGTACTTAAATGTCGAGCAGATACAGTCTGTAAGAGGGCCTTGTTTTCATTAGCTCGTTGGCAGACACTGAACATACTTGCAGAGCTGCAGGATGGACTTTTGGTTACTTGTGGTCATGGTTTGTTGTTTTTTTTTTTTATTGGCATCTACTGTGTGTTGTACAGAAAACAGTGAAGGGCCTCAAAATATACTTTTTAGTTGTCCAAACTCTTGGCCCTTCAGGAATGTAAAGCAGCCTAACAACTTTTTCTTTCCATAATTAACAGCCATCTGTTCAGGGTTTCCTACAGGAACTGGCTAGTGATTTTTCCTCTCTGGGAGTAATTCTCCTGAGATAATATTTCTGTGTACTGCTAGATTGTTCTTTCTTTTCTTATTAAAATTGACTGAAGTTTTGATGGGCACTTGTTAGAATTTCTCTATATCCAGACTTTGCACCCTGTAAAGGATCTTTCACCTGTTTCAGTAGATACACAGTTTTGGCTCCTGGGATTTTAGCTCCTTAAGTCATAGATGAGACCAGAGTTATACACAGGATAAAAATAGCAAGCAGTAATTAATACCCATCCTCAGTGAGCCTGGTTTCTCTTGACGTGTTGCACTGCTGCAATTTCCTTTCCTTTTCCTAAGAAACAGACAAATTAATATCTCTCTACATGAGTGAGAAAATAAAACAAAGATGCTTGTTTCCTGCCCTGACACGCCATTCCCTCGGGGTACAGTGAGTTTCTGGGAGCTGTTCTCCTGGGCAGCCCTTTGCCTTGGCAGGCTGCTGCTGGGCTGGAGCGGGCCAGGCACCAGGAGGAATGTCACAGCCTCTCCCTTCACCCTCCCTGACATCCCTCTTTCCCCCTGTGAGGGCTGGATTATCTCTGTCTCAGTGCTCCAAGTAGCAGAGACCAACTCCTCTTCAGCTCTAGCAGAGGTAAATAAAGGTTTTGTGGCTCTGCTCCATACCCTGAGGGTTTGGATATTTTATCTTTCTCATTTCTTTAGCAGATGGGGCAGAACAGTAGGAACTGTTTCTCATCTGTCCTCCGTTTGCACAAGAAGAATCAGTTACTGGGAGTGCTGGAGGGGAGAGCTTGACTGTGAGTCTGGCTCTGCTGCTTGGCAGGGAGACCCTGCGTTTTGTCACTCTAAGGATAGATTTTTATATATATATATATACTAAAGGGATCATTTTACCTTGCCTTCTTTGAGAGAGCAGGTTCAGGAGGGCAGAGAGAGTTGTATTTGGAAGGTATGGGAAGGTTGACTGTGTGGCTGTTCAGTCAGGGACAGTGGTTCGTATACGGATCTGTGAAAAATTCAGCCTTGAGTGTGACTGAAGTCGTGGGGCCCCCACTCCTTGTCAGTAGGGACATGCTCGTGTTGGTGCTGGACCCCAGGAAGTTAAGAAATACTTAACTCCAGGGAAGGTTGTTCCTTTGTGCTGGATGAGGGAAGAGAGCACCTTGCACACTCCAGTAACACGCTCAGTGATTGCTTTGATGCCATCAGAGGCTTCAGGATGACAGTTTTCATCCAGTGTATTTTCCCAGGGGACGTTGCTAAGCATTCCATTTAATTGTTAGGATTGGTTATAGAAGGAAAGCAGAAGGAAAATGTAAGTGTAGGTGTATGTAATGATCATCATCCCCCACATCTTAATATTTAGCTCATTAGAGAGTGGTGATTTCGTCCCTCACCTTTTCCTCAGGGCTGGTTTGCTCTCCTCTGCTCCTGGAGCTCTCATCTCCCTTCCTGCCGTTTCAGTGGAAACCTTTGCCCCCATGTGTCTGTCCCTGAGGATCATCCTCCTCCCCTGTGCTTGTGAGGTGCAGGGTATTGTAAGAGACTGGGTCATCTCCTTCCCGTCTCTTTCCAAGGTTTTCCTCATTTACATTTCTGTTTTGTCCCCTAATTACCATCCCTTTGGTTTTTTATTCCCCCTCAAGCTGCCTTTCCTTGCTTATGGTCTCCTGAGGATGTTCTGCTGAAACTGTGTCAAACTGACATTACTAGAAATAGTTAATGCAAAATCTTCTTTGAGGAGTTCTCCCGTCCTGCTTGTGACATTTCCAATAGGGACATGACTGGAAGTCAGAGCCTCTGGATTGCCTCCTGTTTCCCCTTACTAGGGAATACATTGTCCTGGCATTTAGATGTATTTATTTCATTAGTTAATATTACAAACCATGTATATATTTATCCACCTGATCCTCCCCTCCCGTATCTTTCATCCATAAAGAGCTTATTTTTTAATAAGATACAGTCCAGTAGAGAATTAAGTATAAGGTTAATTAAACATTTTTTATATAGATATATATTCTGAAAGTTGACCTGTGCAGCATTTCCAGACTGGAGCCCATTCTGGGGCCACATCCATCACATGTGTAACTGCTGTCTGGGAAAGCAGCCATGGTAGTCTGTGGGAGGGGGACTCTACTGGCCTGTCTGGTGATGATATGGAAACCATGCACTGGTTTTTAATGTACCCCTGTTTAAATTCTTATTTAAAGACTTTGAAGCATCCTATTGTGTGCTTTTGTGTGGAGTGACTTTGTAACTGCCACGTGCAGAATCCCATTTCAAGGTCCCCTGTAAGCCATCTGCTTTTGGTAATAGCTCTTGGCTTTGGCTTGGGGCTCAGTGCACACTGAAACAGCCCCATTGCTGCAAAACTTCCTTTACTGCTTGCAGCAGTTTGGCCTCCCCACTGTACCCCCTGGGCTGGGTGTCCCCTTGGGGGGCTCTGCATCACACCCTGCCCTCAGTGGGCACCCTCCAGCTTGTCCCTGGGCAGTGGGGGAGGCATGACCCAGCCCAGAGGTATGTGAGGTTCACCATATTCCACACCTCTCCGTGTTCCTGGGATTGCCATGAAAGGAAACCCAGGTATGTGCAGAACTGGCCTGTGGCCTGGCCCCTGGTCATCAGGGGATGGTCAGAACAGGCTGGAATCAGGCTACAGAGTGGCCCATGCATGATAATCTCCTCTGCTTCCAGGTGTCCTCAGTGGATTGGGTGTTGGGTGCACTGCCATGCCACTCTGTAACCCAGGCCATTGCTCTTCTAAAAGCAGGAGACTTGAACTTTTAGCTGTGTGAGTCGTGCTGACACCAAATAGCTGAAACACAGATGGTTCAGTGGCAGAAACAGCAGCCTAAGGCACACAGATTGACTTGCTTGCTTTGGCATGTTCTTGCCATATGGCACTGAAGTCCTGTTCTATATGGAACAGGAGCCTCAGCTGCCCAAAAAGCCAGTCCTCTCTGTTGGGTGCTGTTGCAGTGCATCTGGGAGAGCTCCACTGAGGTGCAGTGGTGGTGCAGGTGAGAAATGTCTCTGCTTTAACACCCAGAAACAGAGACCTGCCGCTTTTCCCTGAGCTTGTGCAGAACAGTTTTGGACAGCCATGGTGCTGGTGGCCTCGTTCACGTGGGGATGTGGGACAGAGGCATTGCTCACCCAGGGGAACAACAGCGACACAGAACCTCAGAGTGACTTCAGCAGCAGGACCAGCCATGAAGGGGTCGCTGAAATGATTGTGGAGCACAGTGAAGCTTCCTTAACCCCAGCTGTGGTCACAGGGGATTTGTATGATTAGCTTAAGTCTGTGTTCATGGTGGGCCATTCCCTGTCCCTGACAATGGGAGGCAGCCCAGGCCTTGGCTCCAAGCCTTGAACATGGCTCTGCCTGGGGAAGAGCAGCACAGGATCCTCTGAGTGCCGTATATCCCTGCCCATGGCAGGGGGATTGGAACACGAGGATCTTTGAGGTCTCTTCTGACCCAAACCATTCCAAGATTCCATGTTGTTCTGAATGGGAAGGCTTTAGGTTTTGCACTGTTTTCTTTCTGTTTGAGGGAGGGGAATGAGTTTGGGTTCTAAGAAACAAACCAACACCAGTCTTAGAACAAAAGCAGTTCTGATTTTTCCGCAGTGTGTGGATTTCTTACAGCAGTCAAGCCCCATCTTTCCAAGGGGGATTTGAGGGGCTGGAGGGCCCACTCCCCTCTCTACAGAAATGGCAGCCGTGGAGCAGGATGACTGTAACTCCCAGCTCGTCAGTAAACATGTCTGTACTGAGAAGATTCATCCTGGTAAGGGGCTTCCTTTACCAGACTCGAGCCAGATTATCTCACCTGGCTTTTGTTGTAAGCCCTTTCCCCTCTCAGTTCTCTCAGCCTGGGTATCCTGTTCCTGGAGCGGGCCAAACTTGTCTTTATTGCAGCCTCTTGAGTCTTCATGGAGAGCCAGGTCTGTTCACAGTGATATACATCAGGATATTTCTGGTTTGAGCCAAGGCCCATGCTGGGGGTTTTTTTGATAGGGAAGGAAACCTTTACTGGAATCCTGCAAGGTTTTATTTCATTTCCTCTGCAGTCATGAGCAGTGGTAACTGCTGTAGGTTCCCTCATGGTGATGATTCTTCCCACTGGTCCCTGGTTTTCACACTCATGCTGAAGGTGATCCCTTGAGCTCAACTCAGCAGTGTCTGATGGTCCAGCTGCCACTTTCTAGGAGGTTGACCCATCTCCTCTCCCTTCCGCCCTGAAGGTGTTCAAAAGGAAGTAATAAAGTTAATATTTTCATTGTACAGACATGATCTATCCAAGTTCTTCACATGTTTTTGTCTTTTAAAATATGTGCTCCCCTGAGACTTGGCTCAGGGGCTGAGGAAGTGTGTTACTTGTGATCACATCTTCGAGACACCTCAGTGTGTTAACACAAGAATGTGTTTGTGAGGAGCTTGTCGTGAAGTCTGGAGTTTATCAGTCCACTTCTTACGTGGTAGAAAGATAAAATTAGTTCCAGAGAAAGAGAGATGTTGGAAATGACACAAAATCCTTCTGGTAGAAAGAGGAGTAATGGTTTGCAGCCATCAGGTATTTCAGCTCACACAAGGGGATCAGTACTCCAGATGGAAATACCAACATTCATTGTACAGTACACCTCCCCCTTATCAGGGGAGGTGCTTCCAGAGGTGCTGTAGCTTCATCAGCCTTTGTTTGGAGCTGCCAAAAATGTGGCTTTGCACAGACAAGGAGAATTAAAACTCCACTCTTGTCCAGGAGGATGATAACAGGGAGATGGAAGGAAATTAACTCATTGGTCAAGAAAACTTCTGACTCCCCTCCTCAAACTCAGCAGCTGCTCCACTCCTAAGAGTTTCCTTCAGGTCCCACATAAGCATTTGTTTGGCATTTAGGTTTAGGACTCCTTGCCTGCATGTCTGGCTCCGAGCAGGCTGGTGCTCAGTCCTGGCAGCTCCTGCTGGTCTTTGGCTTCTGCCCAGGAGAGGGGTCAGTCAGCTCATCAGAGCATCGAGAGGAAAACTTTGGGTTTGTGAGTTTAGACCAGCAAAAGTTCTGGTGTCCACAGGTTAGGCAGAAATCTGAGTCAAGTGTGCTGTGAAAACCAAAAGTGATCAGAGGTGTCAGATCGTGCACTGACAGTCCTCTCGTTTCTCAGGTAGGCTGAAAGTGCCTTTCTTTCTCCACCACAGAGATTAAAAATGGCAAAAGAAGATTTTAAATGAGCAGGCTGAGGTTGGAAAAGGTTCTTCCCCCAGAGGCTGGTTGGGCACTGCCCAGGCTCCCCAGGGCAGTGGGCACAGCCCCAAGGCTACCAGAGCTCCAGGAGGGTTTGGACAACACTCCCAGGGCCAGGGTGGGATTGTTGGGGATGGTCCTGTGCAGGGCCAGGGGTTGATGGATGATCCTTGTGAGTCCCTTCCAATTCTATGACTGAATGATCTGCTCATCATGTGTCTGTGCTGGTTTTCTCATGGGGCTGAGATGCCACAGAATGCTCCCATGTAACCCATGGTACACAGATGGGCTTCCAGAACGGAGCTGAAACAGGACCTGGCACAGCCAGAGCCTCCGCCTGGGAGGTTGGAATGGCAGCAGCACTGTCACCCACGATGGGCAGGAGCTTACAGTGCTGCCCTGGCATTTCCTGAGGGAATCATAAAGGACAGCTCTTTATTGCTGGAAACTCTAATAGTGTTTGATGGAAAGATGACCGTGAGGGAAACCTCAGCTGAAGCAGAGGTTACATGGAAGGGATTTTTACTGGCTGCAGTGGTCATGGTGCTCCAGACCTGTGCTTTCATGGGGAAAAAAATCAATGACTCCAGGCGCTTTGCATCCTGAGAAACCATCAGGATTCTCTCGTGGCTGTCCCATGGGATTTCCAAGAAGCATCATTCTCACAGTCCTCTGGCAATATGCAGAATTCCCTTTTTCCCCCCCATCCTAATCTGTGGGGCATGCATCTGACCTCATAAAACCGTTTTTCAGCTTCACTGTTGGTAGTTTTCTCCCTCTCCTCTCTGGAAGCCTCTGGCCTGCTGGCAGCAGCATTGTCCAGCGAGGTTTGAAGCTTGGCACGCTGTCAACAAACCTTCAGCTCCCCTTTCAATCAAACATGGTAATGCTGAGATCCAACTTGGATTCCATCCCAAGGTTCACCATAATCATCCCTGTATAATAGGAAGTCCAAACAACCCCAGGAAATAATTCAGATGTGACTGGTGCCTTGAGTGGAATAAAGAAGTGCCTAGAAGAGACATTAAGAGCCTCAGCTTTAACTCTTTTCATAATTATGCGCTCCGAAGGAGCGGAGGCTTTGGAGATAAAGGGATTACATGCATCTCATGAGGTCTGCAGAGACGGGACAGTGTCTTCTACCCACATTTTCTCATTTTTGTTTTACTGCCATTGCAGTTGCCACATTTGGGGGAAGAATGTTGCAGAGCAGGCTCCCCTCTAACCCTGCAGGTCCCTTCCAATCTGGCACAGGTAAATTGAATCCGTCTCCCCTTAGGGATGAGCTTTTGGAAGAGCCTGTTGGTAAGAGCAGTGGGGGTGAGAGTTTAATTGGATTAAGATGCATTTCAGCAGTGCTTGTGCTGTGGGCTGTGCTCTGTGGCTGCCGGAGGGAGCCACGCTCAGAGCTGGGCATGCCCTGGGATACTCTTCCAGCCCTGGCTGCCTTTCTGCTGCCCAAGGAAAAAGCCCATACCTCAGAGGTGTGAATCTCGGTGTAACCCAGCACAGGGGTCACCAGGGTGTGAACAAACCATGTCTCGAGCTGGTGTCCTGCCTCTGACTGTTAGCCAGTACCCACAGCCAGGCAAGGGCTTGGCTTTTCCTCGCCAAACCCAGCAGCCGAGGCAGGGATGTGGTGGGCAGGGATGTGATGGGCAGGGTCCAGCTGAGGCAGGGATGTGGTGGGCAGGGTCCAGCTGGGCCAGGGATGTGATGGGCAGGGTCCAGCTGTGCACCCCACCTTCACTCAGCTCTTGCTTGGGGTCTGGGTGCCTTTGGCCTGTGCATCTTATACTTTGATACCATTATAAGTGCTCATTTGCTTTTCGATGTCTTTGTCATTTTTAAGGTTATTTAAAGGTTTGCTTCTCCTGACAGCTTCCTCCATGACAAAGTTGCACATCTGTTAGTTTCCAATAAACATTTCCTTCTCCCTGGTATATTCTTGGGAGTTTTTAGTTTTGTAGGTTTGCTCTGCTGCACTGGGAAGGGATAATTTGGAGTCCCCAGTTCACTCCCTTCATGCTACTCATTATTTTATGTGCCTCTCATGTGGTCTCTCTCCTTTTCATTACTAATCAGGTCTAGTCTTTTCAATCCTCCTTTGTGTGATAGTTTCGTTTTACAAAAGTTGAACTAGTTTCTATCAGCTCAGTTGATGTGATCTTACTCATATCAAAGGTGTTTAACAGCCGCAGTCCCGTGTACTCACTGCAAGCTGAACTTAAATTGTGTCAAGTTCTGCGCTGCTTTGCGATGGCAAGTGGGAATGTTTGTTACAGCTGTCTTTAAATTTAAATTTGGATGTTTTAAATGAATTAAATATGAACATGAATAATGCAGCTGGTAACGTAGCCTTTCTGCAATTAAATGCAAACTTTTTCATTTTGTCTCTCTGCTTTCAGGTTTTGCTATGCCGCAGTGTTTGTACTGACTCTGCTGTTATGGAGGAGTGATGGGGAACTAGAGCCCATGACAGTTCAGTGGAGCCCTTGACACTTTTGATATCTCGGTGAGTGAAAGTTGTTTGAAACTGTGGGAAAGGCACTTTATCTGCTACTAAAGGCAGCAAATCAGTTGGCCTTTTTCCATTTTTAAGGTAGCATCCTGCTGAAATGAATTTGCACATTGATCTGTCCTTTCAGGCTATAAATTCTGGAAACCAACACTGTAACACTGTGGTCCGTGCTTGGGAGATTATCTTGATCTCCACAAGCAGGAGAAACACAGCTTTTGAGAGAGTTTTAGCTCCAGCGTGCAGTTCTGTATGATTATCAGGTTCTGGAGATGGAGCATTGCAGTGTGTGCTGGGCTGTGGGAATCTCAGAGGCTTTGTTTGATGCAGCAGTAAGATTGTGTCCTTTGTGCCATGGGCTGAGCCAACAGGTCCCCAGCAGCAGCATGTTTGTGTCTGAGGTCATTCCAGATCTGTCTCCGTGGATGGATCATTTTCTCCTCTTGGATACCAAACTGTATCTCCTGCTATTTAGTACTTCCACGTTTTTTTGCTCTGCAGTGCCTGAGCAGAGCAAAGGCCGTGTCCCTCAGTACCACCGTGCTCCTGTCCTGGAGTGCCCTGAGAGCCTGTTCTGCCAGTCCCTTTCTTCCCTCTGCACTGAAGTCTGTCCCCACCAGGGCATTTCAGCCTTGGTGAAACCTTTACAGTGATTCCTCTTGCCTTCCAATCTGTTGTCAGGGAGATAAAATCCTTGGGTGTTTCAGGTTGGAAGGAGCTTATGGAGGCTGTCTGTCCAGCACCACATGCAGGGCTGGACTGACTTTGAAATCAGACTCAGTTACAAGGTTAGATCAGGCTGCTTGGGGAGGCAGCTGGTGATGTTTGGAATATCTCCAAGGGTGGAGATTTTACAGCTCCTCTGGGCAACTATAAATTACAGTCAGTGGGAATTATCAATTCCCAAGCCCCGTGTTAGTAAAACCCAGGGGCAGCAGAGGGGCAGCTCTGATCTCTGCTCTCTGTGACCAGTGACAGCACCCAGGGAATGGCTGGAGCTGTGTCAGGGCAGGCTCAGGTTGGATCTCAGGAAAAGGTTCTTCCCCCAGAGGCTGGTTGGGCACTGCCCAGGCTCCCCAGGGCAGTGGGCACAGCCCCAAGGCTGCCAGAGCTCAGGGAGGGTTTGGAAAATGCTCTGAGGGCCAGGGTGGGATTGTTGTGGTGTCTGTGCAGGGCCAGAGGTTGGATGGATGATCCTTTTGGGTCCTTCCCAACTGCGACTCTGCTCCACCACCTCCCTGGGCAGCTCATTCCAATACCTGACAGCTCTTCCTGTGAAGAAATTCTTCCTGATGTCTCACGTGAACCTCCCCTGGCACAACTGGAGGCTGTTTCCCCTTCTCCTGTCACTGATTACCCAGGAGATTGACCCCACCTGGCTCCGCTGTCCTGTCAGGGAGCTGTAGAGAGTGAGAAGGTGCTCCCTGATCCTCATTAGGGTTATTCCCTGCCTGAGGGTGGAGGGTGTAGGAGTGCACCCTTGTCTCCAGTCACAGGCTTCCACAATCTTGTGTGTGTAGGTGCTTCAGAAAAGTCCCACAGACAGAAGAGAGGCAGTGCCAGAGATTGCAAATGCTTGTCTGGTGCCTTTATGTAACACCTTTCAGCCTGGGTTTTATGTCTGGGGGACTTTTCCTGCCAGACTGCTAGTCTTTAATAAAAATGAATGAAGAAAATTATGAAAAGAAGCTTTAAATGTTTAAATAAGCTTTCACATGTAGGTTACCTTCCACTATTGAAAGGGAAAGAAACTTTACTGCTTTCACAAGTGTGTACAAACACACACAGTATTTAGAAGAGAGGCAATAAGTGACTACTGTGCACCTCTTGATTTGGATTAAAAAACAACCAGGGATTTTTTTCCTTTAGTATTTAATTCCTTCCGTATTTTTCTTCTCAGAGTATTGCTCAGTGTTGCAAGTAAAGGCTGTAGTTTATAGTGCTGTTGCAGAAAATTAAAGTCTTTATTTCTCTTAGGTTTGGAAAAAACCTGGTTTTCAAAATCCCAACTTCTTGCCAAGTTGGAGCTGTAAATAACCCTTTAAGCAGCGACTCGGCACAGTGTCCTGAGACAGCTTCCTGTTCCATCCTCCTCCTGACTGCCCCACTGTGAACAAAATGGAGTTATATTGACACAATTAATCTTTCATTAGTTAGTGGAGTGTCAAAACATGCTTTTCCTGCCTTTCCCGAGGGCTTGTTTGTGGCTCAGCCATTCATTTGGATATTTTCTGGCAGGCCTTGGTGAGGCTCGGTGTGTGCAGCAGGCACTGCCCTGGGAGAGCAGCTGTGCCAGGCACTGGACTCCCTCTATGTGCCCAGCACACATCTCCCAAGAGCCCTGATTCTCAGGAATATTTGCTTATAACAAGAATGTAAACGCTTCTACTTGTTGGGGACAGTCCAGCCAGTTTTCCTCCAACCAGGGAAAAAGAATTTGCAGCACAACTTGGACACTCGAGGCAGTGCTAACAGCAAAAGTATTTCCTGGATCATTGTCCAGTTTCTCATCCTTATTCCCCAGAACTTCTATGAGCAATTTGAATTGCAGCTGGAGAGCTGGGGATTGCTGTGCTGCTTTGCCAGAGTTAATGTTGTGTTTCCATGTGTTTTCTTTCATAAATTTCAGCTCTGCTTCCCTTTGTTAGTGAGTGGGAGCAGCCTCTCCTTCCACACACACACTCCAGACACACTGTGGGGTGAGCACAGAGATGGGCATGTGCTCCTTGTGCTTATTTATACTGCTCTTGCTGCCATGAATTTGAAGTTGTTCACAAATTGGAGGAAGTCTTGTAGTTTCAGGGGGTGACATGAACTGTGAGTGCTCTGGATGACAGAGCATGTGTTTCCCCCTCTGTGGGATGAGTTCATGGTTCAGTGTGCTCCAGAATGGGGAATTTTCTCATCTTTATTTCTTTTGTCCTAGACACCTTCAGTTCTCTAAGAGCAAGCCAGTCCCGGGGTCAGGACAGCAGCAGGTGGTAGAATGCGGAAACCAGGCCCTCAGAAAGGTGAGCAGTGATGTTGGGCACAGCCGAGGGCTGGTCGGGAGCTGGGGCAGCCTGGAGGACCCTGGGGGCGGGCACAGGCTGGAAGATGTGGTTGGAAGCCCAAAACCTGCGTGTGTCTCCATCAGTGTGCAGAGAACAGCCCATCAATCCAGCCCCAGCATGGGCTGAGCAGAGTCCCTTCTTGGGGCACCCCTGCGGCTCGTGGGGCGCGGTGTCAGCAGCGAGGGTGCTCTGCAGAACCCACGGCACACACCATCTGCCAGTGCTCCCAGTGTGAGGCAAACTGGCTCTGCTGGCACAGGCCTCCCTCTTCTAATGAGGCATGAAACCAGGGACCAGTCTACCTTTTGGAGAGGAAATCTGTCCCAGGCACCCTCGTGTCCCTTGGCCCCTCACAGCCGCACACGTGCTACCTGGGATGTGCATCCCCAACAGAAAGGGTGCAGCCGAGCCTGCTGCCTGCAGCTGAGCTGCTCTGGCTTCTTGTGCTTCACAGAACTATTGATTTCCGTTGGTGTTGTGCCCTGCCTGTGCCTTGGGCTGCAGTGATCTCATCACACGCTCCTGGGGCTGGGGGAAGGGAGGGCGGGAGGACGGAGCATCCTCCGCAGCTCTTTGTTCACATCTGCTCCACACTCCCAAGGTTTATTGCAGGAGATTTCTATGCTCCATTTCTCTCCTCCCTTATTATTTTAAGTGTCTCCTTTGCTTCTGTGGCGGTTCATCTTACGGCAGCATTAGCCTCTTCCTAACACTGCTTGTCCTTTAATGAAGTGAAAATAAATGAAGGAAAGCAGGGAATGGGGAGACCCTGCTGCGAGGCAGCTGGAGGGCTTGGCAATAAAGGAGGCAGGTTGATTAGTCAGCAGTGTGGCTGTGGACTGGGCTGACTGGATTTAGCCTCATACACAGCTTGTTCTCTGGGCTCATGGAACCTGGTGCCTCCAGCCAGCCTGGCTGTGTGCCCTGTGCTGCCAGTGCTGTGACATAGGTTGCAAAGGCAACACCTGCATCGTGCACACGTGGGTTTCTGTCCTACTTACCTGCTTTTTTAATAATGCATTGAACTTTTCACTGTTTCTTTATTTGTCTGCAGAAATTCTTGTGTTTCTCTCCCTCTCTGCTGCTTTTGTATCATGCTTAATGAGGATTTTTGCATGTTAAAGGTTAAGAACAAAATGTACCTTTGCCTGCAGAGTGTGGTGAGAGGCTCCTTTGAGTGCACAGATGCTGTTAGAGCTGTCCTGCAGCACTGAGAGGAGCCTTACCCACCCAGGGGGCTCTTTGCCTCTGACTTAAATACTTTATGTCCTTTATTCTTGCTTTCTTAGGGAGGTGGCAGAATACTGTCCTTCATGGTAATACATTTGTAGGAAGGGTGTCCTTCAATCCTTTTCATTCATTTATGTCTCTCCAAGGAGGTTCTTTGTCTGGTCTGTGTCTGGTGACGCTGTGGCCACACTCCATATGTCCCTCATGTTCATTTAAGGGATGCTGATCTGGCATCCCTCCGTTGGGATGGAGGCTGTTGGAGGCAGGGGTGGGCATCCCCTGCTTCTTGCTCTATCACTTTCCAGAGCTGTAAAACCTGTATGCCATCCTGTCCACCGTGCTAAAAAGAGCATGTCAGGAAGAGAAGATTGCAAAAATAATTGTCCAGAAGCAATCCCAGACATGTTAAGACACCCCAGGTCACTCCAGCAGCAGCTCATGCCTGCCTGTTCCAGCTGCTTGTCAGGAGATTTTGAAACTTTTCCTGTTTTCATTGTCCTTCCTTTCACAAGGAAGTGCTTTTTGTGGGGGCAAGGCACATTTAATAGGGCACTACCAAATTGTTGTTTACAATAGCCCTAAAGTGCTCTGTAAAATAAAGGAGCTGGAGTGCAGCAGCACTCCCAGGGTGCCCAGTCGAGCAGCAGCAGGTGGAGGAGCTGGCTCAGGGTGAGCCTGGCACAGAGATCTGCCATCCCTCCGTTGGGCTGGAGGCTGCTGGAGGCAGGGATGAGCATTCCCAGCCCTTTCCAGAGCTGACTTTGGGAACTTTAATTTTTTTGGAACTCTGAGGCCCAAAGCTGTCATGAGCAAAGGCAGCTCAGGTGAGCTGCTCTCCAGAGCTGGTGCTGCTTTGCCGTGCTCTCCTCTGAGCTGGGCAGGACACGTGGAAACCCGGTGTTGTGCGTGGAAAGGGCAGTTGTGCAGATTTTCAGGGAGGTCCTTTCCCCATCTCCAGAGAAGGCCGAGGCTGTTTGTGTGAAATGACCGGGAGTTGATACCCAAGGAGAGATTCAGGCTCCACTTCTCCACTTGCCCAAGATCCACGTGAGCCGTTTTCAGCGGCTGTTGTGTTTGTTCCTCTCGAGCTCTTCTTCTCATGGCTAAAATGATGGAGCTCTAGCAGTTTGCTGCTCTTTGTGTTATTGCTGATCACTGGGGGAGAACAGTGGCTGGTGGGGACTAGGCAGGGACCAAGGTGCAAATGCAGGTACCTTGTGTCAGGTATGTGCATGAGCTGTGGGGAGGAAGGGAGCACACCCCAGAGATGGGGGCAAATCATCCATGTCACCTGGGGGGCATGACAGGGAGCTCACTCTGCTCCTCTGAAGGGCCTGTAAAGCAGGCAGTGTTGAAGGATGCATTAGCTGGCTCCTTTCCCTCACACAAATGCTCTATTTCTTGTCTCAGCCATAGACTGGAAAGATGGTAAGAAGCACAAGTACAGCCGCCCGTCAGAGTCTCCGTCCCAGTACCAAGGTAAGAGAGCTCCCCTCTCCCCCTTCTTCCTCCCCCTTCTTCTTCCCCGCTCCTTCCTTCCCCCTTCTTTCTCTCCCCCAGCTCACATGGGCTGTGTGTACTCAGCCTTTGGGGTGTTGGGGGCTCCACTGCAGTTTCCCTGTGCTCCACGTCCTGCTCCATTTGCAGATGGCAGAGGATGGGCTGTTTTTCAGTGGCCACACTGACCTGAAATGGAGCTTCCTGTGAAATGCAGCACTCCTGGTGACCCAGCACACCAACCCTGCACCCACTGCATGCCAGGGCCGTGGCCCAGGGGGGCTGCAGGGGGGCTGGGGTGCACAGGGCTGCTCAACAAGCGCGTGGTGCAGCAGTGAGGATCAGGGGTCACCTCCCTGCAAGAACCTCTGTGCAGCTCATCACTGCCCGAAACTTGGGTGTACATCCTGGTAGAGTTGGGGCCTGGAGAAGAGAAGGCTCCAGAGAGAACTTGGGGCCCTTTCCAGTGCCTAAAGGGGCTCCAAGAGAGCTGAAGAGGGACTTTGGACAGGGGCCTGGAGTGACAGAACAAGGGGCAATGGCTTCCCACTGCCAGGGACAGGGTTGGATGGCATACTGGGGAGAAACTCTTGGCTGTGAGGGTAGGGAGGCCCTGGCACAGGTTGCCCAGCCCCATCCCTGGAAGTGTCCAAGGCCAGGTTGTACTGGGCTTGGAGCAACCTGGTTTGGTGGAAGGTGTCCCTGCCCATGGCAGGGGGTGGAATGAGATGAGCTTTAAGGTCCCTTCCAACCCAAACCTGTCTACGATTCTGTGATTCTATACAGTGAGGGGGAGAAACTGCAGCATCTTTCTGGCATGGCTGGAAGGATTTCTGTTCAAAGCTAACACTCCTTCTCTGAGGAGGAGCAGAGCAGACCAGACAGTCCTGGTGGTTGAAACCTCTTAGTTTTGACTCGCACGTTCTCACATTTTGCTGAGCAGGACAGGGAGTGATGGGGCTCCTGTTGTGGGCTGTAGCTGTTCCCAGTGGAGCATGTGCAGGCAGATTGATGGCTGGGCAGAGTGCCTGGGAATGGGAACGGTGGGACAGGCAGGAACCGTGCGGAGCCGGTGGCAGAGCTGAGCCCCAGGAGCCACAGTCAGACATCGGGGACAGCCCCCGTGGCCCGGGATCTGCAGCCCAGACGATGCTCTGCTCTTTTTCATACTGGGCTGCTTTCATGTGCTGCCTTGCTGCTCCTTAGCAGCCACACATATGGGCTGCAGACTTTAATGGGATGCCTTGATCTGAGCAGGGCACGTTCTCCTTCACAGATGTGACCTGAAACGCACATGTATTGTTTCAGTTGGATTGATGACCCCTCGGGAGCTGAAATGCTAATGGAGCCCAAATCAGACTTCAGTTAAACATATAAACAGAAACTCCATCTTCATTTAAATTCTGGGCAAAGGTTCAACGTTAAATGCAACATGAAGAGAATCCAAACATGAGGGTGCAGGGCTGCATTGTTCACAACTACTGGAGTTTGACCCTTTGGGTGTGCGGAGTGTTTTGTTTGGAGTAAACATTTTTGAAGGTTAAGACATCAGAGCCCAATTGTGACTCTCTGCTGCTTTCCCAAAGTAAGCACAAGTGACAGACCATCACCCTAGTGGCATTTCCAGGGCCGAGTCCCAGGGAGTCACTCAGGTTCACAGTCCTTGGCTTTTGTTTGGCTCACAGATGTTATTGCAAAAATGGGGTGTTTCTCATTAAATGTTTTTCTCCCATTTCTTCCTGTGAAAAAGATCTGATGAGTTGCAGAGAGGGACTTTGGACAAGGGCCTGATGCCAGGACAAAGGGGAATGGCTTCCCACTGCCAGAGGGCAGGGTTAGATGATATTAAGTTAGATGATATTAGGTGATATTAGGGTGAAATTCTTCCCTGTGAGGGTGGGGAGGCCCTGGCACAGGGCCTCCCAGAGAAGCTGTGGCTGCCCAGAGAAGCTGTGGCTGCCCCATCCCTGGGAATGTCCAAGGCTGGGTTAGACGGGGCTTGGAGCAACCTGGGCTAGTGGAAGGTGTCCCTGCCCGTGGCAGGGGGTGGAATGAGATGGGCTTTAAGGTTCCTTTCAACCCAAACCATTTTATCGTGTGATTCTGTGTGTGTTATCTGGAGGAACAATCCTTTCCAATGGGGATCCTTCCAGTGGTGTGTTCTGCAAGGCAAGGGAGGGAACGTGAAAGAGCAGGCAGAGACCAGATGAAATAGAGGGTGATTTTAGGGCTGGTAGGAGAGTTTGTATGTGGTACTGGAAGCCAGCAGCAGTGGAGCAAGCATTACCCTTTGCTTTTCAGGGCTAGAGAGGATTTCATTCCCTACAGTCAGCTCTGGCCTTGGACACTCCTGCTCCATCACCAATAAAAAGGACTGGCTGATGTCTCTTCAGGAAGCAAAGTGATTCATAGGCAAGTGGGGAAAAGCCATCAGGTTTTTTTGACCAACCCTCGGGAACCAGGGTTACATGCCCAGGCCAGATCAGAAACAAGCATCTTGCAGACTAAAATGTCCTGTCCCTCCACAGTAAGGCATCCAATTTATCAGTATGGATAAGAATATTGAGAGAATATAAAATATGAGACAGTTGGTCAGTGCTAAGGAGAAAGCCAGGCAACACACTGTCAGTTTTTCCCTCTGGCCTTGCACCTCTGTCCCCAGGGAGTCTGTGGAATGGCAGCAGCAGCACAGGCAGCTGTGGTGTCCTGGCTGACAGCACGGCTGGTGTGGAGCTCCAGGGGAGACCTGTCTGGGGCTGGGTGTGGAAAGTGAGTGGGGATCAGTGTGGTGAGCAGGATTTGGGTACAGGGGAGCTGAGGTTGAGAGGGTCGGGTGTGATATGTCCCTTTTCAACCACATGCCCTTCCTCGAGGACAGAGCTCAGGGCTTGTGTTCTGCTCCCCTGTTAACAAACCCTCAATGCATCCTGCTTTTTCTGTTTTATTGGCAACCAACGCTTCGTTGTAAAAAAACCCCACCTTTAGTGTTATGCCATTTTTGTCTGATTCTTCCTGCAGTCCTTAGGTTGAAGCTGCTTGTATTTGGTTAAGTTTAAGTGTACTTTGAAAGTCCTGCTTGAAAATATTATATTGTGATACTATTACTGAATTCATTTAAACCCATTCCCTACATTCTGTGCAGGATCTTCTCTCATGCTAAGGGAGTGATGACAGCCTCCAGTCTGCAGTTTTTATCCTGGTTTGAGAGTAATCCTGAAAAAGAAGTGCAGGCTCTACCTGTGCTAGTTGTGCCATCTGTGCAGGGGAATGGCCAGTAGTGAACAGAGGGGGAGGGAGGGAAGGCTGAATGCTGCTGTATCAGCTCAGTCTTTTTTTAGAAGTATTTCTGCTGCTCCTGTTTTTCTGTGCAAAATAAATCGCCAGAAACACGAGTCGTAAGACTCGGAGAATCACAGAATATCCTCAGTTGGAAGGGACCCACAAAGATCAACCATCCAACTCCTGCCCTGCACAGACACCCCAGCAATCCCACCCTGGCCCTCAGAGCATTGTCCAAACCCTCCTGGAGCTCTGGCAGCCTTGGGGCTGTGCCCACTGCCCTGGGGAGCCTGGGCAGTGCCCAACCAGCCTCTGGGGGAAGAACCTTTTCCTGAGATCCAACCTGAGCCTGCCCTGACACAGCTCCAGCATTCCCTCAGGTCCTAAAGAACTTGCAGTTCTAGTGTTGTGTGTGTCTTCATATGGTGGTTGAGTCCCAACGGGCTCTAGAATTAATCTCAAATAAGTTCCATGTCCAAACACTATTTTTGGAGGCCCACGGCTGTCTCAGGAGTTCCCTGCTCCCACTGGGATTGTGCAGGGTGGATCCCAGCTCTGGGGTGAGCTGCTGTGGGAAGCAGGAGGGCCTTGCTTGGTGTGGAGGGAGTGAAAAGTGGAAAGATTAAAATGGATTGAAACCAGCTGAGGAGAGGGGAGGGTTCGGTGGGTTTTTTTTTTTTTTTTTTTAAATTGTCAAGCACAACTGATCCTGCTCAAGCTGCTGAATTGGGGCCCGGTGCTGTCACCTGGGCATCCCCTGTGCTGCAGGGCCTCTAAAGGGCTACCCTGGTCTAAGATGAACCCAGGTCAGCAACCAGAGTTAAGGGGTGGGATGCATAAGGCATTTCTAGGCCAGGAGTGCCTGGCTTTGCTTTGCCTCCACTTTATTCATACAACGAGTTTCATTGACATAACTGAGTGTAAAATTGTAGCTTCAATTAAACCAAAAGATTTTTGGTTTGATGAGAACATCATTGCAGTAACTCACTGAATTTCTTCATTCACCCAATGTGAGGCTGTGGCTGAAAGGAAAATATGTGCCAGTGGATGTAACGGAGTACTCTGGGGCATGGAGAGCTGCTGTCAGTCTGTAAACAGCAATATTCAGCCAGTGTGGCAATGAAACTGTATTTTTTCTGTTCATTTTCCCTATATTTAACAGTGTGCTAGTCATCTGCATGGGAGGTGGCAAGAAAGCCATGTTCCTTGTATTTATTTGGAGCTCATAGATGATGAAGGCTCTTCTGTGCCCACAATGCAGCTCTGAAGCAATGTGTGCTGACCTTACTGCCTGAATTTTCAGAGGTGTGATATGTGCTGCAGTAGCTGAAGTGGCTCTTAATGTAGCTTTTGTTTTGAAAATAGGCTGATTAAGAACTTGCTGTGACTTGGGGAAGTGGTAGCTGACTTTAATTGTGCTGTCACCAGTGCTCTTGAAATGCCTTGCAAACAGTGGCCTCCTGGGAGCCCTTGGGATGAATACAAGCGAATGTCAGCCTGGAAGGATCCTCTCCCAGCTGCTCAGTTTAAATGGCAAAAGTCATGATTTGCTCAGATCACAAGAGCTTTTAATTCCTCATTTAATAACAGGTTTCCTTGGGTGGCATATTGCTGTCACCCTTCCTGCTGGACGTGTGGAAGGGGCAGGCAGGAGGAAATGTGCTGCACTCGGTGGAAGGGGACTTGTGTTGGGTGTGAGTGAGGTGCTGAGCCCAGTCAATCGCTGTTTGGAGGATCCCTGCTCCCATCCTGCCTGTGCTGTGGACTCCCTGGCCACTTCAGGGAGTTGTTTGCTGGCCTGTACTGATTGCTGGGGTTGGGCTGATCCCTGCTCTGAGCTGCTCGGTGGGCTGTGTGTGCTGGACCAGGGGGGACCATGTAGTCACTACAGAGCAGGTTCCTGTTGATTTAGAATCATGGAATTACAGAATGGCTTAGGTTGGAAGGGACCTTACAGATCATCTTGTTCCAGCCCCCAGGTTGGGCTGCTTGTAGCCCACGGTGACTGTTCATAAGCCTCAGACTGAGTGATGTGTTTAATTAATGGTTTTCAAGGGACAGTTGTCTGGAAGACCCTGCAGCTTCCCATCTGTGCTGGGTGTCTTCCATTAGGCTGTAGGTTGTTACCCTGGCTCTGTGCAGCCCCTTCTCGGCAGCACAGAGGCAGGAAGATGCCGAAGGCAGCGCTGGGCTTTGTTCTGCCTGTCACTTGCAGTTGTAAATCTTCTGTGCTCACAAACATCAGAGGTTCCTGATGAAAACATGTTGCCTGTGAGCACCTCCTCTGTGAGAAGTGCAGAACTGCCGGCGTCAGGAGTCCAGCCAGCTCTTTTTCTGAGAAATCTGCTCATCAATTTCTGTTTGATTCCTTTTGTTTTTACTTCTCAGGTCACTTCACCTGGGAGAAATACCTGAAAGAGACATGTGCCATCCCAGCTCCTGCCCATTGCTTCAAGCAGGTAAGGGTGAAAACAAGAAAGGTCAAGGGTAATGGTCCACTGGGGACCCCCAAATTCTGTACCTGGGATAGGCCCCTGGTTTGGCGAGGAAAATGCTTAAGGATATTGGAGACTTAACAGAAATCCAAGTGTACTGAAGCAAAGATTAAAGAGATACATTTAGAGTAGAACAGAAAGTTTTACTCTCGAGGTGCACAATGGGAGCATGAGTGTGCTTTTACTCTGCTGAGCAGAGGCCCTTGGAGAAAGTGTCCTGAATAGGCTGGGATCCAGCTTCTGGTGGATCCTGCCCAGTAAGGAGATTTTGTGCAGAATTCACCCATCTTTGTGAATGGAATAGCAGCCCCTGGGCAGCAGGCAGTGAGCACAGAGGTGGTTTTGCTGAGTACAGGGTTTGCAGGATAAATTGCAGTGGGACACGGGTCTGGGTGGAGGGGAGTAGCACAGGGAGGGGTTTATTTGGGTCTGGGGTTGGCTGGATGAGTCTTCCAAGAACAGGTGCAACCCTACCTGTGCTGAGCACTGGTAGGGATGCACCTCAGATTCTGGGTTCTGTTTTGGGCCCCTCACTACAAGGAAGACATTGAGAGGCTGATCCATGTCCGGGAAAGGGAACGGAACTGGTAAGGGTCTGCAGCACAAGGAACAGCTGAGGGAGCTGGGAGGCTCAGCCTGGAGAAAAGGAGGCTCAGGGGGGACCTTCTCACTCTCTTTAACAGGAGGGTGGGGCTATGTGGGGGTCGGGCTCTGCTTCCAGGGAACAAGGGACAGGACAAGAGGAAATGGCCTCAAGTTGTGCCAGTGGAGGTTTAGGTTGGATATCAGGAAAATTTCTTCACTGAAAGGGCAGTCAGGCTGTGGAACAGGCTGCCCAGGGCAGTGGTGGAGTCACCATCCCTGGAGCAGTTCAGAAAACGTGTAGATGTGGTGCTTGGGGATGTGGGTTAGTGGTGTACTTGGCAGTGCTGTGGGAATGGTTGGACTCGATGATCTTAGAGGTCTTTTCCAACCTCAGTGATGCTGTGATTGCAAGAGAACAGGCTCAGTGTAGTTGCTGAGCTGGTGCAGTGTGGAAGGACAATGCTGTGTGTCACAGAGCTGCCAGGGCTCACTGACCCTTCTGTGGTGCTGTTCCTGTGCTGTGCCCAGGGGACGCCTCGGTCCTGGCTGGGCCCCGTTCTTATGCCCTTAGCGCTTAAGCTTTGTGCCTGAGCGGGTGCTTGTGTTGGCAGTCCTGGCTCTGAGCAGCTCCCCCTTCCTCTCCTTGCAGTCATACACTCCTCCTGCCAACGAGTTCAAGATCAGTATGAAGCTGGAGGCCCAGGACCCCCGGAACACCACGTCCACGTGCATCGCCACCGTGGTGGGGCTGACGGGCGCGCGCCTGCGCCTGCGCCTCGACGGCAGCGACAACAAGAACGACTTCTGGCGCCTGGTGGACTCTGCCGAGATCCAGCCCATTGGCAACTGTGAGAAGAATGGAGGGATGCTGCAGCCTCCCCTGGGTGAGCTGGAGTTCAGCTGTCCAGCCAGGGTTATGCTGACTATGGGCAAAACTGGGGGATTTTATAGATCTGTGCTTGGGACAGAGGCCCATGGCCTGCCCCTGCCTACACTGGCAGATAGGATATAGAAACAGATGTTTCCCAGACCGGGCCTGTATTTCCATGTGGACACCGTGATGTGGATGGGGGGATGCTTTAGGGTGTAGATGAAAGAGGTCTCTGCACCAAGGTGAGCTGCTTGCCCTCGTTGCAGCTCAAGCTCAGGATTGTTGCCCTGGGTAGCTGTGGCTGCCCCATCCCTGGAAGTGTTCAAGGCCAGGTTGGACAGGGCTTGAAGCAACCTGGGCTGGTGGAAGGTGTCCCTGTCTGTGCCAGGGGGGTGGAACTTGATGATCCTTTAAGGTCCTGTGCTGGTTTGAAAGTTAACCAGCAGAGGAAACCGAGTCAACTCAAAGAGAGATTACAAGTCAGAATAACAATTTAATAAAATAATACAATAAGTACGACCACACAGACAAGCAACAGGCACTAACCCACAAAGCCCAAATGTACAACCCAGCACCCCGGGGCACAAACAAAGCGGTGCTACCTGGGCCCCCCCTTGAGTCCAAAACAAAGGGAGAGGGGAAAAAACCTGCTGGTGGGAGAGCTGCTGCAGTCCAGCCAAAAGTGGTGATTGTAGTCCGGCCGAGGGTGGTGGTGAGCTGCAGTCTGGTTGAGAGCGATGAGCTGTAGTTGAGAGCGATGAGCTGCAGTCCTCCTCTGGATCCCACGAGTGGTCCCAAAGGTTCCGAAACTCCAGGTTTATATACTCTCCAGTTCAGGTGGGAATGTTCAGTCCTCCCCTCAGAGCGGGGAATTCCATAAAAGGGTATGAGGGTGCTCATTCCATAAAAGGATATGAGGGTGCTCAGGAACATTCCCCCCCCCTCGCAGGCCTCTACTGACAACAGTTTCTGGGAAATGGCATGGAGGGCTATAGAATACACAGTTTGGGCTATACCCATTCAGTGATGAATCGGTCCCAGCTGTTCTAACCAGGACAGGTCCCTTCCAACCCAAACTGTCCTATGACTCAAAAGCAGGTTACCTGCACAGGAGACATAACATGTGAAAAGGTTCCCAGTGATTTCAGTCCTGTCTCATGTGAAGGGACACTTGCAGTAGTTCCCACTTATTTATTTAATTTTTCTTGACTACAGCTTTATAAATAGACTGGACAGTCCAACAGTTCTTCCAGTCTAGTCTTCAGTTAAACACACAGCTCTTTCCTTTTTTTTTGACACTAGCCAATTGATGAGCTGATTTGCTGATTCTTTCCTGATAATCAGCAAGATTAACCTGCTTTTGCATTCTGCTGCCCATTAGTTTTAGTGTCTTCATAAATCTCTCTCAATTAGCACATCCCCAAATAATATTTTTGAGGCCAGGTTGGACGGGGCTTGGAGCAATCTGGTCTAATGGAAGGTGTCCCTGCCCATGGCAGGGGGTGGAATGAGATGAGCTTTAAGGTCCCTTCCAACCCAAACCGTTCTGTGATTTACTAACACTAGAGCTGCCATTTTCTCTGTTACTTTCATGCCTGCTGCTGTCCATCTCTTAGAAATTTCAGTCCCTGGTGCAGATTCCAGCTCTGGTGTCCTGCCCCAACAGCTGTGGATATCTCTCCTGGCTGGCAGCTGTGGGTTGCTCCTGTACCTTGCCTGGAATTTGCCAGCAGATGGCATCAAGTTTAAGGAGCTGCAGATAAAACTCACTCCTGGTTGTGCTGGAGGTGAGGGACAAGCTCTGGGACAGGTCTGGGAGCTCTGATCTGTGTCACCTGCTTAACCTCACACCAGAGAAGAGGGCAGCTTTAGATTACATACTGGGGAGAAATTCTTCCCTGTGAGGATGGGGAGGCCCTGGCACAGGTTGTCCAGAGCAACTGTGGCTGCCCCATCCCTGGAAGTGTCCAAGGCCAGGTTGGACAGGGCTTGGAGCAACCTGGGCTGGTGGAAGGTGTCCCTGCCCATGGCAGGGGGTGGAATGGGATGATCTTGCACCAAGCATAAAGACGGGTAACAGAGCTGGTGCTGCAGTTGTCCTTCCTGCCTGCAGAGTGCAAGGGCTGAGAAAATCCAGCAAGGGTTTCCTGTGTTCCCTGTAGTGTTTTCCATGTGCACACATCTATCTGCTGCTACTCCCTCTTAACATAGATAATTCCAGTGAAAGGACCCAGGGAATGGCTGGAGCTGTGTCAGGGCAGGCTCAGGTTGGATCTCAGGGAAAGGTTCTTCCCCCAGAGGCTGGTTGGGCACTGACCAGGCTCCCCAGGGCAGTGGGCACAGCCCCAAGGCTGCCAGAGCTGCAGGAGGGTTCGGACAACGCTCTGAGGGCCAGGGTGGGATTGTTGGGGTGTCTGTGCAGGGCCAGGAGCTGAACTGGATGATCCTTTTGGGTCCCTTCCAACTGAGGATATTCTGTGATTCTGTGATTCACACAAAAGGTTATCTTTGCCCCTCTGGGAGCTGAGCTCTCCCATCTCCTGAGCTCGTGGCTGTCTGGGTTAGTGTCCAAGCTGATGAGACTGTTGAGGGCTGCAGAGGGGCTGTGCTGAGCCCTCCAACCCTGGCAAAGCTTTGCCATGTTGCTCATCATGGGCTGTTCTCGGTCCAGGTCCAGTCCCAGGGTTACCC
Organism: Chiroxiphia lanceolata; assembly: GCF_009829145.1. Classification (NCBI taxonomy): domain Eukaryota; kingdom Metazoa; phylum Chordata; class Aves; order Passeriformes; family Pipridae; genus Chiroxiphia; species Chiroxiphia lanceolata. The sequence continues at coordinate 804,766 of NC_045660.1, read as the reverse complement.
TCAAAACCCCACAAACACAGATCAAACACAGCTGAGCAGCAGAAACTACCTGTGCAGGAAGATGCACAGTTAGCGAAGAGGATGCTTTGTGATATTCAGGGCCTCCTGTCAGTTGTGGAGTTGTACTCAGTGCTGCAGACTCAGAGCTTGTGAAATTGTGGATTTTTTTCTTCCCATAAGCCCCTTCTTATTATTTCTCTACTTTTTTAACAGAAGGTGTTGAGCCAAAACCTGCCATCCTTCCCTATAAGGGTTAAATCTGTTTCCCAGCCAAGTCACAGCCTCTATTTCTTCAGGTTAGCTTGCCTGCAGCTCACAGTAAAGGTAGAGGAGGCCACCCAGAAGGTGTGATTCCCTATTGAAGAAGAAATTCCATAGGCTGAGTGTGCACTTGCTGATTCATGTCTCCCCATAGCAGGATCCTTGGAGCTGCCAGCACTGGCACAAAGTGCTCTGCCTAGATGTTCCATGGGCAAGCTTTTGTTATGATAAGTGAACTTTGCAGTCAGACAGCTGTTTCCAGATGTTTCTTTTCAACAACACAGTACTTTGCATTCAGAGTATCTGGAAAAGGTCAAACCTGACTGCAGCATGAGGAGGAGGGTGGTGTGGAATCACAGTTGTGTGAGTTCCCGTCAGAGCAGGCATGTGCTGCCAGAGCCAGTGGCCCCCACAGCCTAAAAGTCTCCCTCTCTGCTTCCTTCTCCTCAGGCTTCCGGCTGAATGCCTCCTCCTGGCCCATGTTCCTTCTGAAGACTCTGAATGGAGCAGAGATGGCTCCTGTCCGGATTTTTCACAAGGTATTTTACTGTTTGTGCAGATCCTTCTGGCATGGCCCCCTCGCTGCAGAGCACCCACTTAGAGCTGCTGATCCCAGGGGAGGTGACATTGCTCAGCTCTGCCTTGGTGCTGCTGCTCTAGGACAGGCCTGTGCCCTCTTCAGCGGTGTCAGGATGCAGCCAGAGCTGTGCTAAACAAGTGGCCTGGGCTTCAGTGTTCGGGCTTGAGACATGATTCTGCTTTTCACCAGGGCTGCACATGCTGCTAGAAGTGGGGAGTGCAAGGTGGAGAAGTCAGCACCTCTCTGAAACTTTTTAATGTACCAGAGCTTGCAAGTAGAGCAGATACTGCTGTGAGGAACAGTATGAGTTCATGGGTTGTGTTCTCACACCCTTAGTGCAGTCAGAGAGAAACTGGCTACAGATGTGTGGGATGGGATGGGGTGGGGTGGGATGGGATGGGACAGGATGGTTGGTGAGGCTTTAGTGGATCTCAAGAGCAAGCCCCAGATAAGGGTGGATGGTGGATCTCTCACGTCTTGCAAAACTGAAGGTGGGGGAAGAATGATGGAGAGACACTACCATATCTCAGGGTTTCCAGGTCTGAGGTAATAAGGTGAGGGTATCCTCTGGAGGCTCTTTCTTTGGAGCTCTGTTTTCTGCCTATGGTGCATGACAGAGCTGTTGTAGGGCACAGTGTTCATGTGGCACATCCTGTGTCTGGTCCAGCAGCCAGCTGGGGGCAGAGCAAGCCATAGTGGACTTTGTTCCCTCTTGGTTAAGGGCATGGGGCTGTGTAGCTCAACCAGTGTGTTGTGGAGTGAACCCCACACCTGCTGGGGTTCAAATCCAGCCCACTAACTCCCTTCAGTGGAAGTTAGTTTGCTGATGAGGGCACAGCCCTGGTCTGGGGAGGCACTGGCATGTCCCCTTTGAGCACAAATTCTACTTCTTCTTGTAGGAACCACCATCTCCATCCCAAAACTTCTTCAAGACAGGTATGAAGCTGGAGGCAGTGGACAGGAAGAACCCTCACTTCATCTGCCCGGCCACCATTGGGGAGGTGAGAGGTTCTGAGGTCCTCATAACATTTGATGGCTGGAGAGGTGCCTTCGATTACTGGTGCCGATATGATTCCCGGGACATCTTTCCTGTAGGCTGGTGCTCGCTGACTGGAGATAATCTGCAGCCCCCTGGTACAAAAGGTAAGGCCCACGTTGTTGCTTTGCTGTCTTCCTCCTCCACTCAGCTCTCTAAATGCAGCCCAACAGGCAGAGACTGGCAGCAAGGACACCTGGGTGCCCGGTCTGGCTTTCTTGTACTGTTTCATGCATGGTAAAGGCACATGTGATCACACCCACAGCACTGGAGCAGCCTGGCTCGAGGTGCTGAGGAGCAGCTATCCATAAAGATGGGCAGGATGATGGCTCTGGGGAGGGACTGTGCTGTACAACACTGCTGAGGTCTACTCTGCTCCAGGGATTTCCTTGGAGTCCTTCTTGCGTCTTTGAATCACATATTCCTGTGGAGTTTTTCTCAGGGGGATTGGGATAATGAGAACTGTGGAGTTGCAGGAATGTGCCTGTTTGTACTTGGGACAGTTTCCCTGCTCTGCCTTGTGCTGTGAACGTGGGAAGAGCAGGTGTGGAGACGTACCTGCCTTGCTCACAGGGCTGTGACTGTGGGGCAGGAGTGGGACTGGGGACCTTGCTGCCTTGCCAAGGCTTGAGCAGTGACTGTTTGGACTCTGGGACGTGTCTCTGGCTTGCTCACATTGCAGTTGTGTTTAGGCCCAGGGGAGCTGTCACTGTACCCAAGCACATCCCTCTGGTGTTTGCTGGCTGGCAAGCCCTGCGTGTGCCTGTCACTGAAATAAGGGGCAGGAGAGCTGAAGGATTGCTTAGGAAAGGCATTTCTCTGATGAGACTGTTCCTCTGGAAAACCCAGGGTCATCTGGTGCTGTTCTGTGTCCCCTGGTGTGTCCCAGGGCTGTGCTCTGTGCTGCCAGGCCGGTGGCAGTGGATGGCCCAGGGTCATCTCCCATGGCCTGTGTGCAGGCCAAGCCAGGACTCCCTTGGGTGGGATGATTCCTATTTATCTTGTATTTCTACATTTTGCCTTGATGTTCCCAGCCTCCCCCTCTCTTCCTGCTGTGTCCTGCCTGCTGCTGCCCTGAGGGCTCTGCAGAGCACTGGGACCCTCCCAGCTGGTGCCTCACCCCTCTGGCAGCGCCCTGGGGTCAGGAGCCCTCACCTAACTTCTCCAGGGTGCTTTCCAGGTACTGGTCGAGTGGCTGAAGACATTTGTGCTGGCGGGAGCTTTCCTGGCAGCACACTGGAGGTGGAAGGTTTCAGGAGCACACCTTCACAGGAGAAGTGGGAACGTCCGTCTGTCCTATGGCCACTGGCACGGGGAGCTCTGTTCCTGCCCAGCCTCCCCTTGCCAGGGGCTGAAGCTATGAGTGAGCAGAGCCCAGTTAATTATCCAGAACCAGCATCCTGTGGTGGGGTGATATGGTTTGAAGCTGGCTCCCTGCCAAGTCTCCAAACCTTGCCACAAAAACTCCCCTCCACCTCCTGAACCAAGGAAAAAGAAAAAAAACCAAGAGAACCAAAATGAGAGAGAGACAGCTAAAGCAATATATATAAATATAGTTACACTTATATTACAGTTATATACAATTGAAATATATATACAATTTCAGAAGGAAAAGGGAAGGGGGAGGGGGAAGGAAAAAAGGAACAAAAACAAAATAAAATATACACCATCAATAGCCCAAGATCTAGCAACTAAAAGAATTAGCAGAATAATATCTTACTATTCCTTGAGACAGCAGCAAGTCACGCTGGAATGATCGCTGGCAACCTCCGCCTCCCAAGGTCGACAAGGCCTTACCAGGCCTCGCTCCCCAACCTGACAGACTCAACAGCAGGGAACCTGCACCTCCAAAGCCGCCGGAACGAAAGAGAGCGAAGGCCTCTCCCCCTTTCTTCTTATACCCCAGCTTACATAAAAATCGTAGGGAATACCGGGTAAATCTGGGCACTTCCTTGGTTACAAACTGGTCACCAAGGAAGGCCTAGACTAAACTACCCCATGGGGTAACGTGGAGCCATCCTGTGAAGCACATGCTTCCCCCTTGGCAGGTGGCAGGGACAGGTTCTCCCTTTCACATCAGCTCCATCGGCAGCAACTCTGCACGTACGTGAACAGTGGCCCCCGAAGTCACGGCTTCCCACTCTCAGGAAGAGGCAGCCTTCACTCTCAGGCAGATTTCTACTCTCTTTCCCATTTTTTTGAACTCCTGAGACAAGAGCAGGCATTGGCAGGGGTTGCCTGAGCCATGCAAAAATGCTATGGAGCTGAGATGAGCCTTGTCTGTGTGGTATTTTACTTCCTTCTCTGTGGCTGTCGCCTCCCTTTCCTGCCCAAGACTTTCTGACTTCCACTTTGTGAGATTAAACCACAAGAAAGGAATACTGGGAACTTTATTTTCTTTATGAAATTCCTCCCTTGTTTCCTCACTCCTCAGCCCTGCTGTGGAGGAGGGTTGAGCATGGTCCTCCCAGGCCTGAGAGTGCTGCTCCAATAAACTTTCTTCGTGTGCCAACCTGAAGCCTGGAGGACCATGCAGTGGAGTCAGGCAGTTTCCCTTTCCTGGTGGGAATTCCTCTGAAATGAGGGAGACCTGGAGAGACATGCAGGGGGTCAGTTGTGGTTATACCAGTCTCTGCTCACATACTGAACTGGCTGTGTGAGGTCTTTTGGAAGTTGAGGAGTCCTGTGAGGAGTTAACTCCATGGAGACTGATGGCTTCCTGGGGCTGAGCAAAAAGAGGCCTCATGGAATGAGCTCATGTTCAAGGGAAGCAGAACTTCAAAGAGGGCAGGCTTGTTTACTTACTACTGGTAACTTCATTCAGCTCTAATCTGTCTCTGCTGCTGGTTGCCAGTGGAGGTGGAGGAGTGCAGGGCTTCTCCCAGGCACAGCCTCTATCTGGCTCCAGGGCCTCCCACTCCCACCAGTGTTTGCTTAGCTGGGGTGGCTGGGCAGGGTGGGCAGGGTACTGGTGGAGCTGGGGCTGGCCAGCCATGCCCAGGGGAGCTTTCCTGAGGGCACTCGAGTGTGTGTGAGGGGAGGAAAGGGAGGTCAGGTGGCAAGGAGGAGCAGCCTGGATGCCGGGTTGGTAATATTACACTGCTGCCTGCTGGCTGTGCAGCAGCCTGCTGGGAGAGCCTCTCCTGTCTGGATGCAGCACACCGTGGAGCTGGGGGTCCAACATAGCACACGACCCAGGGGAAATGCAGCTCTGGGGGTGCCTCCTCACGCGGTGGGTCCCGGTCATGTCTCTGCGTCAGCCTCGAGCCGGGGTTGGGGGTCAGCTCTGCTGGGCTGCAGAGCCAGGTGGAATGTGGGAGAGCTCATCCTGTGCATCCTCAGCTTCTCCACGCCAGCCAAGCAGCCATTGGGGGGAGGCAGGTCCCAGTGGCCATCCCAAAAGGAGGGGCAGTTCTGTAGGTGTGCAGCAGACTTCCTCCGGCATCCCACTAACACCAGCAGGGTGTCCTGGGGTTGTCCACTGGCCAGGAATCCCCACTCCATTCCTCACATGTGTACAGCATCTTACATGGCTTTTCATGCCTCTTACACACGTGCTTTTTTACCCTTAAACACATATCTGGGCTTTTAGGAATACGAGGTGAGGTGGACTCTGTGTTAAGCTGCAGCTGGGGGCTGGAGCTCTGCTCAGAGGGCAGGCTGGGCAGGCACAGTGACAGTGACAGCTGCTGCTCTTGCCTTGCTCTGGAGCTGCTCAGCACCTGGGAGGTCACTTTCAGAAATTACTTTTTTTTTACTTTTCTGAGAGCTGTTGCATGGTCATTCTTGCTGAGTCAGGCACTCGTCCTAGAGAAATACTGGCTGAGAAATATTTATCACAGCACAAAGACATAAAGCAGCTGAATTAAGGTTCATGGGGCATTGAACCCCTTCAAACTTCCTGCAGAGAGTTTGGGCTTTCTGTTGCAGAGTTTAGAATTAGGGCAAGCAGAGAATGATGTTTCCCCATCTTTAGATATTGCACCACACAAAAGCAGGCCAGAATACACTGTGTGCACGTTACTAACCAACGTGGCTTTTTGTCAACAGAAGGCCCTGAAGGTGTGTTGGGTGGGGAAGGAGTTACCCACCCCTGCCAGTCTGTGTGCTTTCACACTGTGACCCAGCTGCCATCACAGCAGGTACATGCAGGAGGTAGCTGATGCTCCTCAAGCTCAGAGCTTCAAGGTTTAAATGTTGTGATGCACATAAAGAGTGCATGGGTCTGTGCACTGCAGCAGCATTTGGTAGAACAGTGATCTGGGAGGAAAGCAGAGACTGAAGGAGTATATGTCAGGTGTGGTGAGTTGTCCCAGGGGGCAGCTGAGCCCCCTCAGGGAGATGGGGGAGAGAATCAGAAGGGTAAAGGGGTGAGAACTGGTGGGCCGAGGTACAGACAGTTTACCAGGGGAAACAAAAGCTGTAGGTGCAGGCTCTCAGTCACTGCTCCCCACTGCAGGCAGGGGCTCAGCACCCCTGGGACAGGCACTGGGGACAACAAACCCCACCACTCCATCCCCCTTCCTCCTCCTTCCCCCAGCTTCACATGCTGAGCATGGGGCCCTGTGCTCTGGGATATCCCTTGGGCAGTGGGGTCCCAGCTGTGCCCCCTCCCAGCTCCCTGTGCCCCCCCAGCCTGGCACTGCCCATGAGGCCAGAGCAGAGCTTGGCTCTGTGCAGGCCTGGCCCGGCAAAGCTGAGCCGTGGTGAGTTGTGAGCCCTGACACAGCGGTCCCCGAGCTGTTAGTGCAGAGAATTAACTCAGCCCAGCCAAACCCAGTGCTTTTGGAAAACTTTCGTATGCATTTTACTTTTTCTAACCTTCCTGGTCCTTGAGGAGCCTGTGGGCTCTTAAACGGGACAGAAACTATCCTGCTCTCAGGTAAGTGGAGCATGGACTGGGGAAGCTGCTTTGGAAAGTCCCTCTCCATTATGAGCACTACAGAAAATCAATATTTAGGATCGACCTAAAGAGTAAGGATTGTTGTTTAGTTACTTTAAATCATGGCTGGGGAGAAAGAGAGAGTGAGAGAGAGACTCACGCAGAAATAGAGGTGCTGCTGTTGAGCTTCAGGGAAACAAAGAAGGAAATAACTGTGATAAAAATCAGTGAGAAGAAAGAAGAAAGAGATAAGAGGCTGGTTAATGATTGTAGTTTCTGGGGCCACCTGCCCTCAGCTGGGAGGTGGGATGATGAAAATCCCCCTTAGCCAAGGCATGGTCTTACAGAGAAATGTGTCTGCCTCTGTAATTCATGGGAAATGAGGGGTTCACAACCCATCACAGAGTAGAGGAAAGTTCAGTTCTTTGTAGTCAGGGAAGCACACATTGGAAGAGGATCCATGAGAAGTTTTTTTCCTTTATGAAGTGGTTTGTGGGATGGAGAGTTGTGAGCACCTGGGGGAAGAGAAAGCAAAGCAGGGTCTTCTCAGGTACCTCTGTGAGGCAGCTTCCAGCTCTGAGCCCTTCACCTGAGGTGATGGGGCACTGGAGGGTCTGTCTCTGCCAGGTAAAGGCACAGGGCTGGGAAAAGGGCCCGGGCAGATGGGATGGGGGCTTTCTGTGACCTGTGATTGTGGGCACAGGCAGCTGAGAATTTCTGCAAGATCTGGGTCTTTGCACAAGAAAGCAGATAGGGCTCTTATTTAAACACCAGCTTTAAATTTTGAAGAAACATGCATTTTTCTGGGATTTCTGCCACAGTATCAGGAACTTTAGATGGGATTTGTTTCAAAAAGTGTGAGACCTTTGCAGGACACTCTTACAGCCAAGTACCAGTGGCTGTGTGCACGATCCCAGCAGTGCTGCTGCTGGGAGATGCTGTGGCAAGGACAGTCTTCCCTGGACTCTTGAGAAGCAGCTCGTTTTCTAGGTCCTGAGAAATCCAGATTCAGTCCATACCTATGAAAGGATCTTCCCCCCACACACACCCCTCTTCCATTATAACAGTGTCCCTTATGTCTTCTCCCATGTTTTGTGTGTTACTGTTGGAGGGCAGGGAAATACTGCCACTGGGAACACAAGGATGCAGGGACACCCCTGCCCTCAGTGTTTGTCACTCAGAAGGTGCATTCCTCTTTGGGCTGTGCCCCCAGCTGATGCTGAGTTCCTCTGAGTTCCCCAGTGGGTTTGCTACTCCCTATTCCACCTCTGTGGATGCTCTGTGACAGAGAGAGGGGTGACTCCGTGCTGGCTGTGGGAGAGGGGCAGCAGTGAAAGCGTTAAGGCTGAGAGGGCAGAGCTGGAAGCAGCTCCAGCACTGGAATTTGGAGGAGTGGAGTTGCTGCCTTGGCACCAGCCCAGCTGGCAGAGATGCCCCGAGCCCAGCAGGGCAGAGCAGAGCTAATACAGAGCAGGTCCTGTGCTGCTGTGCCAGGGCTGGTGGCAGCTGTGGTGAGGGCACTGGGGACACTGGTTAGCAGCAGGCACTGCCTGCATGAATCTGCTGCGGGCTGTCAGCACCCTGCTCCCTGGCCCTGGGCTGGCTGCTCCGGAGCATTCCCTCTGCCTGCAGAGCCAGCAAAAGTTAATGGGTTTAGATAGTTACCATGGGGATAGGCTGAAGTGGAGCTCCCATTCTCCCTGGACTCACCAGCTGTGCATTACTCAGCCGTGCTGCCTAGGGGCTGGAGTGTGCCAGGAGCAGGGACTCCGGGAGTTATGAGATGCTGACCCTGCATAGGAGACACGTGAAGTTCTTCATCTCTCACTGGGTGATTTGTTGGTTGACTGCTTGGTGTCCTCAAAGGAAGAGGATGATCAGTGGCTAGATTTCCTGCCCAGGGGTGAAGGTAATGTGTATTTTATGACTTTATTTTGGGTGTTGCTTGGTTTCTCTTCCTTCTTCGGGGTGAGAACATAGTGGTGGGTGGAGGAGCCTTGTCAGGAGTAGCTGACAGGGCAGCACTCAGGTGAGCTCATGTGCTTTCCTGCTTGGAGGAGATGGGAAAATAGTCATTACTGTCACTTCAGGACTGAACTGGGGTTTGGAGCTCACACATCAAGCTGGGTGATGTTCTTTGCATTGGGTGGCTGGTTTTGGGACCACACAGGTAGAGCTGCTGCACTGACGGGGGGAGGAGGGTACACACAGGAGTTCGTGGTGTTACCTTTGAGTCTGAGGCACGAGCAGCCGTGGTACCTGGGTAGGGCTGCCTGTGAGAGGGCTGTTGGAAGAAACGGGCTGTTTGGAGCACAGAGAAGAGGCTCTTAGCAGTGATCTTGGCTTGGTTAGGATGTGTGCCCTGGAATATGCATTGGGTTGGAGGTCTGGGGGCTTGGATAAGAGAGCCCAGCACTGCAGGAGGATGTGTTGTTCCTGCCACCCTCTTGGTATGTTAACAGTGCCTGTGGCTCAGCAAACAGCAAATCTGTGGCTCAGTGGGAACCATGTATGTGGTGTGTCAGATACCTGAGGTTACTATGGGATGTCTTGGGGCTGGCAAGAGCCTCCTGAGAAGAGGAACTGACCTGGGAAGGGCAGTTTCCTCGTTCTCTCTGCCTGTCCTTAGTAGCAGTGTCTAGGCTTCCCTCCTAGCTTGACTTTTCCTCATGTGTTTTATTCTAAAGTATTTTGTATCCCAAAGAGGCTGGGTTGTGTTCAGGATGTTTCCTTCCCTTTTCCACCCTGCTTCCTGGTCCAAAACAAAGTTTCAGCATCTCAACTGAGCCTTATTGAGGCTTGGCAGGAGGTTTAGCAGGACCCTGCTGTTGGAACCTCCCTCTCTTTGGGTGAATAGCACTGGCGTCACCACTCCATTTCTGCAGGATCTCTGACCAGAAACAACACTCCTCCTACTGGGACATGGTGCAGAGCTGTGCCTGTGCAGGTCGAAGTCTGAGTGCTTTCAGGATGAGATTGCACAACCTCAAGGAAGAGCAGCATTCCAGGGCTTTTATTTCTGGGGGCCTAAGATTGTCAGACTGGGGATGTTCCAAGCTGCCGGTTACAGACAGGGCTGGTGTCTCTGCACAACCATCCTCTGCTGCCAGGGTTGAAAGCAGAGTTCAATAAGCTTAAAGTGTGTCCAGGATGACAGTTTGTATATCTTTAGGGGAACAATAGGGACAGCAGTTTCCCATCAAGATGAAGGGGTTTAAACACTCAGTATTACGAAGCGTCACTTCAAGGATTTAGGGCTCCACACCATGTTTCTGCCTGTCACCAGCACACATGGCCAGCCCTGGGGGACAGGAGCTTGGCCCCTTGTAGGGATGCTGATTCTGATGTGGGCAAGTGCTTGAGGAGCCAGAATGATCGACCTGACTCTTCTCACACAGACCTGTAAAGGCTGCACACGGTGACTCCCAGACTGGTTTGGGTTGGAAGGGACCTTAAAGACCATCCCATTCCAACCCCCTGTCATGGGCAGGGACACCTTCCACTAGCCCAGGTTGCTCCAACCCTGTCCAACCTGGCCTTGAACACTTACAGGGCTGGAGCATCCACAGTGGGATGGTTGTGATTGGTAAGTGGGACAGGATTTGATCATGTGTATATGGGATAAACAGCCCCATTGTGGTGGGACTTTTGACAGTGACTCTATGGGAGCAAGAACATTACATCATCTTTTCTTGACCTGCTGGGGGGGTTCTTCTTTTTTTTTCTTCCTTGTTTTTTTGGAAAGGGGAAGTGAATGCTGGTGAGCCCAGCTCTGACCCTGGCTTTGGTGAATGGTCCGTGTTGCCACAGTGTGTGTTTTTGTGGAATCTGGGAACTTCATCCTGAACACACAGCCCCACTTGTTACAAATATCAGACCTTTTACTGCTTGTCATGCTCTTCTCTTGATCTTTGGTATTTTTATAACTTCTGAACAGCTTTAAAAAGAACAGAAGGTGAACAAACTGCACCCACCTGGCAGTCTCCTCATTCTTTGTGCACTGATAAGGTGAAGGTGTTCTGCTAATATTTAACCCAGAAACCAAGCTAAAAAAAAGAGCTTCAGAGAAGACCAGAACAAGCAGAAACCCCAGGAACAGCCCTGAATAGCCTGAATATGGGGGGAGTACAGAACCATTCCCAGCAGGGAGTTTTGGAAATCCACTGGCAGTTCCCTCCCAGGGGCAGAGGACGTGTCAGTCGGTGTGGCCGTGGTGGCCTCATGGCACATTTGTCACTGAGGGTGTCCTTGAGCTGACTGGATACAAACGGCACTAAAACCATGCAAACTTCCACAGGTGTAAATGTGTGAGGAAAGCAGTTTCTCTGTGCTGCTGCAGGAGTGGCTCAGGTGGGTTGGACGTGCTGCCCAGGCTGAGGGCTCACCCAGCCTGGGGCTTGGGTGCTCGACAAGAGTTGACTCTGAGATTTCCTTGAGGACCAGACCAGACGTGTCAGTCATCCCTGGTGCTTTTGGAGTCCTCTGTGGGGACGGGCTCTGTGGCCTCTCGAAGCACCAAGCCTGGAAGAGCTGCAGTGATGGTTTTCCTAAGGTGTGGAAGTGAATTGATTTGTGTTGTTTGTGTCAGGACCAAATGTGCCAGTTCAACTCATGTTCCATCTGCTGAACAGCTCCAGGGGTCACAGGTGTCATTGCTGCTGTGTACTCACCATGTGCCCACAGGCACTGCCATGCAGGAGATGGTCTCAGCCTGGTTTTGGGGTAATCAAATTAAACTTGGGTACTGAGCTTCAGATTTTTAATTAGTTCTGCTCTGACTTTGCCAGTAAATATCGGCATTGTCATTTTTCTTGGAATGCCCTGATTTTGCCCCTCTGTCTTTTCTTTCACCCACTGGTGCATCCCCTCCATCAGGAGCTTGAGTTTCAACTGTGCTGATGGATTTCTCAGGCCAGAGCTGCCCAACTCAGTTCTCATCTGCTTTCTGTAGTTCAGAATTTCTGTTTTAATTCCAAAACTGCTTTCACAGCTGCTTAAAACAACACACTGTTATAATAGCTTTATTTTTGCAGTGGAGAAGATGAGACTGATAGAGGGAGATCACAGCAAGCAGGAACCCAGGTTGTTGCAGCCAGTTTATTTGAAATAAGAGGTGATGGGGTGGGGACAGGAGGAAAACTGCTGATTTTTGAAGTGAAAAGGGTGACTGTAGACAAATCTGGCATTTCCCTCCCTCTACCCTTGAACCATGTGCTGCAGTAGGGTCTCTGCAGCTCTTTGTTGTCCAACCTGGGAGCTGGGCTGGCAGGAGAGCCGTGCTCGGGAAGGCTGGGGGAACTGGTGCCCCCTGTGCTCTTGGCTGCACCTGAACAGGAACATCTGACAGGCCTTAGAGAACTGGACCTAGACTTCAATAGTCTGAGTGCTGGAGAAATAAAAAAGATGCTGGCACAAAGAGTGTGAGCCAAGGCCACCAGCTTGGGGCTGCACAGGTTGCTGGACACTGGCTCACACAGGTGAGTATTTCTCTGTGGCTGATGAGCATACTCTGCACAGAATAAATAACAGCCCTGCTGTAGTCCGGGCTGTAATTCTGCTGAGGGCTTTGTGCAGTCCAGGTGTGCACACTGAGTCCCTCGAGCCAGCCCTGCTGTCCAGAACTGCAGTTCTTCTCCTGTGCCAGGTTCATTCCCAGGATGACCTTTCTGCTCCTTTGCCTTCTGGGAGCTGACAGAGGGGATGGCAAGGAAAAGAGGGGCTGAAGGAGCAGGAGTGTGCTGCTCCTCCAAGCTCCACAGGTGTCATTGGCAGCGAGACGTTTGTGGCTGGTTGTGCAGGTGTTCCACAGGAAATGTACTGAGAGATGAGGGACTTTGAGCTGCTGTTGGGGGAGAATGTGCTTGGCTGCTCCAGTGGCAGGACATGAGACAGTTTTCCCTGTCCAAGCACCAGCCTTTGCAGGGTTTTACAGAAAAGGTGTGTGACTCAGTCTCCCCATTCATTTCCTAATGCTGCCCAGGGGGTACAGAGCAGTTCATTTCTTTCCGGTATGGGGAGAAGTGAAGACCTGGGTTTGGGACTGGGGAAATCTGTGTGCTCAGCACAAAGCTGAAAATGGCTTTTCCTGAGGACAACAGTTTGGGCACCCTTACTCTTCCCAGGCTGTCCCTGTGTCTGATCAGGAGCCAGTCCCTTCTCTCTGTTTGTTTTGCCTTCAGCAGAACAGGGACGGTGCTGACCCTGGGGCATTTTGGGGGATACTCTATTGTGTGGCACATCCTGCCACGCTTCTTGTGCTGAGTTTCAAAGCACTTTCCCTCTCCCTGAGGAGTATCTGCACACGGATGTTTATACTCTAAAAAGCATCAATTACTGCTAAGTAACAATAAGAGTTACTGCCTCTGAAATGATGCTGGAAACTGGTTAAAACCATTAAAAGACGTTGCATGTTGTGTACTAAGCAGAAGAGCCAAAGCAGTGTGAAGGAACTCTCAAAAATGCTTAATGTGATCAAAGAGTTTTTAACAGGACAGAGAAGGGCAGACTGGGGGGATCTCAGCAAGGCAGAGCTGAGCCCTGGCTGAAATGTCCCCAGAAAGGCTGGAATTCTGTGGAAACGAGACTCCAGGAATCAGCTGCAGGTCTGGGGGCTTTTTGTTTGATTTGTAACCGGTAAAATGAGGATTTCTATTGAGTTGGTTTCTACTGGTGACATCCAATGTCCTGATCTCTCATTTTTCCGAAGGGGACTCTTTCTCCCTGGCTCTCTCTGGCCACTGCTGTGCTTGGAGCTGATGTTCTTGTGCAGTGAATGTTGCAACCCAAGTTCTCTGTCCTGAAGGGGCACGAGGCAGCTCTGAGCCCGGTGTTGTGCAGCTGGAGGGAGCAGTGGGTTTCTCCACACTCACTGTTTTCCATTTATCAGTGTCATGGTCACCTGCTGTGTTCTTGCCATGAAACTCAGTCTCTACTCACGGGCTGCCATAGTCCTGTCTGCCCTTGGAATCATTAGAAGGCTTTCTCACCTCTCTCATCCCCTCTCCAGGTCTCTCATTGATGAGCAGATCCTGGTGTGCATCCCTGTGTTCCCCACATAGATGTCTCTCCTCTGCAAGAGTGGTTCTTTACCCCTACCTCTTCTAATCCTTGATTTGTCCCTGTAGAAACCTTTCCTCTTGTCCCATGGCTCTGGAGGTTTTATAAAAGCTTTTGGTGAGGATCTTGGAGACTTTGTGGAAAGGCAGGTGGGCTGTGTCACATCCATACACATGGGCACTGTCCAGTCCAGCCCCCTCCAGGTTTCTGTTACAGCAGCTGGATTGACACTGCCCGAGTAGGTCAGATTCCTCTTGGGGGCCATGATATTGGATAAAGCCTCTGTTTTGTTTTGGAAAATGTTTTAGGCAGTGGCACCCTGTGCTTGGGTGGAATCAGCTCCTTGGGTTCAGTGAGTGGGTAAATGGGGGTTGGTGATGCACCAACGGCAGACTTGGGGGTGGAGAGGTCTCCTGGGCCCTGAGTTCTGGTGTTTATTGGTGTAAGCAGACCCTGCAGGTCCAGAATAGGGGGTTTGTGGTCTTCAGCTCCAGTAGCACCGACTGCAGTCTCCAGTTGTTCTTTTCTACATGTCCATGGGTGGTTGTAACCAGAGGTGGGACACTTGGGCTGTTTTGCAGTGCTGTTATTGGTCTGGCACTTGAGGCAAGTCCCCAAGGCTGGGGATGCAGCCCAGCACCACTAGGACATGGGACAAGGTGCGGCAACACCTGGCAAGGCTTTCAAGATCCCTCTGTGCTGCTTCAGAGAGAGCTGGGGGTAATTGCCAGGGTGGTTTGGGGCACACGGGAATGCTGCTGTGAGAGCTGAAAATGTAAGACTTGTGCAAATAGCAAGCGGCAGTTGATGGTATCACTGTGACTCCTGAGACTTCTTTTTTTTCCCCAATTGTTTTATTTTTATAAATTTTTATAAATATAGCAACTGGAAAAACAAAACAACCCTAAAAATGCCAGAGTTGGTACCAGTGGGTGTACAGTGGCATCTGCAGTGACAGAGTTCATCTGAGCACATGCCAGCAATTAAGATGAGAAAACTGCTGCTCTGGACCGTGCAGATCTTTAAGCCTTTAAGAAGTAGGACACTCATGATGAATGTTCAGAGCCTGTCTCAGGTTCAGTAAATGTGCAAGGCATTGCTTTAGTTTGAAGCAACAACTCTTCATATGCTTGTGAATGTGCTGCCCAAAAAAAGACATTAAAATGCAGCCTGATGGTCAAGATGAGCAGGATGGAGACTGTTTTGGGGACTATGGATTTGGGTTTCTTTGTGTGCTGCCATGTTACCATTGGCCAGTGAGGTCTGGCAGAGGATCAGTGGATAAAGAACCTCAGTTCAGGAGTGGAAAGCTGAAACTAGACAAATCTTGTGTAAAAAGAGACTATCTTTGGGAGTTCAGGTTGCGGATGGTGAGAACAGGTAGAATCCAGCAGTGCTTGGATCCTCTTGCTGTGTTACTGTGTTGGATATCTCCTCTGACCTCAGCCTTAGCTCCAGCAGGTGTTCCAGGCTGGAGAGCAGGAATCCCTGCAAGAATGACTCAATTACCACAATAGTTGCCTTCTGACTTTTAAATTCCAGGATTTGGAGTCCTGTTCTGAATCCCTGTCCTTGCAAGGAGCCCATGTCTCCCACCCATGCTCTGATCCTTTCTCCTGTGTTGTGTCTGCCATGCCTGCTGAGAGCTCAGGACTGTCCCAGTCTGGAGCCTTCCCAGAGCCTGTATTTCTGTCCCAGTTGTGCTCATGGTGGCCACTGATGATGGTCTCTGCTTGGGGAAGAATCACAGGGGTTTGAAGCTTTCACAAGTTATTTTGGACAGGCACTGAGCTCTAGTTCCTGTCCAGCTCCAGCCTTCAGGATGTCTAGGATTGAAATGCCTCATCCAGGGAAGGATTCAGCCAGATCAAGATTTCTCAAGATTTCTACTCTCTGGCAAATTTGCTTTTCTTAAAGGTGTCTCTCTAACCTACCTCTGATTCCTGTGCAGTGCTGAGGGTGGGACAAGGGGCAGCTGAGCACTAAAGAACCCCTGGAGGGGTGGCCTGCAGGACAGCCTTCAGAGGGGCTTTGGGATGGGCATGAGTGGTGTGCTCAGGCTGCTCAGAAACCACCCCCTACCCCTCCAGACACTGCAGTGGTCACTACTGAGGTCTCCAGGGAGAAGTGTGGGAGCTCCAACTGCACCTGAGAGTACAGAGCTCTTGGCACAGAAAATGGAGATGTGGAGTTTGGGCTGGTAAATAGTAGAGAAAGGCAGGAAACTTTCTGCAACTTCAGTATTTCTGTTCCATATTTTCCTACATGGTTTGGCTTTGTAATTCTTGTCCCAAGGACTTAATTTTGTCTTCTTCAAGCTGTGCCAAGCCTGAGATAAGCTTGGGTGACAAATGCTGCTTTCTCTGACTACCCTCAGAGTGTGGATGGCAACTGTGAGAGCCTGCTGTAGGTGACAGTTTGAGTCACAGTGTGATGGGCAGCTGCAGGTGCTTCTGTGCCATGTGTCAGCTGGCAGGGGGCACACTGGCATTAGGAAGTAGAGCCTGAAATCCTGAATTCGCTTTGTGTCTGCAGGGAGCTCACAATTCTTGTGTAAACTAATCCTTCAGTGATCAATAACACCATGAGTGATGTCTGACTTTTCTTTGGCTCTAAGTTCAGCTGGTTTTCGTCCTGGATGTTTAGGGGAATGTTTCTCACTGTGCCAAATGGATCCGATGCCAGCCGGCCCAACAAGGAGCCAGCTCACTGCTCCGTGTCTGCCCTGGTGCTGGATGCCTGTATGACCCAAAACAAGACAGTTCAGCCAGCAGAAAACTTCTTTTGAGTAGTTTTCTGTTCCCATAATGAGCTGAAATGGTTAACCATGAGTTCAGATCGCTGAATAATTCAGGTCAGAAGGGATCTCTGGAGGCTGCTGGCTCAGCTAGCAGCTAGACCTAAAGCAAGGCCAGCTTTGGAGCTGGTTAAGTTTGCTCAGAGCTCAGGTGAGCTGTGGGGCAGAGAGATGCTGCTTTTCTCAGCAACAGCAAACTGTGGATTTTTTAAGTAAGAGGAGCCCTGCTTGATTTTCTGAAAATGTGGCTCAGTGGCTTCTACAAGGAAGAAGGAAGTGGGGATGTCTCTGGCAGCTGCTTACTGTTGGGCTGTCACTGTCTCCAGCTGAATCACAAAATCACAGAAGATCCTGAGCTGGAAGGGACCCACAAGGATCATCCAGTCCAACCCCGGGCTCTGCACAGACACCCCAACAATCCCACCCTGTCCCTCAGAGCATTGTCCAAACCCTCCTGCAGCTCTGGCAGCCTTGGGGCTGTACCCACTGCCCTGGGGAGCCTGGGCAGTGCCCAGCCAGCCTCTGGGGGAAGAACCTTTTCCTGAGATCCAACCTGAGCCTGCCCTGACACAGCTCCAGCCGTTCCCTGGCTGCTGTCCCTGCTCCCCAGAGCAGAGATCGAGCTGTCCCTCGGGAGGAGCTGCAGCCCCCACTGAGCTCTGCCCTCAGTCTGCTCTGCTCCAGCTGCACACACCAAGTGCCCTCAGCTGCTCCTTGTGTGGCCCCTCCAGACTCTTCAGCGTCTTTGTGGCCCTTCTTTGGACACTCTTTAATAGCTTTAGTTTCTTAATAATTAAGAAGCAGTAATAATATGAATAAGTTGCAGTAAATGGAAGCTTTTGGCAGTTAAAGGAGATGTGAGCAGTGGTTGGAGCGGTGAGATAATCCTGCTTGCTGGACACAGTTGTTCCCACCTCTGGAGCTCTGTGTATGCCAGGTTGGGTGCAGACAGGGCTGAGTGCTCAGCACTGCTCCTTCCACAGCAATCCTATGCTTCTAGACAAGGTCCATGTGACAGCAGGGCTTGAAATCCTGCAGGAAAATAACAGGCCACTGAAGGGAAACTTCAGACTTCTTTCGGAAGCATCCAGTCACCCCAGTGCCTGGGGGATGAGACAGAGTATGGGCAGCAGTATCCCTGTGTTTTGGAGGCTGCACCATGGCTGTGTGGGTGAGCTGTGGGATGACTCTGCTCTGGAGCTCTTGGTGTCTCCTCAGGATGAGTGCAGCTCTGCATCAGGCAGGGCAAGAGAAAGGAATTAACACTGGCTGTTGTTTTCTCACATTCTGGTTAAAATCCAACAAAAGTCCAGGCAATCTGCTGAGTGGTGTTGGATTATGGGAGTATAAGACCTCATTTCATTAAAGCACTCTGGGTCAGAAAAATGTGCATTGCATCAGTGTGGTGGCAGCAGCCCCAGGGAGAAGAGCAGTGCCTGTTCTGCAGTGTGCTCAGGGCTGTGCTCAGAGCTGTGCTCAGGGCTGTGCTCAGAGCTGGGCTCAGCACCACTGCTGGGCACACAGCACCAATGGAGCTCACAGGCTGTGTCTCTGCCCTGGGCTGGCTGCACATTTACACGTCATTTCCCTGTTCCGTTGAACAACCTCCTGAGCTGTGGCAGCTCCTGCATCCCTGCAGGAGCTGTGGCTGTGGCAGGGACCAGAATGTGCTGCCAGGGGCACAGGCACAGTGGGAACTCCTCTGGGTGGCTGAATGACATGAGGTGTCCCATCATGGGATCTGCCTGCGCCCACTTACGGGCTTTTATTGCCCAAAACCCAAACCCAATTCTCTAAGCCTGGCAAATTACTATTACCTGTGTTGTCTTTACAGCTGAAGTGGGCACCAGATGTTTCTTGCATTTATTTCACCAAAAGATGAAGTCAGTTTTTACTATAAAATTATACAGTGAGAGCTTGCACCCCAGGAGTTCACCTGGCAGCAGTTTCTTTTTCCCTGGCACTGGGTTCCCAGCAATGTGATCCCAGCCTGGGAACCAAGGGTGCAGTCCAGCTGCTCTACCTACTGCATCCCAACTTCCCAAATGCACCATTTCTGTGGGTTTGTCACAGGAAAAACTGAGATCACCGTGGGTTTGCTTCACTGCTTGTCTGTAGAATCCTCAATTTCTCCTCCAGCTTAGAGAAAGATCATTGTGGCACTTGGTTTAGACACTGAGCATTGTGCAGATCTCAAATGAAATGTCCTCCACCTTTGCTTCCACATCACTTTGATGTTTGATATTTTTTTTGAAGTATGGAATGTTTTAGAATCGTGCAGTCACAGACTGGTTTGGGTTGGAAGGGACCTTAAAGCTCCTCTAGTCCCACTCCCTGCCATGGGCAGGGACACCTTCCACCAGCCCAGGTTGCTCCAAGCCCCGTCCAACCTGGCCTTGGACACTTCCAGGGCTGGGGCAGCCACAGCTTCTCTGGGCACCCTGTGCCATTTTACTTGTGTTTATCCTTGTTCTGTCAACTTGGGGGATTCTGATAAATCCTGTAATGCAAACATTTCAGCCGTGCACACGAGGCCAGAGCCCCCACGATTCCCACCTGTGCCATTGCTCCCTGCTCAGTGCCAGATGTCACCTGTAGCAGGTGACACTGATTCTCCTGGAAAACCATCAGCTACAAGAAGCACTTGAGCTATCGTATTCATTTTCTTACCAGC
The DNA here is from genome assembly GCF_009829145.1 of Chiroxiphia lanceolata. Taxonomy (NCBI): domain Eukaryota; kingdom Metazoa; phylum Chordata; class Aves; order Passeriformes; family Pipridae; genus Chiroxiphia; species Chiroxiphia lanceolata. Next base: position 785,480 of record NC_045660.1, on the reverse strand, counting down.
ATTGCTGTTAATATTAGCATTTCAGACAAGGAGTAGTAAAACCCTGTTTCTCCCACAATTCCTTGTGTCAGCCTGACACAAAAAAGTCATTACTTGGGAAGTCAGACAGATTCTGAGTGACTGTGTGCTTCTTCCCAGCTTTTGATACAGAATGCTAATGCACAAAAGCAAGGAAATAAAATTCAGACTAAATCTTACCCTACCCACATGACAAGCAGAATGGGGCTGGATCCTGCATGCACCATGTTATTTGGGTTGGAAAGGACCTTAAAGCTCATCTCCTTCCTGCAGTGGGCAGGGACACCTTCCGCTAGCCCAGGTTGCTCCATGCCCCGTCCAGCCCGGCCTTGAACACTTCTAGGATAGGGCAACCACAGCTTCATTGTGCCAAGGGAATGACTCCTTGCTCACAGTATCTGCTCATAAAATCCTCATTAAAGAACCCTAAAATCTCTGTATGTGCCCACAGTTGTGCCATCCTGGTATCAATCTTTTATTGCACTCTGTTTCCTTGGCCAAGAGTTTTTTCCTTAACTACAAAGCCCCTCACTTCAAAAGTGTTTGTGTCTTTCTAACTCCTTGCCCCTATGTTTAATACACATTGAGGTTTCCAGGTGTGAGAAACAAGACATCCTAAAGGTCACTCTGCATTTTTCAGAATACAGGAGGATGTTTGTTTGTTTCTTTTTAGCAGAATTTTAAAACTGAAGGAAATATTGGTCTGCTGAGCTGGGCCAGCTCATCTCTAGCCTTTAGCAGGACTTAGGAAAGATGAATGACCAAATTTAGAGGATCTGTGGGCAAATTTACCAGAAATCTGGTTTTGTCATGGAAAGTGTGAGAAGATAAGAAGGAACAGACTTGCCTCTGGCAGTACCTGAGAGGAGAGGAGGGGACAGCTGGTCCAGCTGAGATGAGCTATTACAGGAGCAGTGATCCTTGCAGGCATCAAGGATGGAGCTGGTCCCTTCTACTGCAGTTCAGTGGAAATTTAGGACGGAGCAAATTTGACTTCAGCCTTGAGGGAGGGATTTCCCAGCACAGTCCTGACTATCAGGCAGGTCTTGGCTGATCCTTCCCTAGGAATGCTCTCAGAGCCTTTTACGTGGTCGCTGGCAGGTCACCACTCGCAGAAGGAAGAGCTGTAGGTGTTTGTAGCTGTGTGTTTGGTTCTTGTTCTGGCACGGAGAGCAGTGCCCCCGCTCAGGGGACTGTGAGTACTCCAGGTTTTTCCGTGTGACTCTGTATAAAAATGGAGGCTGCTCTTGTTTCATTCTCGCCTGATTTAATTATATTTGCTTTTCTCTTTTATTTCAGTTGTGATTCCAAGAGCCCTTTACCTGCCTCCGAAGTAACTCGGAGAAACCTAGCATGCACAGTAGCACAAAGACTGTTTTGGGGCATCAACAAGGGGCAAAGGCGTCGCAAAACAGGGAAGAAGCGTGGTCGAACGACCAAAGCGCTAATCCACCACCCCATGCCTACACCCTCCAAGTCAGTGGAGCCTTTGAAATTCCCCAGAAAGAGAGGCCCCAAGCCTGGCAGTAAGTAAAAGCTGATGCTGATGCAGGCGGGTGAACAGCAGATGCTACAGGTCCTGCAGGATGGGCATGCGTGTGTTTTGTGCACGTTTGTCTCAGCCTCTGGCTGTGTGACTGCAGCAAGTAGGAGACCCGAGGGGTATGTGGGCTGGGAGCATCCTCAGAGTCCAACCCCAGAGCTGTAGAGAATGTCTGTGTCCTAAAGATCATTTCCATCAAGAAAACCGTGTCTTTGGAAGTGCATTGGCTGTGGAGTAGCATGGCAGATGCTGGGAGCACGACAGGGTGGCCAAACGGTAGAATAAGTTCTCCTGTCCTTGTATGTGGCTGGTCTGAGTCAAACTGAGGTGGCAGATCTCAGGCTTGTTATTTTTCAGGATTGTGGTTTATAAATACACACCTTTGATTACTACGTTCTTGGGACACCCCGTCGTCACCATCAGAAATGTGTCATGTTCCACAGTGCCTTGTCTGTTGATGCAGAGGAGGAGTTTAGTGACACGGGTGGTAAAGAAGAGCAGGGATTAAAAGGAGAAAATATCTCCTCTTTTTTCTGCAGAGGAAACCTAGGACATTGCTGAACCCAGCACCCACCTCTCCAACAACCAGTACCCCCAGAGCCAGACACAAGCCCTGTGCCCCAGGCCCTGCTACAATCCCCAGCTCTGCATGCAGGCTCCCACAGGTAAGGAAGGGTCTCAGACCACATTCTTGACAGAATTGCCACAGTTAGGAACGGCAGCAGGCAGACAGTGACACCCCCAGGAGAGTCCCCATTTCTTCCTAGCCTGTAAACCAGCAATCTTTACAGCTCCAGGAGGCTGGCTGCGAGAGGCACTGAGTCCAGATCAGCTGTTCGTTTATCTCTCTGTCCACTTGGAATAATGAAGTCGTAGGAAGATGCAAGGCCCCCTGTTGAGTGTAGAGACCCCTGTTGAGTGCATGTTGATGACTCCACAGCTCTCCAGGGACACTGCTCATGGCCCTTCATGCCTGGGGGCACTCGAGTGTGCAGTGACCTTTGTGAGCTCCTGAGCTCTCCCACACCGTGCCAGGCACAGCTGCTGGAGCTGCACAAGGGGCAGAACAGTTACCAAAGGGCTGTGATCTGTCAGGTCCAGCCAGGATACCAAGACACTCAGGGAGAGGGAGGGAGTAGGGGAGGAGGAGGAGTGGCAGTGAAGAGTATGTACACTGCTGCAGATGTGAGTGCAGCTGAGGATGAATCTGGCCAGGAAAGTCTTAATGCAAAGCTGCTTTTGTACATGTTGAGGTCAAGCTCTGGGATATGGGCTGAGCCCTCTGTTTCCCCAGAATGTAATTGACCAGTTTTTCAGAGGAACCTAAAGAACCAAGTTTCCCTAAAAAGAAAACCCTGTAGGAACCCCTAAAAAGTGGGAGTTGCGTTCCTTCATCCCCTCTGAACATGACCTGGCTGGTGTGGAAACCACTTTACAGACTGACTGCAGGGAGAAACAGCAGCAGCTTGGAAAGTAGCGTGAGGCAGGAAGGTTTTGGAGGCAGTTTCCCTCTAGAAGCAGCTCTGCTGTGAGGATGCAGACAGGCAGTCGTGGTGGATTACCCCTTGTGAGCCATTGGATAATCTTAAAATCTCAGCATCTCTCAAGTTGGATTTTAGGCATCTGTTTCTTGCTTTCTTGAGTGGGTTAATGGCAAACACATTTCTCACCTTGGCAGTTTGCATTTACTTGAACAAGAATGGCAGCACTGGGCCCCACCTAGACAAGGAAGAAGGTTCAGCAGCTGCCAGACCATTTTGGACCAGCTCGAGCTTCTGTTGTCCTGCAGCAAGCAGTACAGGCCTGCATTGATTGTGCTTATCATCAGAAAACAGTCTTCTCCTTCTTAAAACAAGGCCACGGGGGAGAGGTCATCTCAGGTGAGAATGGGCCCACAGCACTTTGCCTTCAGAGAGGTCGTTGCAAGAGTTCTCTCATTGGAAGACGTTCTGTCCTGGAGCCTGGTGCAGCCACAGGCCGGGGGCAGACAGAAGAGTTCTGTCTTCTCTTTCTTGCCACACATCTGTGTCAGTGAAGCAGCAGCTGGTGGCTGACTCGGAGCAGAGCAGTTCCCATGGCCTGCGGGCACAGCTGTGGGAGCAGGCAGTGAGCAGGCAGTGAGCAGCCCTGGCATCAGCCTGGGCACCATCCTGCCCCAACCGACCGTCCCCTGCGCTGCCCACGGCCCCGGGAGGAGGCACAGCGGGGGGGATTCTCACAGCTCCTCATGGAAAGAAAAGAAACTACCCACGTTTTTGGGTTTTTAATGGTCCTTTTAAGCCCGTGTGTAGCTGGGTCTGGGAGTGCAGGCCCCTCCTGGAATCCTTTCGGTTCCCTGGACCGTGGCTCCCCCGCGCTGCCGCCTGCCCGGTGCTGGGAGCAGCAGGCTGGTCCCGGCCTGTCCCGGCGCTGTGCCAGCCCCAGGCAGTGGCTGTTGTTGGCTCCAGACTAGCCCAGCGATGCTGAGATCCAGGAGCTGTGCGGCCCTGGGCGTAGCCTCCGCCTCGGCGGGGGGTTCACGTGTTGGGCTCTGTTTGTTTCTGTCTCCAGCTGTGTTTGATCGGGAACAGCACACTCTGAACCTGCCAGCAGTAAACAGTATCACCTACGTCCTCCGCTTCCTGGAGAAGCTGTGCCACAATCTGCGCAGTGACAACCTCTTTGGGAACCAGCCTTTCTCTCAGAACAGCCACATGCAGCGCTCACACGAGTACGACCACGACAGGTATCTACCAGGTAGGAGCTGGGGCGGGGGCGGCACTGTAGGGACCCCCAGTGCTCCATGTCTTAACCCAGATTTTATCTCTATCTCTGGAGGCAGGGCTGTGTACCAGAGCCCTCTCACAGGGTTCATTACATCACACCCAGTGTCGTGCACATGCCCGCAGGGCTCTTGCAAGAATCCAGCTGCGTTTTCTGCCTGTCAGTTTGATTTCCATCTCCGCTCTAGGTTTCCGCTCATCCGTGCTGTCTCCTTGTCTTCCCTCCTCTCCTCATCCCCCAGTCCTCCCTGCTCCCTGTAATCTGATTATGGTGACTTCATAAGGTGAGCGAGTGCATGAGAGTGATAACGTGCAGCAGGTGAACTGGAATCAGGAATGAATTAGAGCCACAGTGGCCGTGGACCCGCTGCCAGCGCGTCCAGCCCTCGGTGACAGCGTGGCCCTTCACAGGTGATGGTCGTGCAGCAATCCAAGGCAGAGGTGGTTTTGTTGTCCTTGATGGCTGATGCTCTGCTGCATTGACTGGCACACCCCAGCTAGACAGTTCATGCCACAGTACAGGTCATCAGTCTGCAAAACTGCTCTTAAGCCAAAATAAGCCCAGTAGCTCCCCCCACAGTGCTGGGTAGTGGCAGCAGTCCTGGGGCTTGGCTGCCCCCTCAGGCTTTCTGGGGGTTCTGGGGGAACTCCTGCTCTAGGAGTGCCGGTTGTGGAGAGCATCAAAGCTGTCTGCACCCTCTTAGGTGGCTGACAGGTGCTCATCTCCTCTCCTGTCTTGCTTTCTGCCTCCCCAGTCAGCAAATAGCTATTGTGTTCTTTGAGGTCTTTCCAAAGTTAATCCTTTGGATAATTATGGCTCTGACAAGAAAAGCAAGAGTTTGGAATGTAAAAGGATGAGCACTTAGGAAGAACTGTTTAAGTTGCTAAGCATGAGGTGCAGGGGCAACAGCCAAATGCCACAGTGCTTTGTTCATTGCACCTCACAAAACAGCCTCTGGGAGGGGATGAGCAAGAGGATCTTTAGAGAGAGTCTAGAGAGCGAGGATGATCCTCTGCTTTCTCCATGGCTGAGCAGAGCCGTGCTGGAGCCAGCAGTGCCAGGAGCAGGGAGCTGTGCTGTGCTGTGAGGAGCTGTAGGAAATGCAAGGACAGGAGCAGCATGATCAGTTACTGGGAGTGGAGATTGCCCCTTGGGGAACCCTCAAATAGAAGAAATCTCCATGTTTCAGTGTGGAGATACCCTGTTGTTGAGAGATAGAGCAAAACCAGAGTGGGAGGGAGAGGACTCAGGTGTGGGCATGGATGAGAGCATCCTGTAGCTCACACACAGGGTTTCCAGCCTCTCAGAGAGGTCAGTGGTAGCTCTGCCAAGAGCTGGGCTGCCAGGCAGGGTGGAGAAGTGTAAATCAGAATTCAGGGAAGCTCAGGAAGAGCACCAGTTCTGACACAATGCCCATCCTGAACTCTTGAATGGTTGCAGGGGTTAAAGAAAAATTAACCACAGTCTAGAGAAGTGACAGCACTTAGTCCTGCAGTTCATACTGATGTCTCAGAGCTCGTTGGTCATCTGGTCATCTAACACCTTTCTCAGGCACCTGAAAGAAGATGATAAACATAACTATCTACACATTACAGTGGCTTCTGGTGAGGGCAGAGAAACAGTACCGGCGATTTTGGGAGGTTTGGGCTGGTCACGGAGGAATGAGAGTGCAGTTGTACATCCTGAAATCATGCCAAGTGTCAAGGTGCCATGGTCTCACCTTCAGCTCTGCATGTCCTGCCTTGCTTCCTCTGCAGGATGGGAATGTATTGGATGGGGCTGGTTCTTCCAGTAAACAGCCACTGGGTAGGGCTGGGAGCTGCTTTCAGTTCCCAGAACAAACTGGCTTTCCAGGAGCACCCCTGGGGCTGCTGTGGAGAATTGGTGTGTGTGCTTGGGGCAGAAGGAAGGTCTGCAGCAGCCCTTGGGTCAGCTGTGTCCTGCCATTCTGTCTTACCAAGTAAGGCATGGTCATGGAAACAAGGGGAAAACAGGTCGAGTTGTACATCAGGAACAGTAGTTTGCAAGGATTCAGGAAGCTGGTTGCTGTGCCTGGGCTGGGAAATGTTCTGAATGGGTAGATCTACCCTGGAGCCATCTGAAAACACAGGACTGGAGGGACCTTCTGGCCCCCTGAGCCCTGGGTCCTGCTGTTACAGGCACCACAGCACATGGGGTTGCTTTGACTAACTCTGGAGTTACAGATTTTGCTCTTCCACTAGAAGCTGCTCCAAGGTTTTTTGCTGAGTATTTAGAAACTATATTGTAGTTTCCAGCCAAAATTTATTCTTGGGCAACTTGGTATTTGTGTCTCCTGGTCTTAACATTGTCTTTTAGCTCAACTTGGATCTCTTTCTTCTGGAAGTAGTTGGAAAGCAGTTGTATCCCTCTGGGGAACTCACCTTTTGGCTGCTCTCTGCTCTCCTCAGCCAGTGTTGGTTTGACTTAAACTTCATGGGGTTACCAGAGTACCACCCAGCCCTCTGGGGAGGAGCTCGTGGGGAGCTGGTGCCACAGCACTGTCACCACCATGGTCACAAGAAATCTCTCTACAGCCACTTTCAGTCAGTGTGTCCTTGTAACAGACGATGACCAGCCTGTCCTGGTCACGTACCTTGTTCTTCTCATCCGCTGTTGTCACCTGCTGGTTCCCAGCTCATGGGACAGTGTTTCAAGTGCACATCTTCATTTGGCTGCTGGATTTACCTCCTGACTGGTTCTTCATTCTGCCTAATTACAAATGCTACATTGACTGGCCTGACATGGGAAGACATCAGCAGATTTCATCAGTAAATCTCTAAAATTTCTGTCAAAGGTTTAAATAAAAATACTAAATGACACTGGGTTCAAGAATGATCTTCAAGCAGATTCATTGGCAGTTACTCCCCAGCCTTATGTGTCACTCAGTGCTGCCAATTGCCTTTCCTCTCAAATCAGATTTCTGTGCATAGAACAAGGCTTCTGGTAATTCATGTTCTCAGTCTCGGCCGGTGGTTCTCTGTATCTGACATCTGCTGAATTCCAGGGAAATGAGACTGACCTCTGTTCCCTCATGTGACAGATCAGGATTTCCCCATAGTAGGGAGGCTGTTGGGTCAGTCTGCTGATGGACACCTGCCATGCTATGTACCATGTGGATTTTCCCTGCCCTTTCCTTCACAGCCTACCACAAGCCTTGCGGTGCTGCTGAGGTCACACATGGGCATTTTGTTGCCAAAATCATTCACCTTCTGTTTTAAATGTTGGCACCACATCTCCAGTCACTCTGAGCAGTGTGTCGCTGAGTTCTGTTACAATTTGCTGAGTTTGCAGAGTTTCAGGTGCACCATCATTGGCTTCCTCTGCGCCCTCACGTCCCTGGTTTGAGAACATTCAGTTGACTTAGTCAGTGGTGGATATTTTCATTCCTATCCTGTTTCTTTTATCCTCTGAGCCCTGCCCCAGTGTTCAGCCTGGCTGCAGATGGAAGTGAATCCCAGAATGGTTTGGGTTGGAAGGGACATTAAGGCTCCTCTCATTCCACCCCCTGCCATGGGAAGGGACACCTTCCACTAGCCCAGGTTGCTCCAGGCCCCATCCAACCTGGCCTTGGACACTTGCAGGGCTGGGGCAGCCACAGCTTCTCTGGGCAACCTGTGCCAGGGCCTCACAGGGAAGAATTGCTTCCTGATATTCAGTCTAAATCTACCCTCTTTCAGCTTGAAATGCACTGAGTGCAGGTGGGTTTCACAGATGGAGCAACACCTGAACCAGGTGTGTAGGTGTGCTCTGCAGCCAGGGAGGAGGTGCCAGTGCCATCAGTGCAAGGCACAGTGTCCCAGAATGGGAGCCTGGAGTGACTTTGGCCTGACAGGATGAGGTGAGTGACTCTGGCTGCCTGTGAAGGTGTCCATCCCATGGCCTTGGGGTGGCCCACAGCACCATGCAAGCATGGGCAGGTGGGCTTCTCTTCCTCCCACCAGGCTCCCGAGTCGGGGATGTGAAATACCCTTCACAACTGTCCCATCATCTGCAGGCAAGGACAACCTGCTTTCCTTTTCTCTTCACCCTTACCTTTGTGCACAGTGTCCCCTCGCTCTGTTCCCCTGTGCTCGTTCCTTCTGTAGCTGAAGCACAGGCCTGTCTTTGCCTTTGCACTGTCTCAAAACACAGGATGAGTTCAAAGCCTCCCTTCCTCCCTGCACTCCCTGTGCTCTGAGGTGCACAGCTCTGTGCTGAGCAGGGCCTTTTTTTCCCACTAAATGATCTGCTTGTTCTCAGCATCCTTCTCAAAGTGAGCGTTTGTCCACTGAGATTTGGGGTCCTTCCTTCTCAGATTATTCCCTCTCTGATGATTCACATTCATGACGTTTATGGCACCTTTGAACTGAAGGTACTTTCTTTTTTGCCCCGATGATCTGCTGAGTGCAGCTCTGGATGTTACTCCATTTCTTTATTTTCTTAAAATTTGTCCTTTAAAACCAAAATTCTATTTTTGGTTTATCCTTTCATGAACTTACACCAACCTCACTTCTGATTGCTGAATTGTCTTCTGCAGCCTGACCTTCTGTGTTTGCATGACTTTTAACATCAACCACTTTAAAAAAATAACCCAAACCAAAACCTGATGAAACCTTTCCAAAGCCTCACCTTGTGTTGTGGTTCTGTGGCTGTTGGATGAAGAAGGTTGGGTGACACAGGGATATCCAGAGACATTACCAAGAGCATTTGTTCCCATCTCTGCTGGGCAGTAAATGTTTCTTACAGGGATTTGTCCTGAGGATGGAATTTGTCTTTTTAACAATGTCACAGTGATTTTTGGTCGTACTCACATGGAGTGCCAGGGCAAGCAGCTTGTCTTTCCTTTCCCTGAAGGATATTGATACAACAGGTCCTGTTCTCTACCTTTGTGTTTCGCCTTAATCAGCTCAGCTGTGCCCGTCTGGGGCTTCCCACCCGCCTGTCCCTCCGTGTGTTGGGTGTGATGCATCCCCTTGGTGTCAGTCCCCGCCGTGCCCGTCCCCCCTCCCGCACCCTGTGCCAGTTCTGGGGGCTGCTCTGGGCTGATGTTGGCTCCCGGCACATGTCTGTGCCATTCCACCCCTCTGTGCCCAGCGTGCAGTGCTGGGGGCTCACTGGAAGGGGCCTGGGAGCCGGTGGCCCATGTGGACAGAGGGCAGCTGGAGGGTCACCTCAGCTGGGACATGGTCTGCCACCCCCTGTGTCGCTCACCTGGCTCTGTCCTCATCAGTGTTGGCACTTCCATTCTGTGTCCATCCACCCACCAACACTGTGTGTACAAGGAGCTGTCCCAGCCCATCCCGACATCCCGCGTGCCCCGCGCGGCACAGAGAGCCCCATCCTTGCGGTGTGCTTGGAGAAGAGCAGCAGCCACAGCTGGGGGGTGCACTGGGGGGAAGATTGCAAACTGGAGTGGGGTTTAATCCAGCACTGTGTGTGGCACAGAGGGTGTGTAAGTCATCCCAGGGTTGTTTGCCAATTGTCCAAGGGTTACGTGCATCTGAAAGGTGAACAGTGGGATGAGCAGGAATTGTGTGGGATGAGCCAAGGGGTAGAATGAGGAGAAATGGAATTAAGTCAACTAGGGGTGATATTTGGGGTAAAATATGGCAAAATGTGGCTAAGATTCTTTGTTAGGTTTCTCGCCACCCTTTTTCTCTAACACTTGTTGAGCCCTCTCAGATGTTCTGAGTTGCAGCTTGAGCAGGGCTGGCGATGCACGCAGAGCTCAAGGGACTCTGGCAAGACTGAATTTTCCAGGGCATCTCCACTCCTAAATAGGGCTTGTTCTCTTTTCCTAGACAGAAGCAGTTCGTTAGACGGCTCTCTGCAGGGACCAGGCCGGGGTACAAAGCGCTATTCCCAAGATTCCCCTCCATACACTGCTCCTCTCTCCCCCAAGTTACCAAAGAATGACCGTCACCCTTTGGAAGGTGAGCACAGCGTCTCTTCCCAAAGCTGGCTGTTCACAGTGCCCTATCCTGGCTCAGCAGGGTCACCTCTGCCGTGCCAGACTGAGCCACAGCTTCAGGGAGCTGCTTTGCTTGTCCCTGGCATGGGTTGTGCCTGATGTTCCAGAGGGAAGGGAACTGCTCTGTGGTGAGACGGGTTCCCCACACGGATGCGTAAGGCATGTGGAATGCAGTGGGAATTCCTTCTAACCCTGATAGTCATCCTCTCATACCATGTAATTTGGGGTTTAATCACCCGTGGTTTGGCTTCTGTAGCCACGCATGGCGTTAACATCCTTAAACTGCCCAGCTGCTCCAGTCAGTCTGCCCTGGCTTGTTCCCTCAGGGTTTGCTGGGGTGTGTTGTACAGATGCTGATGTGCAGCTGGGCAGCCAGGAACCTGCTACCCTTTCCCAGGATCTCATCTTGTTCCTCACAGTCCTCCCTGAAAGAGCTGGGGGGTCTCACTGGCATGTGCTCCACTGGCTCAGCCAGATCATTCACATCCTGCTGCTGCTTCCCACAGAGTCCCTTGGAATACCACTGTTGTGCTGGGCCCACACGTTCCCAACAGCAGCTACTGGAATGTCCTCTTTGCTGTCTGATCCACAGGGGTCCCTTGCATGTGCAGGTGGGACATTTCCAGGAGGTCCAAGTAGCTGGAGGACTCCCTGAACTGAGCAACCTTCAGTAAAAATACTTCCACTTTTGTTCTGAACTGCAAACCCTCCATAATGCAGACTGGAGATTTAATCTTACTGAGGCCCTTTAATTAATGGATGGTGAAATCTACCAAGGTGTTAATCACAGTTCTTTGTAATATATCCCTGAAAAAGTGCTGGAGACTCCTGGGTGGGCTCACAGTTCAATGGCTTCGTGCTCTGTTGCTGTCCCTTTAGAATCCCCGTCTCCCTGGTTCTGCTGGGGTTGCTGATCCCAGGTGTGAGTGCCCAGCCTGCCATCCCTGTGGGTGATTTTGGTCTCCATCCATCACTGTGTCCTGTGACCCTGTCACTAAGCACAGCTGCTCTGAACTTGCACCCTGTTTCCCAGAGAAGCTGGGGCTGCCCCATCCCTGGAAGTGTCCAAGACCGGTTTGGACAGGGCTTGGAGCAACCTGGGCTAGTGGAAGGTGTCCCTTCCCATGGCGGGGGAGTGGAATGAGATGAGCTTTAAAGTCCCTTCCAACCCAAACCAGTCTGTGATTCTGTGGCAGACAGTTTTTAGTGGCCTCAGTATCTACAGTAAGAACAACTGTAGGTTTGTCATAGAGATGAAACGAAACCCAAGGTGATATGTGGGGACTGTCTCATCTATTCCAGCACACTGACAAGTCAGAAACTGTTCCCTGAGGCCCCTTCTGTTTTTCACCTCCGAATACACATCCATGCTGGTCTCTTTGCCATTCCCCTCTGATCCATCAGCCACTGCACTGAGGTACTATTAGCATGGCCCAGCCCGTCCTCCTCCCCCAGCAGGCGGGACACACAGTTCAGCCTGTTCTGGAAGTGCTGGTCTGCTCCAAAGGTTCAGGTGCCTTAGCTTGGTGGTGAATATTGCACACTCTGTATTGTCAGTGAATAGAGAAGGCTTCCATTATGGGTAATTCCAAGGAAGAATCTACATTAGATTGTCTACAAGATTGATTCTTGGTCTGCTTCAAAGTCTGTTCAGTTATCCCTTGGCCTTTGAATGGGTTGTGCCATCTGGATGCAATATACTCCAAGCCCTTCCAGAAAAACACAGACAAGTGGGCAGAAAGCGTGTCTGTGTATGAGGGGGGTGATCCTGTCAGTGTGTGACCTTCCTGCAGCAGCTTGGGCTGGTTCTGTGCTTGGTCCAAGCAGGGAGGAATGAGGTGCAGTTCCAGATTCCACCTAGAAATTCATTCTTATCCCATAGCTAAAAGCTGAAATGAATATGTCCTCCTCCACCAGGAAATTGAAGTGCAGACAGGAATACTTGCATTTCAGAGGATATATTTTAAGAATATGCACCTGAAATCCTTGGATATTGAATATTTCTTGAGCAAGAAGGTACATCTTCTCATGGAGCTGAACTCTGGCTTCAGCAGAGTGACAGACAGCAGCCCCTGAACACTTCCCAGTTTGCCAAATGGAAGGCTGTGAGCAGCAGTGGGATATCCCATTCACCATGCCTTTGGCAAAGCAGTGAGACGAGGAGGGGTTCTCACCTCTTACATTGTTTTCCTCTTGCATCCAGTGGCATTTGTGTTGCTTTTTGCTGAAACGCTGCAGTCCCAGCCCAGTGGGGACCTGCCTTCACAGCCCAGCATTTGCTGGAAGCAGTGGGTGTTCAGTAGTTGTGCAAATCAGATTTGTGCTTGTGGCCAAACTCCTGTGTTTTAGCAGTAAAATGGCACTGTTGAGTCTGTAGCACTATTTGTTTAATTAAACTTTAATTATCTGCTCCCTGCCTCTCCGCCACTAATTGTGGTGTGTTTCCCTACAATGTGCCAACTGCCAGCCTTTAGTTAACTCTAGCAGTTGGTGTAGGGAAATCTGCCTAAGAATCGACCACCTCCTCCCTCCTTCAATGCTGGCTGTGGAGGGTGAAGGATCCTAGATCATGCCTGAGCACAGTCTTGCCCTGCCCATGCCCGGGAGCATGTTTTCTGCTGCAGATGACTCACAGGGACAGTAATCATTGCCCTCTTGCCTCATCTCCCTCTCCCCTTCCTAGAGGTGTCAGTTCATCTCAGCAGTTCTCTGTGTACTTGTATTTTTAAGAAGACCCTCAATCTCTCTTGCATTGCCCCTGCCAGGAAGCCTCCAGCTCTGCTGCAAAGTTCGCAGCCCAGCCAAGTACTGCCCTGAGCTGGGATAGGGAACCTGGGGGTCAGTATGCACCTTCACTTCCACCTCCTGGCAAAGCAACGTGGTGCCCCCAGGCCTGGCCTCACCCATGGCCTCTGGGTGTGTGATCACAGTTCCTGTGAGAACAGGATCACATATTTGCAGAATGCATCACATTCCCATCAGGATAACAACAGTGTGTTGACTGTTGAGTGAAGTATTTTCTGGGGTTGAGTTTTGGATCCTCAGCATGGCACCAACATGAACCTGTGCATGTGCTCTCCCAACCTCCCAAACTGGGCCTTCTGCTAACAGTGGGGAGAGCTTTGGGGTCCTAGGGAGCAGTTAGAGACAGGTGTGCCTGACCCAGCACATCTGGGTGAGTGTCCTGGGGCTTCCTGAAGCTGTGTGTCACCTCAGGGGGGCTGTGTTCCCTTGGAGGCTGGAGATGTGCAGCATGGAGCTGTTTCCATGCCCACAGCCTGTCCTGTGGCAGTGCACAGGGCTGTGCCCACTGCCCCCTCTCTTGCCTCTGCCCTTCCCTGGCAGTCAGACAGCACCCTCTCCCAGATGTTTAATGGGAAGTCGTTTGGGGTTTAAGCAGAACTGTCCTGTTGAAGAGGAGACCAAGTGTAGTTCCTCAGAAGCAGCTCCAGTGGAGACCCCCTGGTGTACAGGATAGCCAGTGGTGGGTCTGGCTGAGCAGGGGATCTCCACCCACCCCTGGGCCAGAGCAGCCACTGTGTTCTGGCTTTGTGTCCAGCTTGGAGCTGAAATGGGATGCTGGGAGTGCAGGAGGGGTTCACAGTTATTCAGGAAAAGCCATGAGTCAGAAAACCACCCTTTATGCACTGAGAGCAGGTGAGAACACACCTGCCCGTGTGGGAAGTGAGTGACACAGGACGGGTCACCAGAGGGGGGTACAGTCTTACCACCAGCAGTTTCTAGTGAGACTGCAGGGCTGTGCTGCTGTTTTTAGGCATGTCCCAGAGACCTAAAAGGAAAAAAAGGCAGCAGTGCCTCAAGTGCAGAGTGACAAAGCCCCCGAGGTGGAAAAACAGCAGTTACCCAGGTGATAACCTCCCACTGGCCTCACCAAACTGGCCAACAGCCAGACAAGGGGGGTTCCCAATCCATACCCTTATGACCTGAAGCTCTGGAAGGTCAGGACTGGATATTTCCAGCTGAACTGGCTCTGGGATCTCTGCTGAAACACAGACAGCAGAACACTGAGACCAGAGGACCCCAGCTCACAGAACAGTCCCATAGTTCATAGAAACCACAGCAAATAAGGTGCCTTCAGGAGAGGCTGCTCCAGTCGGGTGGGACCCTGTGTCAGCAGCACTCAGGGTTAGGCTCAGGCTCTGCACCTCCCTTCCCTGGAACCTGGCATGTCAGCAGGGAATTTGGGAAAATCTCAACAGCTTTTGGATCTCGCAGGCTGCAGTATCGACTCTGCACCCTCACCACCAACCCAGCTCAGCACAGCTTTGCTGCGCTGGCTTCTCAGCTGCTGCTCCTGTGGTCTGGGAAGCCCCAGGGAGCAGACCCAGGGCCTGGCCAGAGCAGTGACTCAGGATTCTTGCCCCTTGTCACCTGCTGTGTGTTGGAGTGGCAGCAGCTCAGGGCTGTGAGCTGCTCTCGGGGTCTCTGCAGACCCTGGTAGGGGAGCTCCAGCCCCAGCCCCAGCCTTGGCCAGGGGTGCTGGCCCCGGAGTGCACTGGCCCTGCCCCTCAGTGTGGGAGCTGCTTTCCTCCTCGGTGCAGGAACTTGCCAGGTAATTCCTAGGAAAGAATGCAGGTATTTGAAGGATGACTCAGGAGGCCTAAGGGCCACGTGGGCTGAGACTTGGTTGTGCCATAGTAAAACCTACAGACACATGGCCCTGAGGTGATGCTGTCACAGCGTAACAGCAGAGGCATGTCTTCCTGGCTCAGATACAACCCTGGATAGTCTCCTCAGCCTTTCTATCCCAATAGTGCCACCAACAGCTGGAAATTCAATGGTGAGGAAGGTGAGGAAGCTGCTGTTGCCCTGGGACCCTGCATGGGGAGAACCCTCAGCCCAGTCCCTCCTGGGCATGTGCCAGCACAGGGAGTTGGTCTCCGACATGGTTAGGCTGGAAAAGGGCAGGAGGTCAGGAGGCATGAGCAGCTGGTCACCAGCATGTTGCTTTTGGGGCTGGAGGACCAGCGTGACATGGGAGCATTGCCTGGCCATGACAGTGCATGCGTTACCCTGCCATGACAGTGCAGCCCCTCCTGCCCTGCATGTGGTGCTGCCCTCCGGGATCCCGCGTGTCCCCCACCCCAATCCCAACCGCCGGGGCCAGTCCCTTGCACGCTGATGCTGAGGGTGTGCAGTGTGTGATCCCCCAGGGAACCTCCCCTTCCCTCCCTGCTCAGGGAGTGTGAGTCCTGTGTCTGTTGGCATCCAGATGGAGCAGGCCTGCCCTACCACGGAGGGGTCCAGGGCCGTCAGGGCACAGGGCGGGGCCAGAGCTGGTGGTGGCACGAGCAGAGGAGCTGCTGCCTCAGTCTGGGCACCAACCATTGTCACTGCCCACTAGTTGGACTGGCGTTTGCCAGGTGAACACCAGGCAGTGCCTGGTTTGATCCCTGTGCTGTGGAGGAGACCAGTGAGAGGGGTCAAAGCCAAGTGAGTGCTGCAGTTCTGCCCCCGAGCAGGAGCGTCGGGCCATGGGGTTCGGGTGCACTGACTGCAGCTTGGTGCGTTCCAGGTGAAACCTTTGTCCTGGGAGATGGCCTCCCAGGGCCCTTGGAGCCTCGCCTGGACCCTATGGACTCTGCCTTGAACTCTGTCAATTCCTCCAGCCACAGCAGGAGCTCCAGAGACTGTCGCCTGCCAGGATACAGGCACCTGCACCAACCCTCGAGCCTCAGCCAGGGCACCTCTGCCCTACGCAGGCCTAGCTCTGGGGGTAAGAGCTCAGAACAGCCCTGCAGCTGCACAATGGCAATAGAGGGCCTTCCTAATTCCAGTTACACCTTTCTGACTTCAGCAAGTACCAGCCTGGGCTCTGCACAGCCCCCCAGCTCTGTGAGGTTTGGTGGCACCTGGGCGGGTGGCAGTGTTGACAGTGACACTGCTCCTGTGGCTGGTGACCAGGGGGACCTGGAGGTCAGTGGAGAGGAAGGGCAGGCAGGAGCTGAACTGTGTCCAAGTGACAGATGGGCATCTGGGTCCGTGAGGATGGATTGGGAATGGCCAGGGAGTCGAGAGCTGCCTGGGGAGGCTGGGAGGGTGGGATGTGTGAACAGCACTTGTCTGTGTGGAGGGAGCGGGGCAGGAGAGCTGAGCTGGTCAGTACAGCATATCAGCACATCAGGTTGCAAAAAGTGTGATTTTGGGTACATGGTGTCAATAAAAGCCTCTCAAAAGCTCAGGCTGCTGGTGCCTCCCCCCAACCTGCGTGTGAGGGCAGAGCTGGGACAAGGGGCTGTGCCGATGTCAGAATGTTGGGAACAGGACTTGTGTCAGCTCAGGTCGTGCTTCAGGACCACAGGATATCACCTGTGGGCTCAATCTGTCAGAAAATGAAAACTTAAACCAGCTTTGCTGTGTTAAATGTGCTAAAGGTGTTGGGAGTGGAGGAGGAACTGTGTGTGAGGAGAGACGTGGGAGTGGGAAGGGTGTTCTGCAGAGGTGGGAGCTGTCAGCTGATAGTCAAGGAGGAGTGGGAATGGGGGGGCAAACAAGGGGAAATTGTGGTTGAGGGAGAGGAAAAGGGCTCAGTATAGAAGGCTGCCCTGAAAAGGAGAGGGAATAAGGCTTCCGTGCCAGACCTGCGCTGCAGGGATGTGGGGCCTGACTGGGATGTGATCCTTGCTGTGTCTCTGCCCTCGCTGTGGGAGAGGAGGCTGAGCAGTGGGTTGAGGGTCAGTAACCGTGGGCCACTGGAATAACAGCCCTGTCTGCACCCGCAGGCTCCGACAGGTACCTGGGCCCCCGGGACGTGTCCCGGCTGAGCGGCCGCGACCCCTCATCCTGGTCGGTGGAGGAGGTGATGCAGTTCATCCGCGAGTCCGACCCGCAGCTGGGCCCCCACGCCGACCTCTTCCGAAAGCACGTGAGTGCCTCTGGCTGTGGGCAAACACGTGTGTGTCACGTGGGGGGGGGGCAAAACAGCACACAAGGAAAACGCAGGAGAGTCAGAAAATGGCAGCACTTTGGACCAGCTGGAGTTCTGTGCTTAATAAAAATATCCTCATAAATCCTGCTCATCCCCTGTCCGGGATTGGGATCCTCACTCAGACCCCTTCAGGGGCAGACCTGGCAGCTTTGAATCTCAGTGCTGAGAACACAAACCCTGCTCACCCTGGAGCCTAATACTCACCTCATGGCAAATTTCTCCTGTCAAGAAGCACATTCCAAGTGGGATTCATGGAGTGCATCGCTGCTCAACTCCGTTTCCTATAGCAGGGAGTCCCCTAAGGCTCTGCTCCTTGTGCACATCTGTAAGTATAAAACAGCTGCAGACACAGCATGGAGTTTGTACCATTAAAGCTACAAGAGGTTTGGCAGCTCCATGTCCTGATTCCTGCCAGAACTGTCTTCCCTCTGCGTTTTGATTGAGTCCATGTTCTATCTGGTGCTGCTTGGGAAGTCGGAAGAGCCCTGGGAGCAAACACCCAGTGCTGCATCCTGCTCTGGGCTGTGCTGACACAACACTCCTTTTTTTAATTAGCTCTATTTTAGAACCACCAGTAATTGAAAAATGTTTGTTTTAATTATGCAAAAGCTGCCAAGGGTGGGAAGTGCCCTGGATTGGAGGTCCTGGGGAGAACCTTGCTTTTATCTGCAGAAGGGAAAACCAGATCCAACCTGGTACTGGAGATCCCTGGAGATCTCATCAGGCTGAAATCTAACTGGGCATTGACATAGGGCAGGACATTCTGTTGTTTGAGGTGGTGATTTTTATTTTTCTTTTATAAGTCCATTAACATTTTTTCATGGAAAACTGTCCAATAGCAAAGCTCTGGCCCCAGCCTGGACTGGGTCATGGAAAGGAGCACTGAAAAGGACTGTGAGACTTCCACTTGCAGATGCCAAGGACAGAGTTGTTCTCTAGTTATTCTGAGCTCATGATCCATCCCTTCCTGAGCCTCAGGTGGGACACACCTGGACTCTGCTGTAAAGCATCGGCTGCTTTGGAAGCTGCTGTGTTGGAATCAGCCCTGCTGGGGATGAGGAGCTTCACCACTCTCTGCCAGTGGCTGGGACTGTGCTGTGAACTCCAGAAACACAGAATAGAATCCCAGAATCATTCAGGTTGGAAGAGCCTCTGAGCTCATAGAGTCCAATAAGACCCCAGCCCTGCCAAGGTCACCACTAAACCATGTCCCCAAGTGCCACATCCACATGGTTTTGAACACTTTCAGGGATGGTGATTTCACCACTGCCCTGGGCAACCTGTGCCAGTACCTGACCACCCTTTCAGGGAAGAAATTTTTCATAATATCCAGTCACAGAGTGCAGACTCTTTGAGTTTCAGGGTCTGTTCCTTCACCTCCATCTTCATCCGTGACTCAGGGCTGTGTCATGGCAGGGCTGTTGTCACCATTGCTCCTGTGCTGGGGTGACAGTGCCCTGGAACGAACCACTGCTCCCCTGCCTCCGTCATTCCCCTGTCAGCAAAACCTCCCTTTTCCTCCCTCCCCACCTCCCTTCAGGATTTGCTGCCCCTCTGGCCAAGGCACCTGGATGTTGATCACCCAGCAGATTTCCTGCTGCACGTGGGGTCTGGGGCTGAGGCCTGTGCTGGAGCAGGGTGGATGCAGTTCTGTCCATGCTGAGATGTCCCTGCTGGGATGCTGCTGCCCGTTGTCCTGGCTCAGCGGGCAGGGAGGGGCTTCCAGGGGCGTCACAAGCGCTGTTGGTTCCTCCTTGCAGGAGATCGACGGGAAGGCCCTGCTCCTGCTGCGGAGCGACATGATGATGAAGTACATGGGGCTGAAGCTGGGGCCAGCCCTGAAGCTCACTTACCACATCGACAAGCTAAAGCAAGGCAAGTTCTGAGAGGACATTGGCAGGACAGATCCTGGAAGCTCCGCTCCTGGCCACCCCCACCCGCGCTCACCTGCCGACAGGTTCGCATGCACACACCCCATTTACACCGCAGACAGACAGACAGAGAGACGGACACCTCGCCGACAGCCCGGCCCTCCCCGGGTCCCGCTGCCCCCGCTCCCAGCAGGAGGAGTCCGGCACAGTTGGGCTTCACGCCAGACTCGAGCCATGGGCGCCCTGTTGGAAGCAGAGGGTCTCTCCCAGCACTCCTCCGTGGGCTCCCGGTCCTGCTTCCCCGGGATGGAGCAGCAGCTCTGGGCAGTGTCTGTGGGGACTGGGCACTGGCACCACCTCCTCCCTCTCGCCTGCTTGGGGCAGACACTGGGGGGGCTGCAGCGGAGCCGTGCCCCGACTGTGCCCTGCGGCAGCACGGTGAGCTCGGAGCATCCACCGCCTCAGCCCCTTCTGCCACACCGGGGGGAGCCCCGGGGCCACTCACCCCCCTCAGCTCTGCCTGCCCCTGGCTTCAGACCCGGCTCCAGCTGGGCACACCAGGCCAGGGATGAAAGCTTCCATATTTATTCCAGACTGGAAAGGCCACACGGCACTGGCTGGGAGCTTGGAGTGCGCTGGGAGAGCCGAGGAGCGGGGCTGGGTGCCCTTGACACGTGTTGGAGGCTGCCTGGATGCTGCAGGACTCGGCTGATACTTCTCGCCTTTTTTTTTTTTTAATTTTCTCTTTGGGAATTTTTTTTTTACTAAGGAGTTGTGTGTTTAAAACGATGAGATGATTTTCTACCTATGTTGAACTTGCAACTCTTGGTGATTTTTAGCCAGAGCTGCCAAGGTTTGTCTTCCCAGGGGCACTTCCGCTCCTCCCAGAGTTTTGGTCCGTCCCAGCTCAGCGTGTGAGAGGGTGTTGGGTCTGCCCAGAGGATCCCGGGGTGGTGACCCGTCCGGATGTTGCTCTTCCTGTGAGGGCTTTGTCCTACCCGGTGCCCCTGTTGGTCTCAGGCAGTTTAATGTATTTATTTTTGATGGCACTTGAGCGGTTCCCGCGGTCCCAGACACGTTCCTGCAGCTGCACGAGGAGTGTGGAGGCCACCGGCTGTGCCAGCGCCGTGTCCCCGGGGCAGCAGTGCCAGCTCGGGGCTGCCTGCGGGGCAGGGGCTGCCCAGACCCCCAAGTCAGGGCAGGGCTGGTGGGGCAGGCGGGGCTGACCCCATTGTGTCCCCACACACCCCCAGCACGGACCCGCCCGTGCTCACGCTCCCCTGCAGTGACCAAAGGGCTGGGACGTGATCTCCACTCCAAGCACTTCCTCCTCCTGCCCTCAGCTCACCCTCTGCATCCAGAGCCGCGGCTCAGCCCCCCCGCCACCTCGAGGGCCCTGGCCAGCAGCAGGATGGGCCCCCGCGGTGACCAACCCTCCAGGCTCTTGCACTGGGTCAGGTTTACCCCTAAGGGGCAAAGTTGCAAAAAAAAAAAAAATACCCCAACGTCCAAAGTAATGAGAAGGCAAAAGGCTTTTTGTCACAGAGCGTAGCCCGTGCTGGGCCTGGGACACCCCTTGGTGTGACCCGCGCTGGTCCCGCTGCACCCAGGGCCTGGCAGGGTCAGCCAGTGCTTTCCTCTGCACTTATTTTACGTTGATCTGTTTATAAATAAAAGGATACCAAGTTCCTCCCTGCTGTTTGTGCACTGAGCGCTGGGCTGGGCCCTGCAGTGGTTCCTGCAGGCACCTGCCATGGGGGAAGCGCAGGGACAGGCGGGTGCTGGTGCAGGACAGACCCGCGGCTCCCTGCCTGCCCTGCCCGGCCCTACCCTCCCTGCCCTGCCCTTCCTCTGGGGCTGAGGGAAGCGGAGGCACTCGCAGGGTGGCGATGGGATGACATCCATCGCGCCCTCCCGATCTCTTCCCAGCCCCTCTCATCCCCCCCAGCCTGACCCCCCTCTTGCTCTTCGCGGTGCTGCCCGTGCTGACAGAGGCTTCTGCGACTCCTCGTCCCTGCCTGAAGCTTGAAGGGGGTGTTGGGGCAGGAGCAGCCCCGGCCGAGCCCCTGAAGCCTTCACTGCCAGCACAGCTCAGCCCTCAGGCACCGGGTTGGGCAAACAGCCCCTGCAGCCGGACAGGGAGGAGAAGGGGGGGCCGATGAGCTCTGAGCCCCCACCTTGCTCCCCAAAAGAGCAGTGCCATGGCCCAGACCCCACACTGGGGCAGGTCGGCCCAGAGCCCCTGTGGGCCTCGGGGGCTGCTCCGTCCCACGGGAGGGGCAGAGGCCGAGGGGGCCCGGCCCGCCCACCCCAGGGGCTGCTCCCCCACAGCACCGCGGCCGGGGAGGGGGGGTCTCACCCCATGTGCTAAGCCGGGGTTTGTGTCCCAGCTCGAGCTAACGCCTGCAGCACCTGGAACAGCCCTGAGGGGCTGCTGGAGGGAGGGACAGCGAGGTGGGTGCTGGAAATGTCTTGGCTGGTCCAGCCCCAGGTGAGGGGGCAGAAGCCCCGGGTCTCTCCTGCAGCCTCAGGGCTTGCTGGGCACCCCGGGGTCCCTGTTGAGGTGCCTCCGGCCCAAATTCACCCCTGGGGCTGCTGTCACAGTGCAGGGTTCCGGCCCCACCCCCCCACAGCCCCGGCAGCAGAGCCTGGGAGGCAGCTGGACCCAACCGTGTTTGGGGCTGAAAGGGACGGTGCTGTTGGGGCACAGCGGTGCCGTGGCCAGGTCCCACAGCCACCAAACTCCCAAGACCTTGAAACAGCCCTACAGAGGCCAAATTTATTTGCAACATTTCACTGCATCTTCGACTTTCAATGCTCGTTTTTGTTGCCTGCCCAGTGCAGGAGCTAAAATGCAGCAGCTCAGGGTGGGCACCAAAGCAGAGCCTCCACCCCCTGGTGCACTGCCCGTGCCCCGGGGGTTGCCATGGGCCGACCCTCCCCACACCCCTACAGCAGGAGCCCTGAGGGGGCTCTGGCCAACAACCCCAGCTGTGGAGCAAGGAGGGACAAACCCTCGCAGGAGAGTTGCAGCCTCGTTCTTCCATTAGGAAGTGACTCCCCTGCCCTGCAGCACCTGCAGGCTCAGCCCAGGTTTCTCTGCTGCTGGAGGGAGATAATTTCAGCCAGCCTTGGAAATCCACATCTAAAACCACTGGAGTGCAGCTCACAAATTTTCCCTGACTTAGAAAGGATTAAAATTGAGTTGTACCTCAGCCCCTTCCCTCCCTCCCTCTCTCTCCAAGCAGGGCAGGAACAGAACGAGCTCGGGGCTCCTGGTTCAGTTTGTTACAAATGAGCATTTAATGACCGAGTAAGTGGCACAGTTTGGCCAAACAAAAACATCTCGGGAGAAAGAAAACACAGCTGTGCTGCAGCTGAGGAACAATCTCACCCTGCCCCACGCCAAGGGCAGGGGCTGGGCAGTACCAGAGCATCAAACTCAATCATTCCTCCAGAACAGCTGGAATTGGCACACGAGGAATGCTCAAAGCTCTCTGGGCTCACAGCAGCTTTACAGGGAATACTGAAAACAACTGAGGACTAAAGCAAGGGGGGCTGGGGAGGAGATCACTGAGGAGGGACAGGACAGGGTTTGGTTACGTGGCTCAGCCAGGTCTGACTGCAGCTCTCCCCAGACTCCCAGGCCCTGCCAAGAGCAGACACTCAGACAGTGCAGACACTTCCTTCCTTCCTTCCTTCCTTCCCTCTCGATCCCCACCGGCCAAACACGGTGTTCCACGGCAGCACGAGGCAGGGAACCAGGGAGTCCATCCCCCAGCACTGCACAGCACCACCCGGCCCCAGAGCTGGGCAGCACCTGGGGATGGGGAACAGCCCTTGGGAATGGCAGGAGCACAGGACACACGGCTCCGACTGTACAAAAAGGCAGTGGAAGGCTCTGCTTCCAGTCCATGAAAAAGCACCAGGAACTGTTGTGTCCAAGGCCAGGGACAGCAGGAGCAGCTCAAGGCAGCAGTGGAAGTGGTTCAGTGGTTCACTGTTCTCACCTCCCCCTTGATGCAAGGGGTGGGAGGGTCCCAACCCAAGGAGCAGCTCCAGGAGCATGGACCCCTCGGGTCAGGGCTTTCCTGGCAGCTTTGCTTTCCACCCCCCCAACTTGATCCCAGTTACTCACATCCCTGCAGTGACACGTCAGGCAGAGATGATCGTATTCCAGAGTAACACTATTCCAGGAGAAGTTTCCTGATTACAAATTCATTGTGGCAATGAATGCACTGAGAGCACCAGTGCCAAAGGTTTGTAAATACTACTGAAAAAAAAAACCAAAGAAGAATAAATCATCCTTCTTTCCCCCCAAAAAAACCTCAAAAAGGCTGCATGAGCCTGCCCAGCCCAGAGCCCTCCTCTGCAGTGCAGCCCAGCTCAGGCACTGAGCCAAACCCCAAAAGCTTGTAACATCCACATAATTTCACTAGTAAGTAAAGAGTGAGGAGGAAGCAGAAAGGCTGGAGAAAGCAACTCCACTGTCAGTGTCCAAGGCACCCTGATGCCACTATTCCCTGTGCGGAAGGACGTGTGCCATGGGATTTCCCCCCCACATCGAACCCCATGCCCAGTTTGCTTTGATCTCCAAGCTGGTGCAAACTGAAGGAACTGAAGAAGTCTGGAGGAGCCTGTGTGAACTCTCCTCCACAAATAACCAGGATCTACATGGAAAATAAAGGAAGGACAAAAGAGCTGAAGAAATAAGGGACAGGATCTCAGAATGAAAATTATAAACCCATAAGTCAGGAAAGCCCAAAGCTGAGGTGTTGAAGCTATTGCTGTAAGAACGCCTGGAAAACCGAAACGAGACTCCTCTCTGCAGCAAGGACACACCTGGAGAGGGAAAAGGAGCAGGAGTTACTGACAGGAGAGAGCCACAGGCTGGAGCTGCACAGCACTGGAGTCAGGCTGAGCCATGTCCCTGGGATACCCACACTGCCACTGCCCCTCTCCTACAGTTTCAGCTGGGGACAGCCCCCAAGCCTCCAGAGCACACAGGATGCTGTCAGGGAGCCAAGGTTCACAGTGTCTTTAGGATAAAATTTACAGGGAGAATTCTTCAGCTCTTAAGGTTGTACCAGGCTGTGGAAGAGCCCAGCACCCAGTGATCCCAGCATCCAGTTCCAGTCCTGTGCCCAGGGGTGGGGAGCACTCCTGTACCAGACAGGGGCCGACCCTGCTTTCCCTCTGCAGTTTGGACGTGTGCCTGTCAGACCAAGGGAAGGGGGAGAAGGGTCCCCTGGCACTCAGCAGTGGAGCCTCCTCTCACCCCACGGGGGTGTCCACAGATGCTGCTCAACTCCTCCAAACCAGCACACGAACCAGCCAGAGCAGGAGAAGGTCACATCCATGATCATCTACTGCATAGAGGGAGAACTTGACATTTAAGTCTGCCTGTCCTGCTGGTGCAGTCTGAGTGCCAGGTTTTAGCATCCCCTCCTTCCCTGGATTGTGTACCTCCATTTTTCACATCTGCAGCCATTACAGACCAGAGCTTGAGCCCCTGGTCTGACAGAACTGCTGTCCCAGAAGATGGGCAGAACAGCTACTTCCAAGATGTTCTTTGACATCAGTGAGAGACTGCTCCCAAAATACTGAGCTTCCTAAATCCAGGAACCCCTTGCTCAGTTCTGCCCCCATTTTCAGGAGCGTGTGCTCCAGTGGTGCTCTGGTTCTTAACCTGAATTTAATCCCGAACTCCTGCCTGTGTATTTATACTTTATTATGTGTCAGTTTGCTAAGGGAACACCACCCTCATCTGTTCCCCAGGGGCACTGCCCACCCCTCAGCACAGTGTGTGAACACCAGCACACCCCACAGCCTGCCAGCCTTCCACCAAACAATGTGCAAGTCAGATGCCAGGAGAAAAGACTGGGCAAGTAATTTTTTCCCCAAGGAAGAGGTTGAGATCATTAAACATTACCAGGGATCAGTCGTGATTGACTGAGGGGAACTTGAGCTCTGTGATCTCCAGGTCGGGGGAGCTGCTGCCACTGCGGTCACTGTAGGTGTCCCTGCAAGGGGCACAGGGTGGGTGAGAGAGCACAAGTGTCTGAGGACCCAGAGCTGCACCAGCAGGCAGAGTGCTTGGTGTGAGTGCTGCCAGCTCAGGGGGAACAGCAGAGTACACACAATTTCCAGTGTAGCCACCCCTTAGGAAACAGGGCTGGGTCAGCACCTGTTTTGAGGTTTGTCAATTAAGATGATTACACACGTAACAGGCATTTTGAAAGGCAAAGTTACTCTAAATGAAATTAATTAAATCACTGTCACATTCTGTAAAGATCCTGCTTTCATCTTTGATAACACTTTGGCCAGTGTTGTCAGGCTGCTCTTGGGTCCCCCATAACCTTCCCTTCTCCAGGCTGAGCAAGCCCAGCTCCTTCAGCCTCTGCTCACTGGCTCCTAGCAGCTCTCTGCTAACCCCTCTCCAATTGATCCATGTTTGACTTGTGCTGGGCAATCCCAAACTGCACAGAATGCTCTTGATGGGGTCTCTTAACAAATGCCACGTAAATAGACACAATCACTTCTCTCCATCTCCTGGCTCACTCTGACAGCCCAGGATGCTGTCCATGCATCCATCCCTCCTCAGGCAGCCCAGGATGCTGTCCATCTGTCCCTCCTTCACTGCCTTGCCCACTGCTGCTTCCCATTCCCTTGCTGTTCCCCAGTCCCTGGTGAGCAGAGCTGTCCCTGCCCACTCCTGGTCCCCGTCACTGTGAGGGATTCCTGGATGCAGGACTCTGCATTTGCCCTTGCTGAGCCTCGTGAGGCTCCTGCTGCTCCCCTACTCCAGCCCAGGCCCCTCCTCAGGGGTAAAGTGTGTGTGTCCCCTGGTTCTGTGTTACATGGAGCCTCATCCCAGGGCAATGACATCCACCACAAAAGGTGATGACAGGAAGAATGGGGAGCACAGGCCTAGAACTGCCACCAATACTTTTAGGTTACATGCCAGCCATGAAACTATTTGTGACCACAACACAAGAGACTCCCAGGGCAGTGGGATGCTGCAGCACAGAGAAAACTTCAGCTCCTCTGCTGTGAGGAGCCATTTCAAACTCAAATGTGCAAAACCAGGTAATTAAAATATCCCTCAACCCTCACTGAATTGAGTGACCATCACACAAGAAGCTCCCCTGGAGTATCCCTGACACACTCACCTGACTGCCCTGCTGCCAACACCAACCAGGAATCCCATGGTGCAGCTGCACTGCAGCTCAACACACGAGGCATACTTTCCTCCGGGCATTGCACTTGCCTGGGTTTGACACAGTCAGTGCTAATTCTCCTTGGCATTCAGTCTGTTTTTTGTTTAGTGCCTGTCAGCACTCAGCAGCTCCCCAGTGTTCTCTGGGAGGAGCAGAAGGGTCCCCACCACATGGTGGGTGTTTGTTGCTCAGTGTCCAGTGTTGACCAGAACTGCAGGCACTGGGGAGCAGCAGCACAAGTAACTGCACCACTAAACCTACCCAAAACATCAGCTGCTTTGCAAACTGAAATGAAGAAAGCTGAAGTCAGCAGAAGTCAGCTGCAACCACCAGGACCTGTTCTTTAAACCAGCAGCAGGAACAAGTTTCTTACAGACCAACCTGTACCTGGGACTTGTATGAGGAACGTGGGAAAAAGCCACAAGGTCTCCGCTCATCTAAAAGACAAGGCTCTGCCTCAGTTTCCCCAAACACCCCTGACCGGCAGCATGAGGCTGCAGGTCTTCTCTCCCTGAAGCCAGAGACAGCTCTGTGGCCCCAGTCAGCCCCAGCACACCAGACAAGAGCCTTCAAAGAAAGAGTGGAAAGAAGAGGTGCTGCAACACCACCAGTTATCCCCAGTAAATCTGTGCCAAGAGGATTTTCCAGTCTATTGCGCAGGAAGCAGCACTGTCCTGTGACAGGGCTGAGCAGGGTCCTTCTTAAACCCACCTGGGTGAGAGCCTGCAGCCCTTCTGTAGGTAATGGGTGAGTCTCCCTGCAGATGCCAAGAGGAGCCCAAAGTATGGGGGCGATGGCTTGATGGGCCTGGAGAGGAACTCGGGATGGTACTGAACACCAACGAAGAAAGGATGCTCTGGGGGGAACAAACAAAACATTCGGTCACATCTCTCGAGCCTGTGGCTGAGCTGCAGCTGAAATGCTGATCATGCTGAAGCCCTGCTGATGGGGAAGTGTCACTTCTATCCTGCCTTCTGTCCCTAATGGACAGCACATGGGATTCTTTTTTTACTGTCATTTCATGGATGGAATCACTCTGAGAGAGTCTGGTCTGGTTGCTCAATTACCCTCCAACCACTTTCCCTTGTCCATCCCACACCCACAAACCAATTGCTTAAGGACTCACCTTCCAGCTCAACCACTTCCATCCGCTCTCCCTCCTCATCCTGCCCTACAAACTTCAGACCTTGTTCTTCAAAGCACTTTTTCAATTCTGGATTGACCTAGAAGAGCAGAGGCAAGAAAAGCCATGATCTCTTGTGTCTGGATCACACAGAAAAGCTTAATACCTACCAGAGCATTTTTACCTCAAATCTGTGTCTGTGTCTCTCTTCCAAGAAATCATGATCTCCATACAGCTTCCCTGTACCAAGAGGAAGATGTTCCTTAGAGCAGTGATACCAAGTTTGAACACATCCATATGAACAGCATCCATCAGCACCTGACAATTCTGGAGGGGACTAAATTCCCCCGTTTCCATTTCCCTACTGGAACTGTCTGAACACCTGCCATTTAAGGATGCTTTAACATTCCCAGGTCTAGCTTCCCCATACCCACCACACATGCACAGCATTCCCAGGAAACATTTCCAGAAGAGGGAAGAAGTGCCTTACTCATGATTGAATTCTTGGTTTGAAAGAGTGTCCTCCTCTTGCCAAGCCTCATGGTCCCACCCATCTGCCCAGGATTATGTTCTGGCATGTCTATGACCTGTGAAAAACATTCAGAGAGGGAGGTGGGAATGGGGGAGGAATAACAGTCCCAGGCAGACTCTGAAACATTAAAGGGAAAAAACCCCACCAACATTCATGCAAAAAACAAGCAAACCACCCCAAGGAACATTGTCTTGACAAGGCAGACCAACAGAACTAGGTTAGTTGTCCGAGTTACTCTAGTAAAGGTTGCACAGAACATATGGAAGGTTTTTCAGGAAGCTTTCCCCATAGGAAACAGCCTAAGTCAGAGTCTACACAGATCCCGCACACCAGTTCTGTGCTATTTACTGAACTACATGTTAAACACACCAGCAAATTACAGAAACAAAACCCTTAATCACTTATACTTTGATAACTTCACAGGTTGGTTTTTGAAGACTTTCTCCTTTAGAGTAGCATTTCGAATTCTAGTAGAAGAATCATTATGGTGGACACTGTATGAGGCACACAGAGTCTGCAGACTAAGAAATGCAGACGCAAAAATCTGTCCACCAGTGTTCCAAGGAATTCATTATGACTATTATAGAACAGTTTGGGTTGGAAGGGACCTTAAAGCTCAT
Organism: Chiroxiphia lanceolata; assembly: GCF_009829145.1. Classification (NCBI taxonomy): domain Eukaryota; kingdom Metazoa; phylum Chordata; class Aves; order Passeriformes; family Pipridae; genus Chiroxiphia; species Chiroxiphia lanceolata. The sequence continues at coordinate 756,870 of NC_045660.1, read as the reverse complement.
GCAGTTCCATCCCATGCCATGGGCAGGGACACCTTCCACTAGCCCAGGTTGCTCCAAGCCCTGTCCAACCCGGTCTTGGACACTTCCAGGGATGAGGTAGCCACAGCTGCTCTGGACAAACGTGCCCAGGGATGTGCAGAGCAGTCTGACACAGTATATAAGGATATTACAAGCAAATCACCATAAACTCACCACTGGATGAGCAGTTTTGGGGTCAAATTCTGTTGAGTTCGCATCTGCAACATAACATTCAGCAATTACAAATTCCCTCACACCACGACAGGCACTTACAGGACCTGCCCCAGGTTCAGTTGCTTCCCATCCCCAACCGTGCTGAGCCCCTCACAGGCACAGAGCTCATCCCAGGCAGCAGGAATGGGGCTGTCAGCACTGCCTGGTATCCATTTCAGAGGCTGCAATCTTGGGGCAACCCACCTCATGCAGTCACTGATGAACAAAAAGGGTCATTCAGGAAAAACACACATTCAACAGCTTCAAATACAGAAATAAAGGCAGGGAAGGAGGGAGCAGAATGCTCCAAGAAACACTTTTTCTCCACTCTCACTCCTGGTGAGACTCAGAGTCAGGCTGAGAACTCAATTTAGCACCCTGTGAACGGAATTTTGTTAACAGGGACCCGCTCAGTCCAAGCAGTGGAGCTCAGAAAGCAATTGTTCTTTCTCCTTTGAATTAGCAAAGGAGATGGGAAACATTAAAAGTTACAGGTATTTTAAAAAAAAAGAAAAAAAAATCACAGGTATTACTCAAGCAATCCAAGAAACGAGCAGAAGGCAGGAAGGGTTTTGTGCCATTACCTTGCCAGCCAAGAACACTGCGAGCAAACTCCACCACGGCCAACTGCATTCCCAAACACACTCCTGCGGAAGGAAGGGCAGCACATGGATCATCAGGACAAGCACCTCTGAGCCCGTAGTGCAAAGCACACACACCTTCACAGAGCATCCCGAGCCAGAGGAACATCTGGATGGGGCAGACCTTGACTGGGATTTAGGGGTCTGTGCCCTGACCAGCTCTCCTGCCCTCCCTTTCCCCACGCCCTGCTCACACCTCAGTTCCAGTCTCTCACCACAGCCATTTCACTGAAATGCAGTCACGAGTTCCTTGGTGCCAAGATCCCTACAGCCTCCTCTGAAACTTCCTCCGAGACTCTCACCCCCTCATTACAGAGATTCCTTGTCATCCCATCCCAGCCAACTCCAACCACTTCAGAGCTCACTGGGGATGAGGCTGCATTCCCAGTTCAGCTGAGCACAGATTCCTGCCCTCCTCAGCCTTCACAACTGCACACCAATGAAAACCAGGGAGGCTCTTGCTGTTATTCAACCTCCTTCCTTGCTTTATTTCTTCTTGAGGATAGCATGTTTCTCACCTAAGAAGGGTTTTTTCTGTTTTCTTGCCCAGGAAATAGCTTGAATTTTGCCTTCTGTTCCTCGAACACCAAATCCACCAGGAACCAGAACTCCACTGCATGAGGATGAAGAGAGTCCATTCACATGGGCACACCAGTGTGCTTCCCCCAAACCCATGTACCACCTCCCTCCCATAAAATCTTGGACCTGCAAGACCTCCCTCCTGAAAAGGGCTCTGAAGCAGCCTTCATGGCAGGGCCTGGCTGCAGCACCATTTCCATATGGCTCCACATGAACAGTCACATAAAATGTCACTGAACTGTCAGTGAAATATTTTATAAATGCCAATTTTACCCTCCCAAGAGAGATCCCAAATACAACACAGGTTACCATACTGGAATGGTTCATTTTGTGGGACTCACGCTCTGCACCAAAAGTGTTTGCAGACACACCACCCAGCCAGGCCTGTGCTGAGGAAGTCACTGGCTGCAGTGTCAGGCTGTCCTAACACCAAACTCTGCAGGAGGTTCTTTGTTCTCCTGATCCCACCTAAACTCTGAGGGGCAACAGGCCCCCCTTGTGCTAATTCTTGGCACTCCTCTGCATACTACCTTCTCAAACTTTAAAGTAGTTTATACCCCATTTACGCCTTCCATTCCCACTCTGGCTTTTACAGCCTTTATCAGGACCTTTCCTTTCTCCTTATTTCCTCTCACCCTGTTTCCCCCTGATCATGCAAGTGAGTCTGGGCACATCCTCACCTGCACGATCATTTCCCCCACTGCTGCCTTTCACCACCTCCCTCACTTATTTAACAATTCTCCATTTAACATCTTATCCTCAGTGTCCCCGAGAGGTGTGTGGGGGTACGTCAGTGCTGGTGCAATGCCCAAGGAAAGAGTCTCCAGGGGGGCCCTTGATCCCAAAGCTGTCAATAACAGCAGGTTTATCAGCCATGCTCCCAGGAAATGGTCAGGGAAGGAGAGCCTTACTCAGCCCCACACAGCTTCTGCCAGGCCTCGTGGTACCGCACAGGCTCCTCCTGCAGCGTGTCGGGCTCCAGGTCAGCAGAGTCAATGTACTGGGAAGAAATCCAAAAACAGAATGATGAGATACTGCCACAGGAGTGTACAGCATCTCCTGAATTCTCATTAAATTAAGATAGCATCGCTCCTCCTGGAGAGCTCTGCATCTGTCTCCTAATGGATACTTGTGTTTTTTCTGGGCCGATTTCCCATGTCAGCCAACAAAACTGCTTTCCCCACCATCCTACCACCAGTGCACAAAGAGAAGCCAGGATTCTTTCCTCCCCTCTCTGCAGCTCTGCTGTGACAAGAACCCCAGACTCTAATGTTAAATGTGAGGTGTGAATGGAGCACAGTGAGGTGGGAACATGAGGCCACGCAGACACAAACCACCACACAGCAAGAAAAAACTGGATCACTCTCTCAAATATGCATCCTCTTCAAGCAGCACTGCAGAAGAAATAGGATATGGTAAAACTCAGGCCTCTGTAATTAAAGGGTGCTATGGACATGGAAAAAACACCTGCAATTTTTCCAGTGTCTCATCTCCAGTATTCCAGTACCTCAACTTCTGGATGTTCTGGCAGGCTGTTAACCCTTTAAAACAACCATTTTGTTGTCTTGTTTTTGGGGTTTTTTTTGGGAAGGGGAGGTTGCAGTGCTGGTAGTTAGTTCTTTAACTAACTACTGCTAATCAGTTCTTTAACATAAGATCTCCACGTACAAGGCTTGCAGAACTCACTCCCCTCCTGAACCACTCAGATACAGCTGTGTCAGGGACTACCCACAGTTGTTCATGCAGGGTTTGCACTTCGCCAGTCCTACTTGTTTTTCTTCTTCTCACCTCTACTGACTGATTTTGGAAGCTGAAAGATAGCCCAAACCTAGACCAGTGCTGTTATAAAGCAACTACCTATTTCAATGACTCACTGGCAACATAAGACTGATGAACACTAAAAAAAGTATATTTAAATGAAAGTAAAATTTCTGGCAACAGATACATGTTTCACCTCTTCAGAGCATCCAGCTACAACCAAGACCCCTAAAAGCACCTATGCAGTCAAAACAGCATGAAAACCTTAATGAAGCCTGAGGTAGGAGCATATAAAAGCTGTGAGTACCACAAGGTTAATGGCAAAAATCCTAAAAAGGCTGACTTGCAACAAATGTCAGAAATTAAAGCAGACAGTGCCTTCCTTCAATCCTGAGCACTGATGAGCTTCCATCCATTACAGACACTTGGTACAGCTCACAGCACGAGGGGCTGGTTTGCTCTGAAGCCATTTTAGGCCTGACAACAGCTGTTTAGATGCTGTAACCCAGGGACAATTTGGAACTTCTCCCCTCCTGTCTCTGGGTTTGTGAGTATCTGAATTAGGATGGGCAGCGCTGCAGGTGGAAGGAAGATGGGTGAAGGGGGGACTTTTGTCTACACACAGAGAGCCAGCCCCACCTTAATGTCAAGTTTGTGGTTGATGGCCAGTGCAGAGTGCTCCAGGGCCTTGATGACAGACGCATAGGAGTCGGAGAACTTGGTGTATTTGCCCACGAGCGCAATGGAACACGTCTCAAGCAGACGGTCATACCTACAGAACACGAGGGTTATTCCACTAGTGACAGGAGACAGATGAGATTCACTCACGTTCTGTTCAGCTTTTCAAGGAACAAAGAGTTGGGCTCTTCCAAGTCTGTCCAGCAGAGCTGACGACTCTGAAAGAGTGACCTTTTATAATAATTATGATTTAAACACATCAAAGCAAGATCAAAACCAAAGCAATGACAGAGGAAAACAGTTGCAGAAAGCCACATATAAATTAACTCATCTCTCCTTATGCTGAAAAGCCATTTTGAGCAGACCCAAACCAAACTGTGTTTTCAGGGAGCTGTATTACATTCAAAGGCTGCAGTGACGGGGATCAAAGCACAACTCCATGAGTGTTTGTACTGCACAGGATCTTCCCACGGTGCTGCTGACTGAGTTCACTTCAGCAGCTGCAAACACAGAAAGGAATTCTGGAGTCCTGGGGCTGTGCTGCCTACACCTGCATTCCCCAGCACCTGGCAGCATGGGATTTACACAGCATTCCTGGCCACAGCCAAGATTTGGTTTAGTGTTTATCTCAGAACTGCCAGGTACCTTCAACCCATTGGGTACCAAGGGCTTTCCCCATCAAAAGGGAATGTTACTGACAGGCCTGGCTTGTGTCAGGCACAGAAATAAAGGGAAACATATAGATCTTGAAAACTAATCTCTTATAAGGAGACAAAGGTTTCAGAAAGAGCCTGAATGTCAACTGAAAAGACTCTGTTCACTATTTCCCCCTCAAACATGGAGTCTACTCCTCACAAGAAAAAAATCCAGTGTCCAGGGATTCTCAGACAGAACAGGTTACACTTGTCTTACCTGCCTGAAAGCACACTCAAAGGTACTTTTTATTGACATTCCTGATGTCTCCATAAGCCTACAAAAGATTTCGACACTTTTTAATGTTATGAGAGTTTTTTGAATAAAAAGGGAGGGCAGAGCTGTCCAGCTTTTAATTACTTCAGACAGGGTTTGACACAGACAGGACACCACCAACACATGATAAGGACCTCAGGAAATTTGTCTCACAGGATTTTATGGAAAAAGGTTGAGAGAGCTGGGGTGGATCAGCCTGCAGGAGAAAAAACTCCAGGGAGACCTTATGGCAGCCTTTGAGTGAGAGGGTTTATGAAAGAGATAGGGACAGACTTTTCAGTAGGGCTGTCGTGCTATGACAAAGGGTGATGGTTTTAACCTAAAAGAGGGCAGATTTAGGCTAGAGATCAGGATGAACGTTTTTACAACGAGAGTGGTGAAGCACTAGCACAGGTTGTCCAGAGAAGCTGAGGATTCCTCATCCCTGGAAACATTCAAGGTTTGGATGGGACTCTGAACAAAGAGGAAAGAACGGTGTGAGGACGTAAGAACACCTGAGGAACAGGAAGTAACATTCATCCCCTCACCACCAACAGCCAAGAAGAGACACCAACCTACAGCCTGAACTCCAGCCCAGCTCACCTGTCAGCCATCTCCTTCCACTTGAGGAGCATCCTCCTGGGCTGCCTCTCGATGGGAAGGTCCAGCCTGTGCCTGAAGTAGTCAACAACCCCCTGCTCCTCCAACAACAGAGGAACCCGGTAGATAGAGGAGACATCATGAACACAGATGACCTGTTCATAAAGCACAGGTGCCATCAAAACACAGGAATCCAGTGCCTGGGCAATTGTTTTTAGACAGATATTCAGAGTGTTCCTGTCTCTAGCAGAAAAACACCTAAACTTCCAGGCAATAACATGTGTTTAATAACAGAACAGCACAGGAATAGCTTCATATTAATTTCCATATGCTTGGAAACGTCATCTTGCAGTAGTTCCCAGGTATTACTGCTCCCTGGAGCTCCTTAGGAAGGGCTATAACACAGTAATCCAGCAGCAGGAAAGGCACAGCTGCTTGGCAAGTTATGTGAGCACACAGCAAAGTTCAAAGAACACTTCAAAGAGACTCCTGGATACAGAATCCCAACTGAAACAACAGCCAAACTGCCACAAGCCCAGCTTCCTGCTTCCTTCCACTGTCCTTCCTAACCAGGGCTCCCAGTTTGATTTAAACCCAGGGAAATCTGTGATCCCAATACAGCAATACATTTTACAGGGTGTTCTTCATCCAATTTAGGATTAAACAATTAAGAGCAAAGAATTCTTAGGTCATGAGGAAAACCTGCATCAACAGTTCTACTTCACTGAAATGAGCTTCCTTGGAAAACATGGCTCTGGACAACTGTCACCTGTCCATCAAGAATGAGGCTGTACTTTACGGATCCAAAATACACTGGCACAACTATTTTTAAATCCTCATTTCTCCTGAATGAAATGAAAGCAGAGTTCAACACTGCACCAGTCAAACCCCCCTGGCTGCACATTTTCCTCCTCTGCAGCCAGGGCTGTTTCCTGCTCAATCCAAATGCAACTGCAGTCAGAGCAACCACTACATAGAGCTGCATTAAACCTCCCAGACAGCGACATGGGCCAACTTATTTTGAGTTCCTGGCCAACTCGAGGTAGATATTGTGCTGATGACACATCAACATTATTGCCAGCTACTTCTGAATGCAGTGCTTGAATGCGCAGGGCTCAAGTTTGGTCTTGTTGTAGAGTAAACTAATTAAAATGACTTGACAGAACCTGGGACTGGGAAGTGACACTCAAATCATTCACAAAAAGACAAAATCTTTCAAGCTCCAGCTGGATTAGAAAGTGCTAATATTCAGCCTACAGACTTTTTGATTATTTTCCAAGGTCCACCTCAGACTGTGCTCTGAGTCTCAGTATAAGAAGGATCATGCTAACATGGAATTTCTGCACGTACGTAACATTCAAGTAAAGCAGTGCTCCCAAATCCCATCTTGATTTCTCCGTGCAATCTCTCCTCATGAAATCTTGGGCAGAAGAGCAGTGTATGAAACACAGCAGTGTATCCTTTAAACTTAATTTTGGGCAACTCTTTGGCCTCTAAATACTGGAAAATCTCAATCTTCTTGAATACAGAAGGAAAGTGGAAGGATAAATAAAGTCAAAACAGGTGTTCAGAAATTGCCTTGGATTCCATTGAATTCTCTAAGCTTGCACTACTTTATAAGAAAACCTGGGTACTGGCACAGAAAGGATTGGTTTAGCACCAGGTCCATGTGTAAGGAAGGTAGGTAAGACAAAGCAGCACATGAATTATGCAGCTACCAAAACACAGAGCTAGAACAGAAAACCACTACACTCAGATAAAACTCCCCTCAGTGTTTGACAAACAGCTGGAATATTCACTGCAAGGAAGTGCAGAAAACAACCTTTACCTGTTCTGGTTCAACATGACAGAACATGGAAATCTTTTCTTTTACTGAGGTATCCAGTGGAGTGGAGCACCTGCAAACAATCTAACAGAGCAGCAACATCAGGGCTGTGAGGCACAACACAAGTACTCAGGCATTCATACAATAAACCTGGAAAAAGAGCTGACTTTGTGCAGCCTGCGATTTGAGGAAAAACAGACCAACTCAGTCACTTTTCCTTTTTTATCACCAGTACACAAGAGCTCTCAACTTAAGCATTATTTAGACAAGAATGTTGTTGCAACATGCCAGAAGTGCCTTTTTAAATTCCAAGCCGTGAGCAAACCTTACCAGATCTGGGGAGAGACCAAGACCTCGGAGTTCACGAACACTGTTCTGGGTGGGTTTGGTCTTCTGCTCTCCTGTCGAGCTTGGCTGGGCAGAGAAGAGCAGGAGTTGGTATGTCAGATGATGATGATGATATGCAGCAATGATTCATCAGGCTAATCAGGACTCTCCACTCTATTAATCTTGCAAAAGCTTTGCCTCAGTTCTTGGACAAATCACATAAATCTTATGCACCCCTGTGTGCTGCCTTTTTAATCTCCAAGACTGAAAGCAACCAGCAGAAACCTCAGTCCCAGTTCTGCCCAGTAAGCAGGCCTGCACTGGAGTATGGGAAGGAGAGGAACAGAGGTTTATCCACTGCTTCCAACAAATAACTAATATTTTATATTTCTGATTTTTCTCTGTAAATCACCTGGCCTGGACAGAAGCAGAAAGAGAGAGAAGAGAACAAAGATTGCCCTGTACTCCAGGAACTATAAATCTGCTCTGTCAAATGCAGTTCCAACACAAGGAATGCTCACACTCTCCCAAATTTAGCATAACCACAGAAAATTTTTTTCAGCAATGACTCCTGCGCTAGAGATTTTTTTTGTTTATCTAGGACTGCAAATTGTCTCCAAATCCAGAGCAGATAATACAGTTGAGGTTATATCAGGCATTATATGGCATAAAGCACGTTCGTAAGTTTTTGGTATTAACCGGAGTTCACCTCACCTGCTTGGCACACAAAGATACTTCGTTTTTCTTTGTGATTCCTAATTAAGTGATTCTTATCAAAGCACCACTTCATAATACCTTTTCTTAGGTTTATCTTTGACCCAAGAGCCCCTCAGAATGTTATGGCTCACACAGCAGTCAAATGTGAGAGTCTATGAAATTACTGTTAAAGATCAAATCACATTAAAAATATGGTCTAGGGCAAAAAAACCAACCAGATTTTCTTTCAAAATATTATATTTTCAAATTTCAGAAGTAACTCAGCATATCTCATGAGCAACAGCTAATGTAAATCTTGCAGGGGGAAGGCGAAAGCAAACAGAATCAAGAATATTACAGAACTCCAGGAAGAGCTTGGAATATAATCTTATTAATGTCTAAATGGCCATGAAGTAGCTTTACAGGCCATGCAAAGGAAATGAAAATGAAAGCTTTCAGCCCTGAAGATCAAGTTTACCTGCAAAAGCTAGGAGACAATTCCATAGAGAAAAAACAGCAGTTAAAGATGCAAAACTGCACTTGCTGCAACTCCCAAGCCTTTATTACACATTTGTACACTTTTAAAAGTTTCTGTTCACTTCCTGCAAGACTTAATAGGTAACCACGTAATTTCTGCATTTCTGCATAGAAATACAAAAGGAACAGCACCTGGAAGTACAGCACTTCAAAAACACCTATTTGAGGAAGCAAGTTTTGGACTGAGGAAGCCTCTGAGCCCCGAAATGTTTTACCTGGGGAACGAGACTGACATGGATGTTACAGAAGTTCTCTCTCTTGGCTTTGAACTGGAACTGGCGGAAGGCCTCGATGAAGGGCATGCTCTCGATGTCCCCCACCGTGCCCCCGAGCTGGGAACACACACACAGGGACAATTTAGTACCAAAACATCACCTGGAAGTTCTATACTACAGCATGGGAAAATACACATAACACACAAACATCTCCCCAGCACCTCCCTCTGATTCCCCAAAGGAGCATCAACACAAACACAGCTTCCTCCCAAGGGGCAGCTCCGATCTCTGCTCTGGGGGAGCAGGGACAGCAGCCAGGGAACGGCTGGAGCTGTGTCAGGGCAGGCTCAGGTTGGATCTCAGGGAAAGGTTCTTCCCCCAGAGGCTGGTTGGGCACTGCCCAGGCTCCCCAGGGCAGTGGGCACAGCCCCAAGGCTGCCAGAGTTCCAGAAGGGTTTGGACAACGCTCTGAGGGCCAGGGTGGGATTGTTGGGGTGTCTGTGCAGGGCCAGGGGTTGGACTGGATGGTCCTTGTGTGTCCCCTCCAGCTCAGGATATTCTGTGATCCTATTCCATGTGAAGCACCAGAATTTGCCACCTCTATGCACTACTTCCACAGCCTCCAACCTACTCCAACTATTATTTTACCTTCATCATTTCCCCAAAAATCAAAAAGCCACAAGAAAAACAGCTTCTGATATGGGCAGCACCTCTCCGGAGACATCAGCTTTACCTCTACTTTCTCTTCAGGGAAAAGATTTAGATGTTAAAATTACGATCTATGAAAATTAGGTGGCACTGAGAAGCAAAATTTCTGCTAAGTTTTAGGAACTATATAGTGTGCTTATACAAAGGCAGGAACAAAGACAAGACTTAGAGCCTCCCGTCCCTTGTGAGACAGAGTCTCCTAAGCACTTCAGACCTGGGTTTGTGATCCTGGCACATAAACTGTCACTCAAACTGCAGGCAGTCACGACCTGGGCACTGTGACAAGCTCCCTCTCCTGTGTTAGCATATCCCAGCAGTCTCAGCCTTCGCCCTACTGCATCTCCTCTGGCAGCAGAAACATTCCATAAACACACTGGAAACTGCATGTTTGTCACCACTAACTCGTGCCGTTCCCTGTCCAGGTCTACGCTCGAACTGGTCACTCCAAGGCTCCTTTTACTGCTGAGAGGAAAAGACAACCCTTTCCAGAGGGAGATTTACCTGCTCTCCCTCCACCCACCAAGGAAGAAGAGGGTACAGCATGATTAACTGAGACTTTGGCATATTAAGTTACAAGAGCTAAAATTCATTCTAGAGGTTAATTCGTAGAATTTCCTGAGCTGGAAGAGACTCACAAGGATCATCTAGTCCAACATCTGGCCCTGCACAGACACCCCAACAATCCTACTCTGGCCCCCAGAGCATTGTCCAAACCCTCCTGGAGCTCTGGCAGCCTTGGGGCTGTGCCCACTGCCCTGGGGAGCCTGGGCAGTGCCCAACCAGCCTCTGGGGGAAGAACCTTTGCCTGAGATCCAACAAAAAACCTCCCCTGAAACAGCTTCATGTCCTTCTCTAGGGTCCTGTCACTGCTCACAGAGAGTGCTGCAATTCAAAAGATTAGTCCCAGTAAGTCAAGTTACCAAGGGAGATTTTTAACCCATTCAATAACATGCAAAGTGGAACATTCCTGTAAAGAAAATTTACTATGCAAAATACACACATGGTTCAGTTTATTCTATACAAGAAGCAAAACTATCAGTTTTTTACTAGTTACAAACCTCAATCACACAAACTTGGGGTTCAATGCCATCTTCATCCACAGGAATCCGTGCCTGCCTCATTACCCATTCCTGTATGGCATCTGTGATGTGGGGAACAACTGGAAAAAAAAGCCAGGCAAGGATTAAAGCCCCCCCATGCACACATTTCTCCCTCTTAACTCATTACAGAGCAAATTACTGACAATCACCAACCACGGCTTCTCATATGGCTTGAGCAGGGGTCTGTGTCTTTAAAGAACTATGCATTTTTGAAGTGATTATTCTTGGCTGTGACTTTCAAGGGCCTTGGCAGGAAATGGAATCCTGCCTCAATTTAAACACATGTAAGTAACACTTCCTTTAAGCTAAAAGATTCAAGTACAAACTGTTCTTTGCTCTAAGCAGAGAGAGTTACTCTGTTTTTAACTGTTTGTAAAAGTCCTAGTGCAAACCAGCTGTGGAGATTGGTTAAAAAGGGAAGGGACTGATCTGATCCTCAAAGATCCTCTGGGTTCTCTAAAGACACGACAGTTACCAAAACCAATAACCATTTTATCCAACTTACAACCAACCCCCAGGTGTATGTCTGCTCCCAGTTATCACTGGCTACGTTACACAGCTGGACCCAAGGCCAGTGCAGTCCCAACACGCAGGATTGTGCAGAGCCTCAAGTGAAGACGAAAGACAAAAACATCCAGCCAGGACTGAACTACAAGACGTATTTCTAAGGACCAGAAAACAAGCTTTGCATTACCTTGGACCGTTTTGCCAAGATAGTCTCCCTTCCTCTCCTTGTTGATAACATACTGGTAGATCTTCCCTGTGGTCAGGTTGTTGTCTTTGGTGAGTCGGATATCCAGGAAGCGCTCGTAGTTCCCAAGGTCCAGGTCCACCTCCCCTCCATCATCCAGAACAAACACCTCCCCTGCACACCCACAGATGGGCACAGTACACATGTCAAACAGTCCACAGAAAAAATGGAAGAATTCAGCGCAAAGAAATACCTTCTCTGACTGCCACGGCAAGTTTAGAAGGGGCAAATAAAACTAAAAGCCTTATACAACAGAGGACTAGTGCACTGGGGACTGAGCCCCCCAACCAGGCAGCAGGAACAGAGCAGAAAGCACATCCTTGCTGTGGGCTGGGGCACGGCAGCCCCACCGGCCAGCCCAGGGCATGCTCAGCCCGGGGTGCCACAGACAGGAGCGGGCACAGAGGTTTGTGCAGAGCGCAGCGATGGATGGGGATGGATGGCTCCTTCCAGGCCAAGCCGCGGGACCACCTGGCAGAGCCCGCACTCACCCGGGGCCACCCGCCCGCGGGGCACTCACCGTGCTCATAAGGCGAGAAGGTACCGGCGTCGATGTTGATGTAGGGGTCGATCTTGATGGAGGTGACATGCAGCCCGCAGGACTTGAGGATGGTGCCGATGCTGCTGGCGATGATCCCCTTGCCGATGCCCGAGATCACCCCGCCCGTGACCAGGATGTACTTCATCTGCCCCGCGCCTGGACCGGCACACACGGCACCGCCTCAGCGCGGGGCTCAACACTCCCGACAGCGACCCTGCGGCACCCTCGCCCTGACAGCGACCCCCGAGCTGCGACCCCGCCCGCCCCTGAGGGCCTGTCCCCCGGCCCCTGAGGGCCTGTCCCCGCTGTCCCCTCCTCCCGTCCCCTCCTCCCGGCTCCTCCCGCCACAAATTCCCGCCACAGCCGCGTCCCCGCTGAGCCGCCCGTGTCCCCCCCTGCAGCCGCGTGGGGTCCGCGCCCCCCCCCCGCGCCGCCCCCATGGTCCCGCCCGCCACCCTCACCTGTGTCCGCCGGGTGCGTGCACGGCGCGGGCCGGGGGTGCGGGCGGTGTGGAGCGCGCGCAGCACCGGTCCCCAGCAGCTCGGCGGGGCAGCGCATGAGGCCAGCGCTGGGCGCGGCGCACGCGCGGCTGCCCCTCGGCGCCTGCGCAGTACGGGAGGGAGGGAGGAGCGGGGCAGAGCTCCCGCGATGGCTCCGCCCCCGGCCCCTCCTCGCCCCCCTCAGAGCCCTCGGAGCCGAGGAGCGGTTTGGGTTGGAATAAACCCTTTAACGTCGGTGGGGCCAACAGTGCCCCCGGCGCTGCCGGGGCCACCACTAACCCGTGTCCCGGAGTGCCACACCCACACCTTCTCTGAACATATCCAGGGATGGGGACTTCACTGTACCAGAGCTGAACAATCCTTTCAGTGAAGAAATTTTTGCAATATCCAACCTGAACTTCCCCGGGCACAACTTGAGACTATGTCCTCTTGTCACTTGTCAGGCCAAGCCTACCCCTTAACCGTGTCCCCAGGTGACGCATCCACAGGTTTTTTGAACACATCCTGGGACGGTGATTTCACCACTGCCCTGGGCAGCCCGTTCAGTGCCTGACCACCCGTCCCTTTGTTGAGGAATCCTTTGTTGAGGAATACCTCTGGTTCCTTTGTTGAGGAATACCTCTGGCGAAGGTAGCTCAGTTTGCAAGCTGCAGATTGAGATGCAGATTGAGCTCTAGGTGTGAACTGCCAACCTTTGGGATAACAAAGGACATGAAGGGGGGTGATGCCAGCAAGGTGGATGGACATCGAGAGGGGGACAGGAGCAGGGGACTCAGGAGGAAGAGCAAGACTTGCTCACTCATGGATTGTGAGGGTATAAAAGCCCAGGGATCCTTTGCTCAGGGTCCCTATTCTGAGGCACCAGCTCGGAGCTGTTCCTGTGTTACTGCACCATGAATAAATTGCATTATGGAACGAGGCATCTGAGGGTCTGCTATGGGAAACCTGGGGTGGAACCGGTGAGGAAACCTGGTCTGATTGTGTGACTGTTGGGTGTGTGGGGAGTCAGTGACTTCCTTGGGTCACTGGAGAGGCTTCGGTCCCAGCAGTTAAAGTGCCTGGAATTGGGAGTGTGACTGCCAGAGAGTCTCAGGAACGGTCAGATTGGGAAATTTCCTTAACACAATGAAGAAATTTTTCCCTAATATCCAACCTAAACCTCCCCTGGCACGGCTTGAGGCCGTTCCCTCTCCTCCTGTCCCTTGTTCCCTGGGAGCAGAGCCCGACCCCCCCTGGTTCCCCCCTCCTGTCAGGGGGTTGCAGAGCCAGAAGGTCCGCCCTGAGCCTCCTTTTCTCCAGGCTGAGCCCCCCCAGCTCCCTCAGCTGCTCCTGAGGTGGATTCTGTCGTTGTTGGTCTCCTCTGCCAGTGTGCCAGCACATTTCTCTGTGGACATAGTCCCTGTGTGTTGATCAGCTCTGGGGGCAGAGCTGTCTCTTGCTTTTCCAGGGACAGGGGCTCTCCCCCACTGCTGACACAGTGAGCTGCACAGTGCGCACAGGAGTTCAGGGCCTGGGGCTCTCCTGGAGGAAGCATTTGCTGCCAGAATTGCCTGGCCATGCTGATCTTTTTCTCCATGAAGGGCCCCTCTTGCTTTCTTCTGTTCTGCAAGTAGCTCCTAAGTGAGAAAAACATTTCCAGCAGCTTTTCTGAGGAATGCTGGTGCTGGGTCTGGGAACAGTGAGATAGGGTGACAGTGCCCAGCAGGAAGGGTGTGTCTGTGCTCTACCTTCTGCTCGGGCTGTCACTATCTAAGGGCATATCCCAACAAGGCACAGAGAGGCTGAGCTCTCCCAGGGCTGGGTCTAGATGTCCCAGCTTTTCCCATTTCATGAGTAGGCCATAAGACTCATGCCTTGTGGCTGAAGGCAAGTCCTTATTTGCGGGGGGTTGTGTAACCTAGATGTGAGCATCTCCTTTTGGACGCACAAATCCCTTTCTCAGAGCCTCATTAAGGCCTCAGGGGTCAGACGTCCTGTGGTGCTTAGAAGAGAACTACACTCAGTGGGAGCTATTATGAGCATTAAATGGTGTGGAATAACAGTGACCCAGAAAAGTCAGATCACTAATATCTCAACTTATGCAAAATTACATCAACTTTTTGGAGGAGAAGTGGGGGAAGGTATGTGTGTGTGTGTGTGTGTGTATGTGTGTGTCTCACCCTTAACTTTACCTTAGTAAGTTTTGCCCTTAGAGTGCCTTGTTTTCAGCTCTCAGTAAAATACAGACTGAATATTTTCCTTTCAGAAATGTGAAATGAGATGAAATGGATCCGCTCTGTTTATTTAACCGGATTTGATTAACAACAAAACAAATTAACTGGAAAGCATTGCTGGGAGGACTGGCATAGCTCTGGGGAGTGTTAATGTGTTACTGGGATTATGCACGGAATGAATAGACTGGAATCCTCAAATACTCACTTGAACTTCCTTGTTATTCAGGGGCCTATTGGTACAGGAAAAGGTTTATTGTGATGTTACATGTATATTGTGTTAATGACAGTGATAATAAATTACATAATATGTTACTATGTTGTTATGTTATATATTTGCTTATTATTAATGTCTGCCAGATGCAAGCCCTGCTCTACAAGCAAAAGGTTGGCCAAACCTGCTTCTGTGGGCCCTTATCCTCCAGCTGAAGAGCATATGAGAGAATGATCAGATGGAGAAGACAAAGATGCACAAACATTTTGAAGCAGGTGATGGTGTTTTATGTGCCATGTTGGTATGAAATGCTGCTCCAATTGGCTCAGTGTGGAGTGAGGTGGGGTGTCCTATAAACAGGTACCTTGGCAGACATGTCTGTGGGTTCATGTGAGACCATGGTGCCTGTGAGGTCACTGCCTGCTCTGGACCTCCCGATGTACCAAACCTGCCAGAGCTCAAGGAGCTCTGCTCCTGTGGGGTCCCCCATGGGCTCAGGGGCACAGCTGCCTCACCACGGGCTGCAGGAGAGCCTCAGCTCCAGCTCCTGGAGCACCTCCCACCTCTCCTTCTGCACTGACCTTGGTGTCTGCAGAGCTGTTCACATGTTCTCACTCCGCTCTTCTCTGACTGCAATTTTCATCTGGACAACAACTTTTTTTCCTTCTCAAATATGTTATCCCAGAGGCATTACTATCATTCCTGATGGGCTTGGCCTTGGCCAGCTGCTGCTGGTCTATCCTGCAGCTGGCTGGCATTGGCTCTGCGGGAAATGGGGGAAGCTTCTGGCAGCTTCTCACAGAAGCTACTGCTGTAGTTCACCTGCTACCAAAACCTAGCCATGCAAACCCAATGCACACTGTCAGAAACACCCCAGTGCAGGGTCATCCTTAGCCACTTCTTTCACTGATCATAGAGAAAAGACTCACTGCCTGAACTGAAATCCTATTCTCAAAATCTTGTTGCAATAGGTCACGCTGTCATCTTCAGGAGGGACCATGCTAAGAGGAGGCTGCAAATGTCCTGACTGGAGTAACTGCATTCTTCCTTACTGGTGAAATCTGGCAGGTCTGAGGGCTGGCTGCCACCCCACGCTGGGCAGCACTGCACAGAAAACACTTTGTCTTTATTGTTACCGGTGTTGCTCATCACCACAGGTGTCTGATATTACGTTTGATACCTGTCTCAGTCATATGGGGTTGGGTGGGTTTCAGAGTACATGAGCACTCGGACTGGTGCCTGCTCCAAATGCCCTCCAAACGGCAGTGGCATGGGTGAGGACATCCCTGTCACCATCCCCATCCACCCTGACCTATCCCTTGGTAACAGCAGAGGGCTTTGCAGGAGAAGGTTAGAATCACCAAGAACAGACTGGACACTTGGAATCACAGAATCCTATAATAGTTTGGGTTGAAAGGGACCTTAAAGACCATCTTTAAAGACCAGAAGAAGTTCCACTCCCTGCCATGGGCAGGGACACCTTCCACTAGACCAGGTTGCTCCAAGCCCTGTCCAACATGGCTTTGGACACCTCCAGTTGGAGCATTTTATGTGCTGCTGAAGTGCCATGGATGTCTCTGCCTCTGAGTACCTGTGAAAAGCATCTTGGCTGATTTTTAAATACAGAATATTCCAGGCACATCAAAATCAAAGCATGAGGGTGACTGTCATCTGCCCTACTCCAGATTCACTCTCACTTCTTACTCTGTGGATGCTGAAGCGGTGATGAAATAGTTCCTGCTGTGATCCAAATGTCTTCTAAAAGGCTTCTTTGGTGGTTTGGAGTGGAAGCTCATTCTTAGTAATTCAGATGTGTACTACCTGAAGTATGATGCTGGTCTGTCTTCTGTAGAGGTGACTGTAATAATCCTCATTTTTTAGTTTTTCCTAACCAATTCCCATCAGCACATGGAGCAAAGCCACTGCAGTGCCAGCCAGGCCTTGGAACACACCAGTGAAGCTCTCCTACATTTGGTTTCCACTGTGTGCTGACCACTGGATTTCACCTCATGATTGATATAAACTTCACAGGGGCAATGTGGAGTCACTGGCAAATGGCAAACACTGTCCTTTCCCACTTCCATATTGCAGGATGCTCCCTGTGAATCTTCTGTATATGGCTCCTCGAGGTTTCCATGTAGAGGATTAATCAGGGTTCGTGTAAAGTGCTCAAATCCTTTACAAGTCTACACTTGTGCTCTGAACTCAATCAAGTTTTCATCTAAGTGCAAAGTAAATACATCAGGTTACCCTGAGTAACCAAAGGGTCTTGGCAGATCTTAAATAAAATACAGAATACTGTAGGAAGGAGGGAGGAACAAGGGGTGTGTGAAGGAGTGCACACTGTACATGTACAGTGCTCTGGAGCACAAGATGAGGAGTGGCTGGGGGGTGGGGGGGACTCAACCTGGAGAAAAGGAGGCTCAGGGGGGACCTTCTGGCTCTGCAACTCCCTGACAGGAGGATAGAGCCAGGAGAAAATCGGGCTCTGCTCCCAGGGAACAAGGGACAGGAGGAGGGCAAATGGCCTCAAGTTGTACCAGGGAGGTTTAGACTGGATATTAGGGAAAATTTCTTCACTGAAAGAGTGGTTAAGCATTGACACAGGTTGCCCAGGGCAGTGGTGGAGTCACCATCCCTGGAAGTGTTCAAACAACGAGTAGCCGTGGCACTTCATCATCTGGTTTGTGAACGTGGTGGGCAAAGGTTGGACCTGATGATCTTGGAGGTCTTTTCCATCCTTAATTGTTCCATGGTTCTGTGTTCTGTGGTAGCTCTTGCCCTGTTGCCTTGGTGTGTGTCCTCTCCAGAGATCTCCACTAGATGGTGGAATTGACCAGTAAAAGAGTTTCTACAGTAACAAAGGGAGGCAGCCAGGCGGTGGTGACACCCGTGGTGACCTCAGAGCTGCACTCAGGACCGGATACTGGAGCACTGCATGCACCCTTGATTCTTTCAGGCAGGGGGTTTTCACCTTCAGGCCTCTTCCTATCTACTTCTTTTTCTCCATGGCGAAGAGCTGCCTTTTTCCTGGGAGAAAAGGAGTTGAACTCACTGAGGTGCTGCAGAGCTCATCCACACTAGGAAGGGAATGCTTTGGCCAGAGAACTGTGACCTGACATGGAGACAGCAGTGAGCAGAGCTGGCTGAGAGTGGGGCAGTGCATCACCAGAGAAGAGGTGGGAGGGAAGAAAAAGTTCTACAGGTGCAGAAGACGTGTGATGGGGATTTAAGCTCTCAAGTCTGTGTGCTGAAGCCTGTGCTGCCCTTGGACAGAGTGTTGGACTGAGACCAGCTCTCAGTCCTCAGCCCTGGGGGGTCATGTCACGGTTCTGTGCCTCAGTTTCTCACGTGTAAGGTGGATTCAAGGATTCTGACCCTTTTGGGACAGTCTTTTGTTATCTACAATAACATGGCCCTCAGAGCTCTCTAGTTTCATTACTGACTCTGCTGGTGACTTGTGGTCTTGTGTCCTCTGTACCTGCAGTCCCAGAGAGATGAAGCTTTAGCCCCCTTGTGGGACTGTTCAACAGTGGAGGGGTTGACCCTGCCCTGTCCTGGGTCCCTCATTTCGTTGAGGGTTACATCTCCTCCACACAGCACACGGAGCTGTGCCAGAGCCAGCTGCTGCTGAAGGGGGGACAGATCGTGGTCAAGCTGCTGGTCACTGTTTGGCCAGGCTGGTGAGGGTGCAGCTGCAGGCCTCATCTTACTTATGCAGATTTGATGAATGACACAGAATGAGATGTTTTTCTTTAAAAAATGGAGTTTGCTTCCATGATGGATGCCATGCTGGTGGGGGCTTTGCCAGGAATGCTTCATCTAGTGGAAGTTGTCCCTATCCATGAAGGATGGAATGAGGTGACCTTTAAGGTCCTCTCCAATCCAAACCATCCTGTGATTTTGTGGTTCTGTGACACCGTCTTTCTGAGAAGAGAGACCAGACAGACCATCTGAAGCCTAAAGGGTGTCCTCAGCTCCTCCAGCACTCTGGGTTTCCAGCTCATGGGTTCTGGAGAGGAGAGGCCAGCTGCCAGGCACGGGATGTTACGGAGGCGTGCAAGGACAAGAGGCAGGATTATCAAGAGCTGTTTCTCTACCTGCATGACTGAGCAAAATTTAATTACCTCTGCTCCCAGGAGGGCTGCCTGGCCCTGGTACATGACCCATGAGATTTAGGTTTCTAACAATCTGCAGTGCTGTGAGGGGTCTGTGAGTCCTGTAGCCTCATAAGGTGCCTCTGGGAGTGACCAGGGAAAGCTGGGACAAGGACTCTGTACTGAGTTGTTCAAGAAAAAGAATGGTGTAGGGAAAAGAGATCATGCTACCCACGGAGAACAAGCTGGCCGGGGTTTGCACTCAATCTTCTGCCTCTAATGTTTTTAGCCTGTCATATTTCCATATTTTCCTCACCCTCTTTGATGCTGTGAGCTTGCTCATCTGGGGGATTTCTCTGTTATCTCTCAGACCAGAGTCCAAATCTTCATGCACTGATTGTTGGGTTTGTATTTTCAAGACTTGAATTTTATCTGCTGCCAGATAACACCTTCGGCTCCTATTGACCAAGGAGACTAATTGTTCCCTTTCCTTTTAACAGCAAGAGGGAGACATTATAAAATTATCTCACAGAGCTGTTCTTCAGTCATTCTCGTGGTAATGAACCGAGTTTTCAGGAAGAGGCTTGGTACCGAGAGCTGGAAGGACGAGATGAGAGACCTGCAGGAACGCTTGTGGAGGTGACTCCAGCCTGGGATGGCAGGGTGTGCCTGCAGGTTCCACAAGCAAACCCAAGCCATCCCTGCTGCTCATGCCCTTGTCAGTCCCGTGTGTCTTGCTGTTGTGATGAAGTGCAGGACAGCTTGTCTGTTTGGGCGTGTGGTAAATGGGCAGAATTGCTGGGGTGGGACCTGCCTGGGGACCAGAAGGTCACTGCCAGGCACAGAACAGGGGTCAGTGCAGTGCAAGACAATGCAGTCACTCAGGAAGGGTCAGATTTAGCAAAGGTGAAGCAAGAGCTCTGCAGAGCAGGAACACTCAGCAAAGCATCAAGGTGCCAAGAGGCAGAACAGGTTTTGGCCTCATTATTTGCAGTGTACAATACATAAACAGAGTGTGGCCAAGGTTTACTTTAGTGCCTGCTGTTTGTGCCAGCCAGGAGTGCCAGGTCCAGAGGAAGAGGTGAGACACTGCCCAAACACATGTGGAGGGGTCACATCTCTCCCAGACAATTTGTATCCTCAACAGAAAAGTCAGAGAAAAGAATAAATGTGTCTCTCTGTAACATTTTTCCTTGAATTAAAACATACACCAGGCTTATTGTTCCCCCAGCACCTTTTTGGCTCCCATCATGTCTCAGCCTTGATCCAAGAGGAACATTTTGAGGTATGTGCTATAGGAAAGGTGTTTGTCTGTGTGTGACCATGGGCAGGATATTCAGTAGTGAATGACAAATTCCAGCCAGGACTTCAAGGTGAACCCTCTCCCCACATGGGGACTGGGAGCCATCTGGTCACGTCTGGGCTGTCACACACAGAGGCCACCACTGCTGGTAAATCAGGTGAGATCATCCACTGGAGACTTGTGTGTCACAGGAAACCCTGTGAGGGAACACCAGAATCCCAGAGGAGCTTTGGGGATGTGAAGTTACACCTGTCCCTAATTCAGGATGCTTCTGTGGATGTGCCGAAGACTGGAATTTTTTTAAAATACTGTTTCTCTGCCACACAATTGTAAGTGTCCCACAAGCTCACTGATCACAGGAAACAGTCCAACTGGAGCTCACTTAAAGCTCTGTCCACATGCTTCCTTTTTCTGTTCCTGTCTCTAAACCTGTACTGACAATATTTGCATTGTAATGATTGAACTCAACACTTGCCTGGTACCAAAGGTGATTTCTGCATAATTAGAGAATATTTTAGCCTTCCCATTCCTCTGGGAATAGTCTCACCTCAGTGTGGGATTCAGCTCTACTCAAGGCATAGGGAGCTACTTTGTCCCAGTAATACAGAGGAAGGTTTGGAGCTGCAAAGGGGTTCCAAGGTGCAAGAAATACCTTTTAGGGACCAGCATCAACCAGATAACTCTGGGAGAATGTTGGGTTCTCCCACAAGTTTGAAAAAGGAGGGAGAAGGACTCCTGGTGACAGGACAAGGGGCAATGATTTTACGCTGCCAGAAGACAGGGTTAGACTGGATATTAAAAATAAATTCTTGGCTGTGAGGGTGGTGAGGCCCTGGTACAGGTTGCCCAGAGAAGCTGTGGCTGCTCCTGGAATCCCTGGAAGTGTCCAAGGCCAGGTTGGATGGGGCTTGGAGCAACCTGGGCTAGTGGGAGGTGTCCCTGCCCATGGTCTCATCAAGATGAGATGGTCTTTGAGGTCCCTTCCAACCCAAACCATTCTGTGGTTCTGTGATCCTGTGATGTAGGCATGAAGGCACTCGGTGTTTTCCTGAAGGCCCCATAGGATTTTGGGCAGAGTTAAGGGGTGAGATCAGATCTCCATGTTTCACTCCACAACATAAATCTGACAAGGTCACTGTCATTCAGAGAACAGATGACACGAACTCTCACTCAGGTGTCCCTTTCCCTCAGGTTTTTTTACCTGTAAAATGGTGGAATCCTCCTTCCATTTTCGGAGCAGAGCATATGTGATCATCAGCAGGAGAGTGTGTGCTGCCAGCAGAGCGATGTGTGTGAGCCCTGGGACTCGGCCTTGGCCAAAGAACAGCTCAGAACAGCTCAGCACACTCAGAAGGAGCTCCACTGACAAAGGGAAAAGCAAACAGAGGAGCTGGTGTGAGAGGACATCCGCATGAGCAGAGGGTTGGAGAAAACGAGAGCAAATGTGCAGGCAGAGTTGTTTGCAGGTCAGTGTTTCTGGCTGAGAAAGATGAGGTCCCACAGTGTCACTCCTGAGTGTCTCTTTCTGGCAAGCTGGGTGAGAGGAGGAGAGGAGCAAAGGCTTCAGACAGAGAATGAAGGAAATGCAGGTTGACACGGAACAGAGAGAGGAAGAATGCCCTGGGGGTTTCTTGGATGGACTTCTACAGAGGTGAAGCCGAATTGGCAAGGAAACCTCACAGGGCAGGTGAGCTCGTGCTCTGCCCAAGTCATGTGGGGTCTGCTGTCCCACCCAGAGGGATGGCAGCTCCAGGGGCACACCCATGGGGTGTTTTTGTCAGTGCCCAAAGTCAAAGACATCTGACAAAAAACTTTGCCTTTAACAACCATCCTCTGTCTGCAGCAGGTAACAGGAACAGGGGATCAGCAGGACTGGGGTGATCCTTTCAGGAGCTGGATGGGCTTTGAGCCACTAGATCAAACACAAAAATCCTAAGTGAGACATGTGGCTGTGTGCATTGCAGGTGCAGTACAGCACACGCTATGACTGAGCAGCACAGCGCCTGTGAACAGCTTGTCACCACCAGTGACACCCCTTACCCACCGCAAAGGGAGATAACAGCCCCACAGAGCAGCCCCTTAAGGGATACCTGCCAGGCTGAAATGTCTGTTATTCTCTTGCACTGATTTCTTTGGACTGCTACACTTTGAACCTGATTGTGTGGGTGACCTCTTCCTTCTGCTCTGCCATTTAGTTTCTAATTTTGAAGGGGCAAAAAAGTTGAGGCATTTCAATCCCTTTCTGGGTGCATACATGCTTTGTTGGTTGGTAATGAGAGTGCCACACAGTCAGTGTGGGATGGCTCAGAAAGCACTTCACAGGAAAGGACAAATCACTCCTAGGTCATACAGCCCTAAAGACACCAAACCCTTCTGTAAGTGCTCTTTAAAATTTTTGTGAAATGTGTGAGAAAGACAGTGACTTTCAGTTAATTCAATTGCAGGATAATTTGGGCTTCTAGCTAATTCAATCAAAACTCCTGTAATAAAACCATTTGCATTCTTGACACAAACCCATTTGCACTCTGTTTCTGCTGGGCTGATGGAGATGCAATGGGTTTTTCATTTAGAGGCCACTTCATAGCTAATTTTTATACTGTTTTTGCTTAACTGTCAATAAAGAAAAATTCACACACTTGTGCTACAAATTTCTGCCTCAATTTCTTACATTGCACGAAGTGAGTCATTACAGAAGAAACCCTCAAGTGCAGTCAGAGGGTTTGGGTGCTCTCTCCTGCTGAGCTGCAGCCAAGCTCTTGCTTCCAGCTCGTTTTGTTGAACATTCCTGTCCACAGGGACAGATTGTGAGGTGTGAGCAGGTTGTAAACCCAAACCCTGCTGAGAAGAGACCAGCTCTGTGAAGGGCATGAAAGCATAAAGAGCTCAAAGGGGCTGAAGGTGAGAAAAGAGAGGCGGCACCTGCAGACTGAGCTCCCGCATCCCAGCAGGGACACTGAGAGCTCAGCTGGGAGTTCCACAACCCTGGGACACCCCAGAGTGTGAGGGGCAACAGGGCTGATTGCTTTCAGCCAGGAGGACTAGAAGGAGCTGGGTCAGGAAGAGAGAGGAACTCTGTGCAAGCACACCTGGGTTGTTTGCAGGTGTCCATTGCCTCTGTTTGAGGAGAGAGGGAGCAGCGAGCAGCCCATGGGAACATCAGGAACATAAATTCAGCAATATTCACTCCAGGGGGAACCACTGACATCTTTATTTCATCTCTCCCTCTTGATCTCTCTAGCATAAGGCTGATCACGGCCTTAAGAGTCCAGCAGCGAGCAGGGGCTGTGCCACAGAGGCAGATCAGAGAGCAGCTTTTGTCCCTGCCACCACCCGGGGCTGTGGTCCTGCTGTGCTTGCACTGGGGCAAACTCGATGGGCCAGAGGAATTTTAATCCTGAATCATTTCCACATTCCTTCCAGCCTGGCAAAGGATTCTGCTGAGGCATCAACTGCCTTGTCCAGCTCAGCCTGTCCTACATCTGATAAGCTAATTGAGGATTTAATTGAGGAATTAATTGAGGCATTCTGCTGGTTACCACAACATAATCAGTCAGCTTCCCAGAGTCTGAGCTTTCCAGTCCATTTGGACTCAGTCCTGTAAACAACTAACTACCATCAACCTCCTCCGAAATCCCTGGAGTGGTGGCTGCTGGAAGCTTGAGGGATCAGTACCCTTTTTGCAGGCCTCTGAGTGCTGTTGTACTCAGCTTGAGGGAGAAAGTTTACTTTGGAAGCAAAAGGACTTTTTCCTTCGTGTCCTGGTTTTGGAGCTGCAGCTGGTTGTGCTCTGATTCTGCCATTTTTCTTGGTGGCCTAGGAAGATATTCAGTTTTTGTTCTCAAAATCATACAATACCCAGAGAGATTTCAGTTTTGTTCAATGCATTTGTGCTCACTGGAGCTGTAGGATGTAATGCAGCTGGAAGGTAATAACTGCCCTTCAGGTAAATTTGAATTGCTGAACTATAACATGTAGAACCAAAAACTTGACAGGATTAACTCTAACCTTTTCTGGTTCGTTCTGGTCTTATTCAAATTGGTGTGAATGGCAATATGGTAGCGGGAAAGTCCTGACACAAGGGAGCAGAGGCAGGTCTGCATTTTTATAGAATCCTGAAATCACAGAATGGTTTGGGTTGGAAGGGACCTCAAAGACCATCTCATCTTGATGAGACCATGGGCAGGGACACCTCCCACTAGCCCAGGTTGCTCCAAGCCCCATCCAACCTGGCCTTGGACACTTCCAGGGATTCCAGGAGCAGCCACAGCTTCTCTGGGCAACCTGTGCCAGGGCCTCCCCACCCTCACAGGGAACAATTTCTTTCCAATATCCCACCTTATCCTGCCCTCTGTCAGTGGGAAGCCATTCCCCCTTGTCCTGTCACTCCAGGCCCTTATCCAAAGTCTCTCTCCAGCCTTCTTGTTCCTTGTGATACACAAAGTAAGGAAGATCCAACTGAATTATGGCAGGTTCAGATCCAGCAGAAGTGGTGTTTCCCTCCTATTCTGTACTTAAACTGGAGAAACTGGTTGTCAGACTGATCTGTTGAAGCTTTCTCTCAAGCCACGTTTCTGTTATTTGTTGTCAAGACAGTCAAGAGACAGGGAAACGGGATATAAAATTCCTCAGAGCCAACTTTCCGTACGCATTTCACAGTTTTCTGCTCTCCAGCACATGCCAGCTACCAATAAATTTGGTCAGCTCCAAGCAGAGGGGGGATCCAGGTTGCTGTTCACTTTGCAGATCTGGACACAAGGGACCAGCTGGCCCAAAAGTCAAAGCACCTGGACCTGTCCCCTTTTGAGAGATGACTCTGTGCCATTTCCCATCTCCTTCTTTCTCAGTGGCAAAGGGGTTTTTTTGAGCAACACTTTTGCAAAAGGTCTTGAGATCACAGAATCACAGAATATCCTGAGTTGGGAGGGACTTACAAGGATCATCGAGTCCAACTCCTGGCCCTGCACAGGACAACCTAACAAATCCCTTCATGTGCCTGAGGGCATTGTCCATTGATGAAAGATCCATTGGTGAAAGGCTGTGCTGAGTGTGTCCCTACTAACACAGGCTGTTCCTGTCAGGGATGTTACACGTGGTCCCTGCCTGGATCACCCAGGGCAGCAGCCCCTCTGGGAGGAGCAGAGAGGGAAGTCAAGGGAGGTGTCAGCAGAAACAATGACCCTGGGAGATGCTGTCAGAAGGTCTTTAGTTCAACCTCCTGCTCAGAGCTACAGGATGAATAAAATGCCCACAGGTGCCCATGTGTGGCAGAGAGTGAACGGCCGAGGAAGAGACCAGTGATCCCAGTCGTGTGTGCAACCAGCAGGGAGCCAGTCTGGATTTAAGGTGTCTCTGCCCATGGTCCCTGACTGAGCAGATGCTTCATTACACCCATGGAGCTGTTCTGGGTCTAACTGAAAGTTCCTCTTATGATCCTGTCCTCTATAGCAAAGAACAGAAGATTCCCAGGAGAGTGTGTAGAGACATATCCCCAGGATGCTCCAACCTCCCACAGTTTGGAGTTCAGGAAGGTCCCAAGCCTAAATAGAGTATTGCAGTATTGCCTTTCTCTGGTAGCTTCATTTGAAAAGTTAAACTAAGTGGATTATTTCCTCTGAAAGGCATTCCAGGGAATCCAGCCTTGTACTCTGAATGCTCCACCCATGGCAAAATTTCACAATCCTACCGAGACATCAGAGAATCCACAATGAGCAAAACCATTTCAGAAATTAGGTGCTCCTACAACAGTGTGAGTTATTCAGGGTCCAACATGTAGCTATGGATCCTCAGCAATATTGGCTGGATACCACCAGGTGTTTTTCCTGCTGCCCCCTGTATTATCATGGAATCACAGAGTGGTTTGGGTTGGAAGGCACCTAAAAGCTCATCTCTTTCCACCCTCCTGCCATGGTCAGGGACACCTTCCACTAGCCCAGGTTGCTCCAAACCCCATCCAACCTGGTCTTGGACACTTCCGGGGATGGGGTAGCCACAGCTTCTCTGGGCAGCCTGTGCCAGGGCCTCCCCACCCCAGCAAAAAGATTTTGGCTCTGTTGTTGTTTCTAACTTCAACTCAAGAGTCCCCACACTGCCATCACATTGTCCTTTACCCTCTCATCTGGACTAATGCAGCCCAACCTCCTTGACCTCTTCTTGTTGTACTCCAGGCCCTTGGTGTCCCGTTACTGGCCCCTCTTTGGGTTCCCCACATCCCCTCTCCAAGTGGGAGTCCAGTAGCACTTCAGGAGTGGCTTCAGCAGTACTGAGGAAGGAGGGTGGTCACTGGGCTGCACCAGGGGCACTGGCCATGTTGCCCCAGGGTGACACAGTGGTTCCCTTATCTGCAGCGAGAGCTCATCCTGTGGGGTCACCCCCAACCTCGTGCCCACTGTGACACCCAGACCCTTCCCAGTGTGCCGCTCGTCCGGCTGGGTCTGCACTGGATATTCGGGATTATTCTGCCCCACAAGTTTGCAACTCTCTTAGGTGATGTTTCTGTCGACCCCTGCAAGGTCCTGTTGCCAGGTCCCTGTGGTTGATCCCACCTCCTTTGACACAACCCCTAATTCTGCACTGTGCATTTGCTGAGGGTGAGCCCTCTGTCACCGTTCAATGTTGAAGACGTGAACCCTGCTGTCCCCCTGGGGTCACTCCCTCCTCACTGCCCACCAGCTGTCAGTCTGTGCTGAGCACTGTTAAATCCAGTGGTCTGGCCAGTTTTCAGCCACCCACGTGCAGGTTTCCCCGGCCTGCAGTGGGAGGTGGGGGTCCCTGACAATGACTTGCCCTTGGTAAACCCATTCTGGCTCTTTGTGGTTGCTTCTCCATCCTTCATAGGTTTGGATAAGGACTCCAAGAGAACATGCTTCATGACCTATGTAGGCACTGACAGGAGACTGGCCCATAGTTCCCAGTCCTCTTGTTGCCCCAACTGATGCAAATTCATCAGGAATGTAAAACCCTGCCCAACTCTATCCCTAGGCATTCCTTCTGGCTTGAGATGATAAAGGAACACCACTCTGATGAACACAGGCAGAGTATGGCTCCAAAGCTCTTCTGGGTTGGAGGTGCTTTTCAAACCAACAGTCCTGTTGTTCTTGTGTCTCTTTCTCTTCAGCTGAGCAGCTGCTGCAGCTGTGCTTGTTTCAAGTTGCAGCATGATGGTAATATTCTCAGATCTGTCTATCAAGGAGGATTTCATTTCAGTTGGCAAAAGACAATGAACAGCTATAAGAAACAGCTACAGCTGAGACAAAGACAGAAATTAACATTTGTAAAGGGAGAAAGGGACAAAAGAAATGTTGCTGACAAGGAAGAAAGTGAAACAAAATTGAAATCATTGTCATTGTCTGACTACAAAGGAGAAGGATGCTGGTCCAGAGATGAAGATTCCTGCCGTGCCTGTCTTCTGCCTGGGACCTGCTCCAGAGGGGGAAGCAGTCTGTGCACATCCCTGCAGGAACAGGGCACGGCTGTGAGCACAGAGGGCTGTGTCACCCACCCTCAAATTGTCCATTCCCATGGTACTCACCAGCAGAGCTGTGCATATACCCATTTGTTGGGCAGATTGTTTTAAAATGTTCCCCCAAGAAGAGGGAAGATGCCTCCAGTGACTGCCAGGTTGTGTCACAAACTCCTGACAGATCCCTGATCTTCACTCCTTGTTGGGAGGTGGTGGATTAGTTGGAAGCAGTCCTAACCCTGGGCTGAGAAGGTTACTCCTACCTTGCACTCTTGTCTAGTGAAAACACAAATTCCTCCTCCTTTTACTTCCAGGAGGTCTGAGAGAGGTCTGTGGTCCTGTTAATGTCCCTACAGTCACATCCATGGCAGGCACCATCCTGTCCTCATACACCAGTGCCTGGCTGGCTCAGCTGGTGCCCTGCCAATGCTGGGAATTCCTGTGCTCCTGCTCCGTTTGCTTGGGAGGACTTTCACAGGGTGACCTGCTCTGCCTTTGTGCCTCAAACTTCACCTCTGAGAAGATGAAGATGAGCCCAGGGAAGATGATCCAAGGAGTCCTTCTTTGAGCTGGTTTGTGTCTTGTGTATCATCTCTGCAGTGCTAAAAATCGTCATAGGAATATGTGCTCCTTACCATGACTGCCTCATTCTTCACAGAGAGGGACTTTGGACATCAGCATGGAGTGACAGGACAAGGGGGAAGGGCTTCCCACTGACAGAGGGCAGGGATAGATGGGATATTGGGAAGAAATTGTTCCCTGTGAGGGTGATGAGGCCCTGGCACAGGTTGCCCAGAGCAGATGTGGCTGCCCCAGCCCTGGAAGTGTCCAAGGCCAGGTTTGGAGCAACCTGGACTAGTGGAAGGTGTCCCTGCCCATGGCAGGGGAGTTGGACTGAGATGAGCTTTAAGGTCCCTTCAATCCCAAATCTTTCTGGGATTTTTTGATTCTCCAGAAATTTAAACTCTGGTATTCTGAAGGGAAGAGGGCACCAGCCACTGTGACAGATGGAAGGGTTCACCCTGACTGCAGCTCTTGCTGTAGCAACGTCCTCCCCAGGGAACAGCAAAGAGGTGTCAGGCTCTGGGTTTCAGGTGACTGGATCCTGCGATTGAGCCCTCGAGACTAGGAGCTGTGGTGGTCAGGGACCTGCCCACAGCCACTGTGGTCCCCAGGACAGGAGTTTGGGGCACATGGAGGAGGCTGTGCCTGTCCTGCAATGGACAAGTCACACAAATCTTGCTGAGGCTTTTCCCGCTCAGAAAGTGGTGACCCGTGAGAAGAAGCCAGTTCTCAGTGTCCTGCCCATCCCAGCCTGCTCTGCTCTCCTGGGTGGCAGGAGCTCACCATATGCACAGTCCTGGAGCAGGTGCTTCATCTGTTCCAGGAGAAACACCCTGAAATTGGGGGGTTAATTGCAAACTGCAACAAAACTCATTTTTCCAGTCTGGGATGGTTCTTCTCTGTCCATCTTGGATGACAACAGTCATTGATCTGGTTCAGAGGTGATGCTTAAATCACTCTTCCTAGAGACACAATCAGGATGCCCCTGGGCACTGGTGGTGTTGGTTCAGGAGAACTATTTTGGGCCAAGATCCACACTGGACATGAGTGGACTGATGTGGGGATCGTGGGGAAGTGCAATTGCACTGTCTCTAGATCTTACTCCCATCTCCCTGTCTGGAGCTGATGAGTGGCTTTGTCCTGGAGCTGTTGCCCAGCAGGGATCTCACTTCACAGTCCCAAAGTCAATGGAAACTCTGGAACCTCCAAAGAAAAGGTCTTTTTTTTTTTTCAAGAAGAGGAAACAATTCTTCTAAGGGCAGCTACTACCTGTGACTCCGTGACAGTTTCCCCAGTAGCAGGCACAGGCACAGGCGTGAGCAGCAAAAGCTCAGCCAAAGGACAGATCTGAGGATTTTGTGAGGCTGGGAATCAGCTTTGCAGGAACCACAGGGACTCATTTACAAGTAATGAATCATGAAACAGCAGGAAGCTAGGGAGCCAAGAGAAAGTGTGAGCTCTGCAATTAACTCGGAGTGCTGAGGTGAATAACAAAGCAGTGCCATACCAAGGCAGAAAGCAGCTCTCCGAGCTGGGGGTGTTGCAAGACTAATTTCTATAAGCCACAGTTCTTCCAAGCAACTTTTAGTCAAAGCAATTGCTACTTTCTCTTGAACTGAAGCAAATCCCGTGTGCACATATTTATCAGGCAAAACTTTTTACTCAGCTTTAAATTTATGAATGACCCAGATCAGCAAAAACCAGGAAACCACCTCCTTGGAGAGTCCCACTGGTAGCTCCTATGCTGAGCCAAGGTGAGCAGCAGGTATCAGATAAGCTCATGGAGCAGGTGAAGGATGAGTTTCCACTATGTAAGAGACACTGGTGGGTTATCAGTTTATAGTGAAGGTGAAGGAAAACATGTCTTATTAATTATCCCCTTGATATGGGGAGGGGTTGGAGGTTCAGGTGAGAGGGTAAGAGACCCAGGGCAGCACAATGTGTGTGTGGCAGAGCCAATATGAGCAGGACCCAGAGCTGGTGCAGGGGTGGGTCTGTGCTGTTCCCAGCTCTGTTATGGACACATGTGGGTACATGCTGCCCAGGAAGTGAGTGTTCTCTTGGTATGGAGCTGGAAGATAGAGTCAAAACTACTATTTCAGGACAGCTATCTATTATTAATGTCACTAAGCCCCGGTAAATCCATCCTCTTTGTCTGAGGCACCGTACCAGGAGGAATAGTGTCCCAGCAGCTGGCTCCCCAGCCAGGTGCAGTCATGGGGAAGTGAGAAAATTTCTCCAGAAAACATGAATTTCATCTGATAAGCCCATGTTTTGTGTTCCTTTCTCCCATTTCCTGTAACCCCAGAAATACAGATTAGCATAAACCAAGCTGACACCTCTCCTGGGCAGAGACTCTGGATTGAAGTTCAGTGTTACCAAACTGTCATAGCGAGGAGGCACCAGACACCATCACCCTCTGGAAAAAGGGATGGAGAACATCTGGGACCCCACAGCCTCAGTGGATCCAATGAAGATCCAGTGGATCCTGAAGAGTGCACCCCTGCCATGCCAGGGCTTTACCTGCTGTCCCTTTCCTCCTGCTCTGTATCCATGAAGTTTGGGTCACTCTGCCCCTTCACGTGCCCCACTCACCCTTTTGCTGGCAAACATCAGAGAGGAGCTGCTCTCCTTCCACCTGTGCCTCTCATGTGGAATACTGGAACAGACGCAGAAGGAGCAGGAGGAGCAGAGACTGTTTCATTTTGTGCCCCTGGTGCAAGTCCCCTCTGAGAGCCGTCAGTTCACACGTGCAGCTCCAGTATTTGCTGGGGCACTGGGAATCATCAGCACTGGGAATCACCAGCACTGGGAATGCCAGTTGGCTGGAATAATTGCTTCCAAGCATGCAAAGGATAAAAGAGGTGCCCTCTTCCCTTTGGATTGCTTCCAAAGCAGTGATGTCCCACGCCTGGCATCGGGAGACTCTCATTCTTTTGTGTTTGTTTTCTCTCTCTCTGCTTCTTCTCTGACCTCTTTTTGTTTTGTTTGCACCTCTTGCTGGTTTCCCAGACCCATGAGGGGAGCAGATCAAACAGATGGGTGCTCTGGGCTTGTCTCCTGAGGATTGGGAAAGCTGAGTTAGGCAGAGGAGGGAAGGTGGTGCCTGTCAGTATAAGGCACCAAAGCTCTCTGCAGATGCTGTCACTGAGCAGCAAAGCAGGGCTCACTCCCTGGAGCTTAGTCTCCTGACCTCAGCCCTGTGTCACTGCAGCCCCAGGAGTAATTCTTGGTGTTTACATGGGTCAGTAGCTAGACAAGGACTTGACTTGGATTTTCCCGGCGGGTCACACGGTGATTTGCTAACCAGCAGTAGCACAAACACTGCCAGGCCCCTCATGGGTCACTTGCTGGGGACAGGCTAAACAAACCAGATGAAAAGCAGCATGGGTGAGTGGATGGGATTGGAAACAACTGTACTGGAGTCCCAAGTCTGTGTCTGAAGGGGTTTCAGGGCTTGTGAAATGGAGAGGTAGTTAGCTGGGATCTCAGCCTGGGTCCTACCCAGGGTAGGGGAGAGCACATGGGATGGACCCTGTGTGAGCACATGAGCTTGAACTCACCAGGGCTGGGGAGAGCCCCTCAGGCTCAGTGTCAGGCAGTGCTCCAGGGAGGTTGGTCACACCTTCATTTAAGCAACTGCTCTGGTTTGCCCCCTGTCACCTTTGTCTGTTTACCTGGAGATATGAATTATCCCTGGAAATCCCACCTCAGCTGCCCTGGCAGAGGAGTGAACTGCACACAGCAGCAGCACAGAGGGGACCTGATCTCCCAGCTGGCAGCTGCAGAAGGTGGTGTTTGTGGTTCTTGAGGTATCACTCCCTTCCACCCTCAGCTACGGCACAGTTAAATACAGGGGTGAGTGTGGCACAGAGTCACTGAGCTCTGCAGAGACTGTGCCAGCTGCTGGGACAGGGTGGCCTGACTGTTACTGGCACAAGATTGAGGGCACAGCCTGGGCCAGGAGTGTGTAAGATTTGCTGTTAAAGCATCTGGAGAGGTCAGATGCCAGCAGTCTGTGTTGTCCAGAACCATGTGAGAAAGAATTTTACAAATCAAAGTTTTAAACTGTTCTCACTTACAAATCAGCAAATGACAGAACCACAGAATATCCTGAGTTGGAAGGGACCCACAAGGATCATCTAGTCCAACTCCTGGCCCTGCAGACACCCCAACAATCCCACCCTGGCCCCCAGAGCGTTGCCCAAACCCTCCTGGAGCTCTGGCAGCCTTGGGGCTGTGCCCACTGCCCTGGGGAGCCTGGGCAGTGCCCAACCAGCCTCTGAGGGAAGAACCTTTCCCTGAGATCCAACCTGAGCCTGCCCTGACACAGCTCCAGCCATTCCCTGGGTGCTGTCCCTGCTCCCCCAGAGCAGAGATTGGAGCTGCCCCTTGGGACCAGTGGGGTGCTGTTCAACTTTGGGGGAGCTGTAGGACTGTGGGGGAGCTGTGGGGCTTCTGACTGATAATGTAAATGCCAGATAGGTCAGTGCTGGGGGGGGGGCCAACAGCTATCATTAGGTTCTTACAGGGTTTCTGGCTTGTCCCTGCTCCCTCTCCTGCCACACCGGGGCAGGAGCAAAGAGGGGAGAAGGGAGGAGAGAAGGTGGGGAGAGGATTTCTTGCAGGGGGAGGTAGCAGGGAACAGGGATTGTCACTGCCGCATGACCTGCTGGGTAGAGTTGGAAGAGAGATCTGTGGTCCTGCCTGGAGCAAGGAGGGGGAAGCATCAGTCCAAGGCCCCAGGGTGCCAGCCTTTCCCACGGGCATCCTGCTCCAACCAGGGACACTCTCCTCACCCAGGAGCTGAGTCCTCGGGGCTGTCCCACAGGTTGGGGCAGGGCAAGGAGGAATCTGCCTTCCTATCACAAGTCCCCACTGTGAGCCAGGGAGGAAGGAATTCAGGATTCAAAAGCCCAGAGAGAAAGGGAGTGCAAATGAAGAACCACTGAAGGAAGGTCTCTCTGGTGAAGGGCTCCTGCTGGACCCTGCAAGTTTTGTCAGTGCCTGGGCTGTGTGTCTCATCAACAGCCAACCAGCCAAGCTAGCTGGGAAGAAAACCTGCCTCTGATTTCCGGAGCAAGCACCTTTGGTCTGGAATAGTCAAAGGGACGCTGTCAGCTTCCCAGGAAGTCATTTGCATGGAGACGCTGTGACTGGAGCCTGGAGGAACCTCTGCGGGAACCAAGCGCCCTCCCTGCCCGGGTGGGAGACCACGGGGGCTGAGTTGAAGCAAGGACAGCACAGCCCAAACCGAGCAGGGCAGCTGCCGAAGGGCTGATGTGTTCCCACAGGAACAGGGGTCACACAGGAGCTGTCTGGAGCCACAAGGTGACCCACGTTATCAGCGCCCGCTGAAGTGGGAGGAGAGGATGGGGTGCGTGCACACAGGCACGGGGGTGTGCAAGAGGGGCACAGAGAGGGGACAGGAGACCCTGTGGTGATTTATCTGGGTGGTATCAGCATTCAGTTCCTTTTCCCCCATAAAGCAGCATTGTGCTGCACTTGCCTAGGGATTGTCACCGTCTGGTTAAATGCCCTTCTGAATGGGATTGCTGGGAGCTGCCTATCTGTCATGAACTCAACCCTCACCAACACAGATCTGGGAGCCACTGCCATCCCAAAGGGTAATAACTGACATAGGAACCAACAGATTTGGTCACAGGTGTGTCCAGTGAGTGAGCAGTTCTGCTCTCCATTGTGCTCCAGAGGAGCTAGGAAGGATTTCATGGTGGTGGGTTATGAAATCATAGAACCCCAGAACGGTTTGGGTTGGAAGGGACCTTAAAGCTCATTTTGTTCCACCCCCTGCCATGGGCAGGGACACTTTCCACTGGACCAAGTTGCCCCAAGCCCCGTCCACTTGGCCTTGACACTTCCAGGGATGGGGCATCAGCAACTTCTCTGGGCCATAATAACCCCTGTAAGAAAGAATTTCCTCTCTCCTTCCCTCTGTAAGCTGCTTCATACCTTCATACCCAGGGATTTAGGGCTTGTGTTTGTATATTACTGTCAAATAAAATTGTGAAATGTTCAGGGTATGTAACATCTTGATTTTACCTTATCTTTTGGAGAATCCCATGATCAGTGTGCTGGATGCTGATGGATCTTTTGCTCTCTCTTCCATGCTGATCCTTCCTGGCCTGGCCTGCTTTTGCTGCATTCCTTGACCGCTGTTTTACTCTGTAGCTCAGTGTTTCACCACTGAGAGCAAACACAGAAGCAAAATGCTCCTTAAGTTCAGGTTTCTGGAGATGATACCTAAGAACTTTCCCAGAATATCTGTGGTATGAAAGAATCAGGGTCACTGAGAGCGTGACAGTGAAAGAGGCTGTGGCTAGAGGCAGCCTGGGAGTGTGGTGGGAACAGCAGCCCCAGAGAACACCAGTGTTGGTCACCCTTGTGACCAGCTGCAATGGGGGGCTTACAGATCTGCTTTGCCTCTCAGTCAACCTGCCAGTGTGGGGCTGGGGAAGTGGCAGTGTTGTTCTGCCACGAATTTGG
Organism: Chiroxiphia lanceolata; assembly: GCF_009829145.1. Classification (NCBI taxonomy): domain Eukaryota; kingdom Metazoa; phylum Chordata; class Aves; order Passeriformes; family Pipridae; genus Chiroxiphia; species Chiroxiphia lanceolata. The sequence continues at coordinate 721,884 of NC_045660.1, read as the reverse complement.
GGATGAAAAGCCTCTTAAATCAAGCAAGCACCACCAAACACCCTGTACAAACCCAGAACCCGCTGTCCCTGTGCCCAGGGCCAGCCCACTCCCTGCCTGCCAGGACCTGCAATCTGCAGCACAGGCAGACTCAGCTTTCCAGGCTGAATCTGCAAGGGCAACATTGACCTAATTAGTCTCTGAAACAAACGGGAGAGAAAGACTTGCTGCCGTCTGTTACAGAATGGAGTGCTCTCCCTCTCCTTTCGCTCTCCTGGCCCCGGGGATTCATCCCAGGCAGGTGCATCTCTGATTGCAGCAGGTTTTGAATCCTCTCCCTCTCCTCGCGGGGATGCCACGTGCTGTCTTCTGACCTCGTTAGCTTCTCCTCCTGTTCCACTTCCCCCGCTCTGCACTGCAGCCCCGCCGATGTGCTAATTACCACAAGCAATCTGCGGAATGCTCCTGGAGCGGGGTGACGGGAGGGAGAGGAGGGAGGGATGCTCTCAGAGAGCCATGGGGGATGAAGCGGCTGGGTGAGCAGGGAGCTCAGTTCAGCAAGGCTGATGTTTGAGCTCACCCAGGCTCTTCCCCTGCATGGGTCGGTGCCGAGTGTGACACAGGGATGTGAGAGAGACAAGGTGCTCCCACTCACCCAGGGGGTCTGCAGAGGGGCTGTGCTGCCTGACCACGGGGTCAGCTCTGGGCTCACGCACCACCACAGCAACTTACATGGTCGTGGGACACGAGCTCCACCCAAGAGCACTGACATGTTGCACAGGATGAACCTCCAGGGCTGACCTTCACTGATTATCCATCCTCACTCAGCTCCAAATTCCCCTTGGACCAGCTCCTGTGGAGAGACAGGGCAGGGCTGCACATCTGTCCATGGGCAGGCCCGGTGCCAGGTCCCTCAGCCCACGCTCTGGGCAGGGCAGACACGAGCTGGCTCTGCAGGAGAGCTGTGGAGCCGTGGTCTGTGCACATCGGGCTGTGAGGGAAGGGAGAAGTGTTCACCCCAGGACTGCATCCCTCCAAATGCCATTAATGGGCTTCCAGTCTTCCACAGGCAGAGCTGGAGTGTCCTCAGAGTGCAGGCAGAGATCCATCAGAGGTTCATCCTCCAGCACTGGCTGAAAATGAGGAAACTGTAGAGGGCTGGAGTTTGGGTTCATTTTGTCCAGATGGAACAACAAGATTTTCCTCTTCTTTCCTAATCAATGAGAGACAGTTCAAAATGGAGAGAGGAAAAACAGCAATTAAGGAAACAACCAGATCCTGATGCTCTTTGCCTTGCCACAAGTCTAAATCTGTTATGACTGGTGGGATTGTATTTATATTGAGCCAGTGTGAGTGAAATTAGTGTTGGCTTCACTAAACTAAAAGCAAGACAAAGAAAGAGAAAAGCCTGTCCCTCAGACTGTGTCTGAGGGGTGATGGAGGGAGAGGGACAGGAGGTAATTCTCAGGAAGGACATCCTCATGGTGAAGTCTGTGGGAGCGAGGGAAGACATAAGATGCCACCTCACCCAAGGGCAAGGCCTTGCTGCCATTAGGATGGTGCCCTTCTTAGACCTTTTTGCATATCACATGCTATGTGAAAAGCAAAGGTTGCTCTATCTGCCTGCATGTACTCACATTCACTTCTCACCTCATTTATTTTGGATCTTGTTTTCTCTTCTGTAGCTTCAGAACTGTGGGCCACATCCAGCGGTGGTAGAACCAAGCCTGACCCACTGGTGCACAGTTGCTGGAAGCCTGGCACTGTGCACTGGTTCTCTGGCTTTGCTCTTCCTGGGTCAGTAGCAACAGCCTGCTGTGCTTGTAGGGTGGGGGAATCATCACTGGGGCTTTGGATCCCCCAGGTGGGATGTGCTCCCCTCTGTACCTGTGCAAGCTGCTTCCAGGCTGAGCCCTGGCCCAGGGCCTTTTGATCCTGCTGGGATTGCTCCTGTGCTCCTGAATGTGCCCCTGGCAGAGGTGTCCTGGCAGGGCTGCTGCACTCAGTGTAGCAGTGTTTTCCTCTGTAAACCTACAGCACTTCTAGGAGCAGTGTCCAAGATGCTTCCCTGCACAGTGGACACTTTTTCTGGACACAAGTTCAAGCTGTTCAAAAAGCCTTGGAGCAGCTGTGTCTGCAGAGCAGGGCACTGGGAGAGTGAGCTGGGAGCAGATCTGCAGGTGCAGCAGTGGAAATGCTGCACAGGCTATTCAGACCTTGGAGGACATTCCATGTCCTTGCCAGATAGCATCTTTACCTCTGAGCTGTGTCCTCTTCACCTCGGGCATCCTCTCTCCTCCCAGTCACAGGGACTCTCCTGCCACTGCAACAGGAGATGGGTTTGCACCTTACTCAAGGAGTCTGATCAGATAGTCAGTGCCTCTGGCAGCCTTTGGTCCTTCCTCCTGAGGCTGGAGGTGCTGAGAAGGACATAGAGCCAGGGCTGTGAGCCTGAAGCAGCCTCAGTGTTCATTTGCTTCACAGGTGAGCCCAGGGCACATCAGGACTCCTGGAATTGCTGCTGACCTCGGAACAGTCTCAGCAGAACTGGCTCCATGTTCATCTTAGACTCATTCCTTCCCTTGATGGTTGAAGGAACCCATTAACCCTTTCAGGCTGAAAGTGTCAGAGATCCTGTGGGTCTGCTTTCCATGGCCAACCATGTGGGGACTGTGGCTGCTCACCTCTCTCCTGCCACCCAAAGCTGCTGGGAGAGGTCCATGAGGACCCACAGCCAGAGGTGCTGGTGCTGAGCAGAGCTGCCAGGGAGCACCAGGCCAGCTCCGAGGTGTTCCTAGCAGCCTGATTCATCCCCCAAAGCATGGCCAGGCAAAACCAAGCTTCTGGAGGGGGCACTGAGTGCAAACCACACTTAGGTGGAAGGTGTAAAGATGTCTCACTTTCTCATGGTGCTTGAGGAGGAGATGCTGCTGCAAAACTGATATTTTTGGCATGAAAAAGACTTCATCTTCTTTCCTCCCTGCTCGTAATGACTCATCTCTGAAGTCCACCCTGTTCTGTTCCTTTGTGGGGCTTAGACCTGTCCTGGCAGAGGAAGGGGAGTATGAGAGCTGCCCAATGTGTTTTTTGTGCCCTCCACTCTAGGACAGCAGCAGCAGAGTGGGGTTGCACCACTGTCCCTCATCACCAGTCCATCCCATAGCAGGGATAGTGCCTATCTCTCTCCTCACAGGCTCTGGAAAGGACCCAAACTCCAAACGTGATCACTCATTAGGTGGGACAAATGCCACCAACACCTTAGCTTTGCTCCCACCAAAATGTTTATCTAACAGGCAGCTCTGGAGCTGTTTCACAGACATTTTGGTATTTGGATGCACGTGAATGGGAGGTAACTCAGCTCTTCCCCCCCCAGTCTGCTTGCAAAGGGCACATCTACAGTGTGATCAAACCCTGCTTTGACAAGCTGATGATAAACCCTCCAGGCCTCTGCAGGACATGATGCTCCTAAAAGCTTCTGAAGCACATCCACATGCCAGAGTGAGGGCAGGAGGCTTGTGAATGGGCATCTGACTAAGGCAGCTCTCAAAACCGGGTGGAGGTCCCTTCGGGGGGCACTGGCACACTCTACCATGTAAAGATCCACATGGAGATGCCCTGTGTTACCCAGCAGGTCCCGTTGCAGAAAGCCAGCACCTCAGTGGGCTTGTTTGAGGAGATCTGTACACCTGTGACAAACAGGAATGAGCCCTTGCATGTGCCCCTGGGAAGGGCCAAGTCAGCTGTGCTGGTGTGTGGAGCCAGCAGGCTCTGCAATGCTGTGAGACTCTTCTGCTTGAGGGTTTTGGGTGCAAACCACTGCTGCTGATCCCTGGGAAGATCTCCAGCCCTTCCTGGAGGTCTGAATGTGTCCAGAGAACACAGACACAAGACAGAGAGCCAAGGCCGTGGCACAGAAGATGTGTGAGCCCTTGTGAGTCTGCAGAAGGTGCTGACTGCAGTGCCTGGTGCCCCAGCCAGAGCTCAGCCCACAAACGCCAGAGCTCTGTGGGCTTCGTGACCTCCACTCTCAGAAGGTGCTGCAGGCAGATGTGCTCCCACATCTGGGCACACTGACAACACAGAAACCCTCCGAAACCCCCCCTGTAGACATCAGCAGCCACAGGGCTCATGTGGAGTGTTCCATGGCACTGACCCCTCTGCACGTCCCTCGTGGGATGGGCTGGTGGATCCTTCATCTGGCCCAGACCCCTCCTGCAGCCACAGAGCAAGCCCAGGAAAGTGTTTGCCCCCCCATCAGCCTGACCTTTGTGAAAATACTCCTGCTAATGCCCATACAAACACATAGGGAATCTCTTTGTTACATCAAAGCCTGACATAATTGTATTTTAGTCAAGTGGCAATACATAGTTGAGGGAAAACCATGTGCTGCCTGAGGGATTTTTGCTCTTCTGCAATATCTTGTGGAGAGAAGAGGCATCACTTTCCCTCCCTGCGATGGTCACTTATTTCCAAGGGATACTAAAAGATTCATGGATTTTTTTTTGAGCAAATATTTTACTTCTGATATGTTTCTCACCCAGCAGAGAAACTATCAGCTCTGAAGAGCCCAGGACTTATTTATAAATACCAGCTCTGCTCCAGGCAGGGAGATGTCAGGACTGTCCCAGAAGGGGAGTTTGTTGCTCAGCCACACTTTGCAGGTCTCAGAGACATTCAGGTACACCTGGCTTGTAATCGCTCCATTCTGCTCCTGCTTGGCACCAGGGTTTATCCAAGAAAGCAGTACATTTTATTCCCACAGCAGTTGTTGTGTCTGGGAGAGGGAGTCTCTGTCCAAAATACCCACAGAAATTCCTGACAAAGCAGCAAAATGCTACTGCCAAAACTGATCCCATCCCTTAATTGCCTTTGTGGGGTTCAAAGGGTCCTTTGTTAATGGACAAAAATTCTTCTCTTGGGCCCAGAAGCAATGAAAGAAATGGCAGAACCATGTACCCCAAAGAGTAGATCCTGCTGAATAAAGTCAACATGCTCAATGACTCATTAAACACTTCCAGCCCTTCCAGAGGATCCTGGTCCTCCACCATTAATCCCCAATCTCCCTGGTGTGATTTCTCTGACCTTGAGTTACACTCCTCCTCTATGCAGGTGTGATTTAGGGGCACTGTCTTTGTCACAGCCTTTGCCCCCAGCCATGGTTGCTCCCCAGCTTTAAGCTCCAATGTGCCTGAGGCCCCTTTGCAGGTGTAGGAAAGCATCAGTCCCTCGGGTGGCTTTGGAAATGCTTCTCCCAAAATTTGTGCAGATTGCAGCCAGCACTGTCCTGCTGAAGCAGCGTGAATTCCACCCGTGAGCTGCACAGACAAAGCTGTGGGGTGTGAACATCAGGAGGAGGAAGAAGTGTCTGGATAGGCCAGGTGATCAGAGAAAGCAGCACAGAAACTAATGGGGTTCAAGCCTGCTGTCGTCAACACCCGCCCCAACTCCAGTCCCCATGGCTCCCATCTAGCAGCCCAGAGTTTTCTAAGCCTTTTTCTATAGCCCTTTTTATAGGGTTTTCTATAGCTATAGGTTTGTGGGTTTTTTCCTCTGGGTTTTCCATAGTTTTCCTATAGTTTTTTCAATATTTTCCTCACAACGAGACAGACATGGAGGGGCTGGAGCGTGTCCAGGGAAGGGAAGGGAGCTGGGGAAAGGCCTGGAGCAGCAGGAGCAGCTGAGGGAGCTGGGGGGGCTCAGCCTGGAGAAAAGAAGGCTCAGGGGGGACCTTCTGGCTCTGCAACTCCCTGACAGGAAGGGGGAGCTGGGGGGGTCGGGCTCTGCTCCCAGGGAACAAGGGACAGGAGGAGAGGAAATGACCTCAAGCTGTACCAGAGGAGGGTCAGGTTGGATATTTGGGAAAATTTCTTCATGGAAAGGCAAGCATTGGAACAGGCTGCCCAGGGCAACAGTGGAGTCACCATCCCTGGAAGTGTTCAAAAAACGTGTGAAAATGACCCTTGAGGCCATGGCTTGGTGGTGAACACGGTGGTGGTGCTGGGTTGATGGTTGGACTTCACGATCTCAAAGGTCTTTTCCAGCCGTAACAGTTCTGTGATTCCACGATCCTATAGAAGCTAGGACAGGATGCACATTCCCTTGGGGATGTCTGTGTTGCATGGGGACATCTCACCACGGAGGTGGTGCTGCCATTGCTGCTGGTGAGAAGCACTGAGTGATCCATCAGCAACAACCCATCACAGGAGGACACGCAGCTGGAGCAGCCAGTGGCACCTCTGATAAAAACCCTCAGAATGAAACAGTGCACTGGGCTGACAGCAGTGATCCACACCTTCTCTCCTGGGCAGGTGAGGCTCAGCAGGACCTCACAGCCTTTCCTGCCTGCCAAGCCCCCGGGCTGTGGCTGTGCCCCTGCCCCCTGCCCTGAACTCTATGCCCCACAGCCCCTGGGCTCTGTGCCCCTTCCCCCTACCCTGGGCTCTATGCCCCACAGCCCCTGGGCTCTGTGCCCCTTCCCCCTACCCTGGGCTCTATGCCCCACAGCCCTTGGGCTCTGTGCCCCATGGCCCCTGGGCATTCCTGCACACTCCACTGGGTCAGTGTGTCTGTCCTTCCCCAGAGCTGGCACCAGGTTCAAATGCTGTGGTTAATCAGCAGCTGCAGAGGGAATACTCCTGGAAAAACACGTGTCCCTTCCGATTATGTTTGCTCAGATCACTGCAATGAGCACAGGGCTGCAACACTCCATTATTCCCAGCAATCAAATTAAATTTATGCTCATCACTGAAGAGTCACCGCTGGGAGCTCTGATCACCAGTGTATTATCACTGAGGGGTGGTGAATGACTTCTTGTGTCTGCTTTATCCTCAGTCCATCTTTGGGAACGTCATTTGTGTGCTTTTTAAAGCCATTTTCCCATAGGATTTAGAAAATACCTCTAGTCTGATGTATTGTATAAATGGCTACATGTATAATGTGATTTGTGGTCTAGAGGAGAAAATCTAAGCACTACAGCCTGTTTCCTCCTTTTAAAGACAAACCCAGCAATCTCAAGTAAGCAGGAAGGTCTGGGAGAGCTGCAGAGTGGGGATGGCAGCTCAAGGACCCCCAGGAGCTCAGAGGCAGCTCTTTTTGTGATGTAGCATATGTGGTTAGGTCTGAGATGCCACAACCTCCTGGTCCTTGAGCTGGGAAAAATGTTGTGTTGGAACTTTCAGGAAGAGAGTACAGACTCAGCAACACAAATTATTTGTGGGTTTGTCTCATTTTTGCCATGCTCATATTTAAAAAATTATAACCCCAGTGTCTGAAGGAGATGATTTTGTGCAGGGGTGTTTTATGCCTGCCTCTTCTCTTTCTTCATATAATAACATGTGAAGGTTTTGGCTAACTCTAATCATGTTACACAGAGAAAACAAGGTCCAAAATACATCAAATTCCTACACATTTCATGAAAATGAGTTTCTGTAAGAGGCAAGTACCCACCAGTGTTCCTCCAGTAAAGCTTAGAGATCAAACATTCTTTCATTAACACTTTAAATTACTGAAACAATCAGTAATTGTCCATTTCCTACAGTTTTCCAGTAGGAAAAATCATCCAGAATTTGGAAAATGACCATTACTTATGGGAAACACTAATTTAACCATCAGCCACTGCACTGCAGGACAGAAGAGTTAGAGATGGTAAGTCAGTACCTGCCAGGAGCTTATGGCAACACCTTCTCTTGGTGAAGGAGGTGAGTTCTGTCTAACATCACCAGTGCCTGGAGGGCACCAAGCCCTTGGCTAGACAAGACCTTGGGCAACCTGCTGTAACTTTGAAGCCATCCCTGCCTGGAGCAGAAGATAGCACTAGATAACTGCTGAAGGTCCCACCAGCCTAAGTGTTTTATGGTTGGTTTTACATTCAACCCAAGGTTCTCTCAATCATGAGATTTGGCCACAAATCCATCTCGTTGGGCACCCAGTCTCCCAGGACATTTACTGTAGCTCCATGGATTGGTGCAGTTGGCAGAGGATGAAGTGTGGGGCCCATCCCCTGAGACCTTCTGACACTGGTGCTCAGAGTGCTCTGAGACAGCAACCACCTTCCAGGCTGGGCTCTGGCTGATCCTCTGTGTCCCAGCGGCACCACGGACAGTTTGGAGTGAGGAATGGTGATGGATTCCATGACCTAAACAGCCCCCAGCCTGGGGACAGGCAGGGATTGCACTGTCCGTGCAGCACTCCCACTGCAGTGCCAGCTGAGGGATCAGCCCAGACCTGCAACATTTCAGTAATTATCATTAGCAAATCATCATTCACCATCATCAATCTATTGCACATGGGAAAGTCTTGGTCTCTGCTGAGGCCAGGGGAGAGAGATAAGCCCAGGCTTCATGGACCCTGAGCAAAGCCTCCCCAGAGCATGAGAAAACTGCAGCTCAGCTCTGCTCTGGTCTATCCTCATTTGACGGGACACTCAGGACCTCCCGCGTCAGTGTGACCCAAACAGCAACTGGATTCGGATGTGTCAAACCCTCGTGTTTCCTCAGTGACACAGGAATTAAGTGGTTTTAACCATTCCCTCACAGGGGACCATAAACTTTGTGCAGCCAGTGCTGCAGGAATGTTTCAGCGGAGACAACTCCGATGTTGGCAGAGCAACTGCCTGGTTTGGGGGCAGCACAACTGGGAGATAAATGAACAGGAGCATCTATGCACTTATACATTGATGTTACTGCTATTGCTTGGCTAGAAAAGATTATCCTCTCTGTGTCTGGACTAGTCTAATGCTGGTCTGATCCTGTCTAAACACACCCATAATCTCAAAAGGAAAAATGAATGAAACTCAGCTAGGTTTTCAAAAGTGACGAGCAAAACTGAAAACAAGCAGAGGGAAGCAGGCCAGGATCTTGGTCTGGACTTCTTTTTAATGTATTTTTTTTCTGTTCATACAAAGTGGTTATGTTCACACACAGCTAATATATATTAGCTCACCTGGCATGCAGAGGAAAAAATCTTCAGCACATTAAAATTAGAGCTGAAATTCTGTCTCACCTGGAGACTAGGACAAAACTTGACGCAAAGTCCTGGCCTGCCACATCTGGCAAAATGGCCAGATTGGATTCGGGATCTGAGCTGGAGCTTGGGCTGACTGCAGGGCTTGCAGGGCTGGGAGCTGAGTGCATGACCCTCCCTTCCCTGCCTTCTTTACTGTCAATCAGAAAAACTCTAAACAGCCACAAGTTTTTCTGAAATCTGCCAACTTCTGAAACTTTTCTGCCTGCCTTCTTCCTTGTAACTGGAAGAGCCCAGCTACCTCATCACTGATCTGAGTGTGGAGAAGAGTGTGTTTGTGGCAGAAGAGCCAAGAGCCTGTTCGTTTTGTGAGGAACTGCTGTGCAGTGGATACCTCTAAGTACTAAGAAGAGATGAAAAAAGAACTAGGAGAAGGTTAAAATATGACATCAGATTCTTCCAAAGTTAGAAAATATTATGAGTATAATGGATCTTCCATCCAAACCAGAAATAGAATAGGAAAGGATGTCTTTCATGGAAGTCCACTTTCCTGGACAATCTGGTTTCCTGTAAGAAACAAGTTCTTAGAGTACCCAGCCCCCTGAGCAGGAATGGGGCTGAAGAGCAGAATGAATCTCCCATAGTCCAAAGGGAAATTGTCAGTGACCTGCTTCACCAGTCAGACACACAAAGGGCTGTGGGGCCGGATGAGCCCCAGCCCAGGCACTGAGGGAACTGCCAGAGGCTCCCTGAGCCACTTCCCATCATTTATCAGCAGTCCTGACTCATCCTGAGTGCCCCACTTGGCTTTGGCTTTGCAAATGTGATCCCTATCTACAGGAGGAGATGGAAGGAGGATCTGGAGGAATCTTCCCTCTCCCTAAAAATCCCTGAAAGGAGGTTGTAGCCAGATGGGGGTTGGTCTCTTCTCCCAGGTAAAAAGTAATAGAACAAGAGGAAACAGCCTCAAGTTGCACCAGGGGAGGTTTAGATTGGATATTAAGAAAAATTTCTTCATGGCAAGGGTGGTCAATCCCTGGCATAGCTGTCCAGGGCAGCAGCAGAGTCACCATCCCTGGAGGGACTTAGATGATGTGTAGATGTGTGACTTAGGGAATGGTTGATTGGGACTTGGCAGTCTCAGGTTTACAGTTGGACTCAGTGATCTTAAAGATCTTTTCCAACCTAAATGATTCAATGAAGACCACAGGATCTGGAGAGGTTTCACATGAAGTGGGTCAGAAAATTGGTGAAGCCAAGCCAGGGCAAAATCTCCTTTGCAGGGCAGACAGGGCAGGCAGGATCAGCATGGCACAGTGCACTTCAACTGTGCCAACAGGTCTGGGCAAGAAAGAGAATTCTTTCTTCAGAACAGGTTTCTAGCTGGATAGGTTGGACCAAATTCTGGCTGAAAGGTACCATGATCATTTCCTGGCATGTCCCTGTTGGTCCTTTGCTGTTGCAATCATTTTAAAGAGATACATACACATATAATCATAATTTACTGAGGGGTTTATCAATATTAAATTCAGTCATTGTTGAACCCTACCAACTAAAGTCCTGTGATATTGAAGAAGTGAATTTTATGGAAGTTGGACAAGCAGCTGTATTTACACAAGAAAATAGAAACTTTGTGCTGTTGCAGAAAATGGCAGAAAAGCCCCAGAACAGAGCCCTGTTGTGCTGGGTGTTGCACAAATGTGTGAGTGAGGAACTCCTGCCTGGAGACTTCTTAGTGAAACAGCAAATAAATGGCCTTTTGTCCAAGGGCCTGCCCATGATGACAGAGACAGACTGAGCAGCACCTGGACCTGAGCGGGGGTCTGGAGGACAGGTCAGTGTCCTGCTTGTGCCATTGATCACAAAATCCTAGAATACCCTGAGTTGGAAGGGATCCATGGGGATCATCAAATCCCTGCACAGGACACCCCAACACCCCAACAGTGTGCCTGAGACCATTGTCCAAACACTCCTTGAGCTCTGGCAGTCAAAATTAAAATGTGTCATAGCTCTGGGTTGTTAAAACAGTGGAAAACAAACTCATGGTCAGTGCCACGTATTCACTGGCTGCAGTGGGAATCAAATAGTCTCACTGGCTAGGCAGGTCTCCCTGGCCTTGTGTTTAATAGTTTGTCCAATTCTTCCACATAATGTCACATGGGATCATTCAGAACATGTACAGACCTCATGGCTCTGGACTGAAGGATGGAGACCTGTCTCTGACTCTGAAGCTTTTCTGTGTGTCTGGAAGGAGAGCTGTTCTCCATCCAACCCTGCCCTGACCTCAGCAGTGCAGGAGGAGGAGCAGGATTTCTATGCAGCCACCAGGGCTTTGTGTCCCATCCTGTTGGTTGGGACATCCCCAGTCCAAGCTACAGCTTGAGGCAGGACAACCCCAGCACTGAGTCGGGCTGGCTGGGACTCTGCTGAGCTGAACATAAAAACCCTGCAAGAACAGAGACCTCCTGCCCCCATTGGACACCTCCTGTCACCTGTTCAGGGCTGGGTCACTGCACAGGGAAGAAGTTCTTCCTCCTGTCCACATGGAACTTCCTGGGCATCAGTTCCTGCCCATTCCCCTTGTGCCATTGCTGGGTCCCCCCAGCAGAGCCTGGTCCCTCCTCTGCCCCCTCCCTGCAGCCCCTGACACACCCTGGGGAGGGCCCCTCTCAGGCTCTGCTCTGGAGGCTGAACAGCCCCAGCTCCCTCAGCCAGTCCTGGTCCCAGAGATTCCCTTCAGCATCCCTGCAGCCTCCTCTGGACCTACTCCAGGAACTCCATGACCCTTCTGTCCTGAGGAGCCCAGATTTGGATCATTTGGATTTGGGATGCTTTTCACTGTGAGTGTCTGGTGTTATCCTATTTCCCTAAGTACTATCTGGTGATTTATTCCAGGTATACAAAATCATTTTTCCTTCCCTGAAATTCTGGAGGGTGAATTTAATATTTGTAGGACACAGTATTGTCATTTGATTGAGGGTTTTCAACTTGGTGCTTGTGATTGCAACTTCAGCTATAGTCAGAGGCAACAAACAGCACTTCCTGCTCCCTCACTAAGCCAACAAAAACACTCAGAAGTGTTTTTCAATTTATATGTTTTCTCAAGGAAATACATATTCATAGTAATTTGATATATGAGCTCACATGGGCAAATATATTTGCATAAATACTCAAATGAGAATATTTGCACAAGTAATTAGGACATGATTGTTTTTCACAAGTGTTTATTTGGAAGGAAGTGTTTTTCTACCAAATATTCATGAATAAAAGAGGTCACGAATGCAAACAAGATGATTCATGGGGATTAGTCTGCAAGAAGATTTTCCTGTGTGTCTGTAATATTTCCACTCACCTCTGGTTGCTGTGTAGCCAGTCATCTACAAAACCTGATGAGCTCTGACAAGGCCTTTACAAGTCTGCAGGATCATCTGGAGCATGGATGGAGGCATTACTGCAGGTTCCCTAAAGCACTGAGCTTCTGCCAGTAATTAACAATATAAGAAATAAGAATATTAATTATAGTAAAATAATCCTCTCTCAACGGGCTGACACCTGCTCGTTGTCCCCAGGACACCGCTCCCAGTTAATGCTGCCTGAGCCCATTACGTTGGAACCAAAGGACAGGGCACTGTTGTGTGTCTCACGGACCCAGGAGACTGACAGCAAAGGTGCTGCTGAAGTCTTTTGTTCCATGTAGGAGCACAGCTCGACCCCTGGCACATCCCTGTGCTGGTGGAGCCGAGCGCAGGGCCACGGGGCTGGATCCAGGGTGGCCCTGGCACTGAACACTCTCACCCTCACTTCTGAGGTCTCAAATGCAGTTTCAGGGTCTCAAATGCAGTTTCAAGTGTTAGGGTGCCGATTCCACTCTCTTACAGATGAAAGAGGTCCTCTCAGGATGAATTTTCTTTGTCTTTCAAGGGGATCAGGAGAAGTGTGCAAGGATCTTTGGTCAGAATTTATCAATCTCATGAACCCTCTAACACTGAGGGTTTCTGAGTCATGTAGGTTGGATTTTCAAAGCAGATCAAAGCAGACACTGGCCAGGTGCTTGTGGGAACTGTTCCTCAGTCCTCTGGGATCTTTAAAAACCCAAAGTAAAGCCAGAATTACCAAATACTGGTGCAGTGTGTTTGACCCCTTAAGCGAGTGTAATATCAGCATTGACTTCCTCCTGAGCTTCTCCCCCAAGAGCCACACTCCACCTCCATTGCTGCCTTCTCACCTGGTGCAGGAGCTCCTGAGCACAGAGAGGAAATCCAGCCTTCAGCTGAACCTGTGGAGTGTGAGCACAACCACAGCGTGTTAGCCCAACAGTCACAAAGAGCTCTTAGCAGGGATGTGAGGACCTGGAGGATGCAAAGAAGGCTCAACATGCAACTGGAAAATGGGAAGAAGGAATGGGAGAGCCTGACCTGAGGATAAACTGAGGACTAATCTGGTCCGTAGGTATCTCAGCACTGTCCTCCACCAAGCAAAGTGGTTTGGATGAGGGCTGAGGAAGAGGCTCTGAAGGAGAGATTGGAGCTGGGGTCTGTGGGATTACAGTTTCCTGGCAGCAGTAGGGGAAGAACACAAATGGGAGAGACCATCAAATGTTGGCATTCCAAGAAGGGGAATATCAGCTATTTTTGACTCTGATGGTACTCACGGAACTTTTTTCAGGCACTGGCTCCAAATGGAATGTGTCCAGATAAGGGAGTGATTCAAGGCTCAGGAAATTCACCTACAGGGGTGTTAAAAGTGCTCAACCAAATGGCTTTAATAAAGAAATGAGATGGATACAGCTCATCACAAACACAGGTGGATAAGTGGCAAATTGATTTCCTCTGTGTTGTTAAACTCGTAGTAGAATTCACAACAGGATCCACCGAGTGAAGCTGCAGCAGGGCAAAGTCAGCCTGGAAAGAATGGTTGAAGCAACCGACCCCTGGTCAATCATCATGTCTGAGCTCAGCCTCAGGACACAGCTCTCAAATCTGTTCTGATGTCTCTGGTGCCCAAATATCTGGTTGGATCCAAAGGCAGCAGAATCCAACCTGGCTGTTTGGACTCATTGCTCCTGCTATGCAGGTGCTCGGATGGGTCCAGAAAAGCTTTGCTGATGCAGGTAAAAGCATCCCTGTGGAAACGTGACTGACAGAGTTTGGCCTTTGCAATGAAAAGAAAAGCAAGCTAATGCTAACAGGGTTGTTTCTGTGCCCAGGTGCAGGATATTTTGCAGTATATTTTCCAGTATATTTTGCAGTGTGTTTTGCAGTATATTTTGCTGGTGCAGAAACACTCCCGAAGCATTGCAGTGTTGGAGCACCCGAGGAGCTCCTGGTGTGGCTGAGGTCTCACTGTTCCCTCCTGGTCCCCCATGCCCCTGACATTCAAGGGTCAGTGGGTGCTACAGCTCCTCTCCTGCTGTGCCACCTCCACTGCTCTCCTGAGCCCCCTGGAGCAGCTCCCCACGGGAGATCACAGGCAGATCCACTCCAGTGGCTCCTCAAAGGAAAGCAAACCCAGCAGAGCTGAGGGCCGGGGCGGTGGAGGCAGCCTGGCATGACCTGTACCTGCTGGCACCCCTGCTGCCTCTGCCCAAGACACTTGGCTGGGGCACCAAGAGCTCCTCCAAAGAGGCAAAGTCCTTGTGCTGTTCCTGCAGCCCAAGGATGTGGATTGACAGAAATTACTGAAGTTTACTTGACTCAATGTCCTTTCCAAAGTAAACCCCCTTTACATAACAGCAAGTTGTAGGTTTGGGGCCATTAGTGGCTTTAGGAACTGCCAATATCCTCTGCTAATGCCAGCAGCACCTCACAGCTCATCCAGAAGCAGCTCCAGGGGACAGTCTGGGCTCGGGCAGAGGGAACTGGAGATCTGTGCCCTACTTAGCTGCTGTGTATGTTTTTCAGTAAGTGGGACAGTCGATAACCTGAGATCTGACAGCCTTCAGATCCTGTATGGAGACATGTCAATCATTCTGGCTTATATTAAACATCTTCCCAGGCATCTGGACTACATTATAATATCCCATCAGTGTCAAATTATAAACATGAACCACACATGCTAATCTCTTGATCCTGTCTTATTTCCCTTTCAGACAGTCCATGGAAGAAGGAAAAAAATGTCTTTTGTGAGCATAAGAAAATTATAAACCATGTGTGAGGGAGGGTGGAGTGAGCAGGCACCACCCTGTGTCTCTCCTGAGCCAACTGTGGATTTTGCAATAGATTTGAGAGCGTGTTTGTGGCCATTTTCACTCTCTGCCCAGGTAATAATCATAGTGGAGACATCCAGCAACCAGTAAATGGAATTACAACAGAGGAAATCCTCTGACATTTCGTATGCTTCTCAGTTTGCTTTGTGTGATATGGTCCCACCTCCCCAGAGCTGGACCTGCTGTCCCAGAGGGACAGGGCAGTGATCACAGAGAGGACACTGATCATCACCTTGTTCTGCTCCGGGGCAGCAGTGGCAGCTCCTCAGGAGACACGTGGAAATCACTTGATGGTTCAAACCAACCAACAGTTGACTTTTACATCTTAAAGTAGCTTCTGCTTTATTCTGAGAGTGAATTTAGTGAGGGTAAAGAACATTTTCCTGACAGCTCTGGGGATGGGATTCTTTACATGCAAGATATGCTGCTATAACTCAGCCCCTTTCTCCCACCAGCTCTGCTCTAAGACAGGAGCTGAGGTCAGTCCAGAGGTGGGAATGTCCTCGGAGGTACTCACAGCTCCACCAATTCTGAGACAAGGACAGAGTGACTTGACCAAAGAATACAACAGGAATCTTCTTGCACACCTTAAGGACACGGAGATGGAAGAGCTTGGCAGCACCTTCTGAGAGATGCTCAGCATCCCCAGGGGCTCAGGTAAACCCTGTTATCTCTTTGGGTAACTTCTCCAAGGAGCTGCTTCCTTCCCATGGAGCACCAGAAATTGCCCACAGTGGACCACAGTCCAAGTGGGATCCACCAGGAGGAGCTGGCCAAGTCCTTCCCAAGAACAGTGCTAGAAAACCATAGCTTGAGCCCTGCTATGTCTCACAATGACCTTGAGGTAACCTTGCTCCCCAGTGTGAGAGTAGCAGCAGAAGTTGTTTCAGTCCACTACAACTGGAATGGAGTGGGCAGTTTGCCAAGTGAGTGTCTGCTGGGTTAATCACTGTGCAAATCTAATCAGGAACTGGAATGTGCCAGGCTCATTACCGAAATTAAATTCACCTCCGATTAAAGAGAGAGCTACAAGCTTCCATCACACAGAGATGCCCCCAGGCCACCCCTCCCAAAACTGACATCAAACCCAGTCCTGCTGAACTGCAGCTTTGCTGAGCACTGGAGGGATTTGCAGGTGTGAGGAAGTGAACTGCTGCTTGTGCTTTCCCCCGGGCTCTCTGAGGAGTTTACTGATGCCTTTAATATGTCACCTTGCAAGTTAGGAGTAACTTCAATGGTAGGACTTCCAAGGAGCACTCACCAAGAGAAATCTGGGAGCACAGTAACTGGAACATCTCCCATGGCAGGGTTGTTCCTGTGGTCTGAATCTTTCCTTGAGACCTACGTACCTTCTGTCTCCACTGTGGAGTCCAAATTAAGAAATGAAGTTTGTGATGAGAACAGCAAGGCTGCAAAGTCAAGCAGGTAAAGTGCAGAGACACTGACTGAAAACTTGTTCAAGCTTCATTTGCCCCTTTAGCTCCTATGATTAGACTTGCACAGCCCAATCACATCATCACTGCACATCACAGCATCTCCTCCTCCATCTGGGCACTATCTGATTTCAGGGAAAAACTTTTAATGTCTTAGGTCTAAATATGTGCCTGTAACTGAAATCCAGCTCAGGGGGCTTGGCAGGACTGCAGATGTAACTCCTGACCTGCTTATTCTCTCCATCAGTACTGAAAGAAGAAACAACCCACAAAGGTTAGGGCTTGGCTTTCACCTGGAGATGGCCAAACCTGAAGGCTCCCTGTACACATGTCCACTCACACCTTCCACTGCCTACCCTAAAAATCACAATATTGCCAAAAATGGGGGCTGAACTCCTCCGTCCTCATGGCCAGGAACCAGCATCTGATAACAGACTGCATGGATTACTGGTTCAGGTTGGAAGGGACCACAGGGAATCATCTGGTCCCACCACCCTGCTCGAGCAGGGGTTTTGCTACCAGAGATTGATCAAGGGCCAAATTCACCATGACTCTGCCTCGAGCCTGGCTTAACTGAAGGGGGACTTTATAGCCCTGCCAGTGGCTATTCTGTGTTCTCATAGAGGTGGGTGAGGAACTGATTCTTTTTTTTTTCCAGTTGGATTAGCAAGACATTGAAAAACGTTATTTCATTAGTTTTCAGTGTATAGGAAAATAAATATACATTGAAGAAAATATTTTATTTGACAGCAAAAGGATTTATATCAAACTGGAGTACTGAAGCATTTTGTTTTAGGAATAGTGACACAAAGTATTGTCCATTTGGGGGATTTTTGTTAAAATTAACAATTTGGTGAATGCAGTAGGAATGGTTCAGCCTCAAGGCACATGTTGTGGGTGCCTAAAGCTTCAACTCTGGATGTCTGGGTGTTCTAGATCCCTGCAGAAGCCACAGGAACTGAGCAGAGCTCAGTGGTGGCAGGAGGAGACTTCATCTTTAAACAAAACCTATTTCCCTCCCTCCTAGGCTCATGAGCCCCAAGGTGGCTGTGTCCAAATGCTCTGACCAGTAGCCACAGGTGGGTGTTCAGATTCATCCTTGCTTTGACTCAGAGAAGCATCAGGTTCTCACCAGTTCTCCTGGGCTTATTGTGCCTGACCCACTTCCCTACGACCAGGAGTTCTGGAAGGCAGAATTATTGTGCCATCTTGTTGCAAAGCCTTGCTTTGGCAGTGCCATGTCCATCTGACCTGGCAAGGTGTATCAACCCTGTGATTTACATGTGCCTGGCCTGACAAACACTGCATAGGCAAGACAGAAGGTGCTTGTTGCTGGCAGTATTTGGTCAATGAAATCTCTGAAATCTCTCTGCCTTGAAACTTGGCTCATTGAGGACCTGGCTGGTGACGCTATTCATTTCCAACCTCAGGTGTAGTCAGGATCTCTGGATTAGCTTCCAGATGGCCAAGGAAATGGATTTGTCTGCCCAGACAGGAGCTGGCTGGAGCCTCTCCTTCCCTCCTCACGCCTTTTTTTGCCTGCAGTGTCCTGCAGGCTGTTCCAAGGGGAAGCGATGGCCAAAGACTCCCAGGCAGACACCCAGCTGGGTCACAACCACCTCCCTGCCTGCTGCACCTCTCTCCTTCACCTGTGGTCAAAGAGGTGAGGAATATGCTGGAGGATTTTTATATCAAGTCACTGATCATATTTTACTGTGCTGGGAAGTTTTGCCCATGGTAGACCTCACAGCACGTGATTGCTCTCACTTCACTTGTTCCTAATCTGGGCTTTGTTCAACCTGTCCATGCTCTCAGCCCAGGCCATGTCCAGCCCCCCAGACATGGGCCAGGGGCTTTATTTGCCCCTCTCAACAGGCCCTGCAATGCTAATTCCATGAAGTCTGCAGAAGGAGAAATTTTCAGATGCCTTGAAAGTTCCTGCAAAACCCCTCCTTCCTTCCTTCTCTGTTCCTTTGCAGAGGACGCTCCTGGGTGACTCTGGCATGAGGATGGACCTCAGGCCAAAATTTCTTCTCTGACCTGTGTCCCTGCAGGGGAACTGCTGGGACCATTCCCTGCCTCCTGCAGCCACCCTTCCCTCTCCAGAGGGTCAGCTGGGGCAGTGGCTGGATCTGAGGCTGCAGCAGCTTCTGCTCTCCACCTGCCACATCCTCCCTCCCTCCCTCCCTGAATTTGAACATCACTCTCTTGGGTTTTAGGCCTTTTTCCTACGAGTGATGTTCCCATCAGTGTGTGGGTCTCTCCTGGGGTGTTCATGTCACCTCTTCCAGCCTGTGTTTCCTGTCCCATAGATTTCACTGAGGATCTCTTTGTGGAGGACAAGCACCTGCAGGTTCTATTCTCAGCTCCAAAGTTAATTGCTGGTATTGCCTCTCTTTAGCCCCAAATCCCAATGCCAGTCTTCCCTGAGCCCAGTTCCTCTGGGTTATTTAGCACAGAGTCTCAGCAGCTCAGTGTGCTCTGGGTGGCTTTTCCAATGTGGAGACACTAATTCCTGCTGGCCTGTGGAAACCTGGAGATCCCCACCCCGACTGGTTATTGCACTTGGATACCTATTGGATCCTCTCCAGGCTTCAATCCTGAAGCAGGAATCCCCAGCCCTGCATAGCCACTGTACACGTCAGACCTCGGGGGGGCTGGTGCTCATCTGCTCCATGAGCTGCTGCCTCAGCTGTGCTCTGCAGGAGCTCTCTGGTAGCACAGTTGGCTGTGGAGAGTCAGGGCTGCTCCTGCTCCCTGCCTGCTGAAGGGACAGTCCTGCCTTACTCTGAAGTTCTGCTCCTGCTGCCTCTTGTATTGACAACTCCACAGGGAATTTCCTCAGCCCCTGAGGCTGCTCAGGAGCTGGAGCACAAGGAGCAGCAGGGCAGAAGGAGCTGGAGCACAAGGAGCAGCAGGGCAGAAGGAGCTGGAGCACAAGGAGCAGCAGGGCAGAAGGAGCTGGAGCACAAGGAGCAGCAGGGCAGACACAGCTGAGCTCCTTCCACAGGTCAACAAAGAACCATTCAAAGAGCAAAGCTGCAGGGCTGGGGGGGATCCAGAGAGCAGGTTTGAGGTGGAGCCCGAGGAGCCTTCCAGGGTGCTGCGAGGGATGCACAGACCTTGTTAGGAGCAGAGAGCTCAGCGCTGCCCCAAGGGTTAATTAGCAGCATCCTTTGCCTTTGGAGCTGTTCATCTAAGCACTTCCTTGTGGAGGGACAGCCACCTTTGTTGCCTGGATACTGCCTTGCCGGGGCTTTGAGGGAGATACCTGGAGCTTCATTAGAAGAGGATATTAGTGGAATTTTCAGGTTTAGCTGCACTATGTAAATTATCACCCGGGGCAACCCCGAGGCAAAGCGGCTGCCGGTTACTATCAGCCACACATCACATCCGTGCTCTGACAAGACAAATAAGGGTAATTGTCTCTCTCCCCTTAATCGGAGGGTGTGATTAGCTGGAGGAGGCCCTGGCCAGGTGCTCACCAGCATTATCAAGCTCAGCGACCTGAGCATCCCTGCAGACCCCTGGGCTTGGCAGCGAGGAGTGGCCAGGTCCCACACCCCTCAGCTGTGGGCAGTGAACAGCAAGCAGGTCCCACACCCCTCAGCTGTGGGCAGTGAACAGCAAGCAGCCGTCTCTCGTGGCTGGGAGGAAGGTTGCAGGGACTATAATCGTTAGAAAATAAAGAAGACCTGATGAAATCGTGGTTTGTTCCTGTTTTTTCCCATGTTCCCTGGGCTGTACTTGCGCTGGGAGGCTGCATGGACAGCTCCTGGAGCAGGGATGTTGGGTGCTGAGCTGGGGCCAGTGGAACTCCAGCTGTTGAATTGCTGAGCCAAATACTACTCGGATGCTTTGTGGGACCATCTCTTTTACCGTGATGCCTAAAAAAGTATCTGAGGGAATTATTTAAATAAAAAGCCAACCTTGGCCAGTTATGGTGTAGGCAATAATCCCTGTTCACATTCCTTGTGGCTCCCACTAAGAACAGAACAAGGAACATTTCAGCACCTCTGCATGAAGACATGGAGAAAAGAAAGACAAACTCTGATGGCTGTTGACTCACGGCTTTATAAAACCAGCTGAGTAAAAGGCTGGTCCTACACACAGAGCAGTAACCCCTGATCAGTGCAGCTGCAGGAGCCAGACAGAAAGGACTTGTCCACATGTGTCCATCTGGCCTTGCTCATGCCTGAATGTGTGTTGGACCCTGAAAATCCCCTTAGCTGTTGGACCCAGAGATGCAGCAACATCAGCATGAGTGCAGATCCTCAGCAGCAAAGCCCAGCCTGCTGTGCCAGTGTTAGTGTCACCTGCCACAAATGCCACCTCATCTGCCTCCACAGGGTCCCTCTGGGAACACTTCACTCCCTCTGAGTGCACCAAGGGAGCAGCAGCTGCTTTTACCTTGGCAATGCCCAAACCAGCCCTGGAGCCAGCCCAGGGCAGGGAAAAGGGAGCATCTCACACCTCTCTTGCAAGGATTGTTTGGAAGGGAGATGCTTGGAATTGCCCTTGCTTGTCAAGTACCTTCTCCATGAGGCTGTGAAGTTGTTCTGCAGCTCACCTTTCCAGTCTGAGGTGTATTTGATGTTGCTGATGCAAAGTGAAGGATCTCAAAGGGGTCCCTACAAGGGACTGAGAAGGACTTGAACCCAGCCTGGGAAACTGAGCTCAGGAATTGATCTGGGAAACAGATTTTTTGAAGTGGAGATGTATGTCCTTGGTGGCTCTGTCTCACATCACCTCTCCATCATGCTCTCTGCACTTATGGTGAGTGAGATACCCTGGAAGATTTTCCCTGACTTACGAAGAAGAAGGACATCCTCCTCCTTCTCCTCCTCTTCCTCCTATTTCAAGGATAAAACTCCAATTAAACTGGGCCTGAGTTGTCTTTTTCCTCTCCTACACTCTGCAGTCACCAACTTCTGCTCACTGCATGACCTAAAGTCAGACAAAATGACCTTAAGGAGAGCCATCAGCAAAGTAAATAACCAGCCACCCTTGTCCTTTCTCTCCACTGGTGCCTGTGCAGGCAGGACAGTGCTGGAGTCTGACCCTGCTGTGGGTCTGAGCAGGGGGATGGGCAGAAAAAGAGGCAGATGGAGCAACAGCCTTTTAACTGGAAGGCAGTACAGGTGATTGTGAGGGTGTATGTTCTCATTAGAACAGAGGATGCTCTGCAGCAGCTGTGCCAGAGCATTTTGGAATGGGGAGCAAACCTGGGCATCAGCCTCTGTCACAGGGCAAGCACTGGCCAAGGTGAGACTTATCTTGGCCAAGGTGACCCTCACTCGAGTGCCTTCCAAAAGTGCAAAATGTTTCTGACTGTAAAGTGAAAACCCATCTGAGTTCTAGTGAGACCCTGAGACACTTTCCCATACTGATTCCTTCCCTGCTGCCCCCAGGGCACAACCACAAGGGTTTGTGCTGCCCAGTGGTGATGGTGACAACCTGGGTCCAGCTGGGACAGCTTCCAGTTTAAAAGCCTGGAATATTCACCTGGAGACTGTGGGACTTCTGAGCACTGACTGAACAAGAAACATATCAATCATTGGAAAACGGTGCCAGATTTCACATTTTGAAATGGGTTTCCCTTCTCTTGTTGCAACAGAATCATAGAATAGAAACACAGAATCAATGAGGTTGGAAAAGACCTCCAACACCATTGAGTCCAACCTGTGACCATCCCCCCCTTGTCCCCCAGCCCAGAGCACTGAGTGCCACGTCCAGGCCTTCCTCAGACACTCCCAGGGGTGGGGACTCCACCACCTCCCTGGGCAGCCCCTGCCAAGGGCTGACCACCCTTTCCATGAAGAAATTCCTCCTGATGTCTAACCTGACCCTCCCCTGGCACAGCTTGAGGCCATTTCCCCTTGTCCTGTCAATGTACTTATGTATGTCTCTCATTAATGAAGTAGCACAAGATCTCCAAACTCCTGCACAGTTATGCTCATGTATGTCTCAGTCATTGGCTTCATTAGAATAATTTGATGCAATTAGAGGCACTTCTGTTCTTTTCCCCTGGAAAATACCCATCCCAGAGTGATCCCTAGCAAACTGGCTGGGCAGCTTGTGGTGGTTACTGCAGGACACTGATGCTGCAAGTTGTCCTTCACAGATGAGATTGATGGCCCCATTTACAGCTTCTACACACTGCTTTCCTCCACCTATTGATGGTGGTTTGATCTCCTGCACTAAGAGTTGTGTGAGAATTTTGTGGTTTGTTCTTCTGGGTTAAGGTGGATGACTCTAGCTGTGTCTCCTCACGCCATGAGCAGAGATTTTCAGTTTTGGATGGATGATGTGTTCTGTAAGGTGACTTGTCCCAGCATCCTCCTCCTGTTTAGAGACACCATTTTGTAGTAGGGTCTTGAACTCCCGGAGCAGAGGTGTCAGAGTCATGAATCAGCCAGGCCAGCTGACACCAGGATCGATTACAAAGTTACTGCTCCCTGAGTGTCC
Source organism: Chiroxiphia lanceolata (assembly GCF_009829145.1). NCBI lineage: Eukaryota > Metazoa > Chordata > Aves > Passeriformes > Pipridae > Chiroxiphia > Chiroxiphia lanceolata. The sequence goes on along the minus strand of NC_045660.1, from coordinate 698,838 downwards.
TCTCATCTGCTACACATATATCAGTTTATTTCATTTTGCCTTAAAATGTAACTGTACAACGCACATAAAGGATGATGCAGTGACTCATCACCAGTCCAACCATCCACGTGCTGGGAGTTCAAGGAGCAGAGACCTCATTGATCCCCCCTGACAGCCAGAGCAGCTCTGATCCAGAGCCTGGAGAACACTCTGCTTCATCAGAGGAACTGAGTGACACACACTTAACCAAATTCTCATAAAGTCTTCTAGAAACCCCACCACTCAGTCAGTGAGACCAGTCTGGGTCTAATTCTAGGGAAGATTTCAGAATGAGTACAGACAATCACAGAATCTCCTGAGTTGGAAGGGATCCATAAGGATCATCTAGTCCAACCCCTGGCCCTGCACGGACACCCTAGCCATCCCACCCTGGCCCTCAGAGCATTGTCCAAACCCTCCTGGAGCTCTGGCAGCCTTGGGGCTGTGCCCACTGCCCTGGGGAGCCTGAGCAGTGCCCAACCAGCCTCTGGGGGAAGAACCTTTGCCTGAGATCCAACCTGAGCCTGCCCTGACACAGCTCCAGCCGTTCCCTGGGTGCTGTCCCTGCTCCCCCAGAGCAGAGATCAGAGCTGCCCCTCGGGAGGAGCTGCAGCCCCCACTGAGCTCTGCCCTCAGCCTGCTGTGCTCCAGCTGCACACACCAAGTACCCTCAGCTGCTCCTCATATGGCTTATGACAAAGCAAGAAAGCAAAATGAAAAGAAAGGCTCGGGGGAAAACAGTACATCAGAGAGCACATCAGACTGTGAGAGAAAGAAAAGATGACCTGTTATCCAAGGTTTATCCAGCCTCATTGTCCAGAGGCGCTGGGGCTAGAACATACAACTGCCTCAGGTCCAAACTCTCCTGTGACATTCCAACACAGCTGCAGCACCTCCAGCTCCTCCCCCCCTCCCGGGGGGCTCACCAAACACCAGGTGCAGAGACTGAGGGGCTCTGGTCACCCAGGAGGTGCCAGCAGTGCTGGGCAGAGCCCCTGCAGCCCCGTGCTGAGCTCACTGCACACAGCAGCACAACCAGACACTGGGGGAGGTGAGCTGGTTGGTTTGGCACACGTCCTGTCCTCAGGGCAGAAATAAAAACCACTTGGAAAAGTGTCCTTTAATTTTTAGAGCCTGGCACAGCCACACATACACTTTTCAGCACCTCTGGAAGCAGTTGTGTTTAACTGCCTGTGCTGAGCAGGAGACTTCCAGCTCTGCTCTGTTACTGAACAAATCGAGTTCCAGCCTCGCAGCAGCTGTGACAGGAGATTCCCGATGCACCTTGGCCATTGTCCTGCAGCCCCTTGCACTGGCAGTGCTGCCCATCTTGCCTCGAGGCAAGCAAAAAGCTCATCCTCTCTCTGTTCCCCTCCGCCAGCACCGAGTGAGCGTTCGGTGGGATGAGCCTCCTCTGCCCCTCTCCGAGCACTTTGTTCTGGCCCCTGTTGCTGATGGATGTTCCGTGGCCAGTACCAGGTAATCATCAGGACGCGTTTGAGCTCTCCCTTTGAACGCGGGCCCGCAGAGCTCGGGGGTTCCTGCAGGGACGGGAGCGCAGCAGCGCTTCAGAAATTGCCTCCCTCTTGTGGTGGCTGCGCTGCTCCCGAGGTCACACGGCCTTCAAACACAGGGGGATTTCTAATGCTTGGCCTTCCACAGAACATTAGAGGAGGAGAGCGGCGGTGCTGGGTGGGTGGGAATCCCAGGAGCTGTTGCTGGTGAGAAGCGTAAGCCCTTCAGTAGTCCCTGCTCTGCTGATATCAGGGATGGCACCCGGGAGCTCTGGGAGGAGATGTACCCAGAGGACTCGGCCCCAGGTGGAACAAGAAGGTGAGAGGAGCTTAAAAATAGATCAGAGAGAAAAAAAAATAGATAAGAGATTAAATGTGCAGCTTTGGGGTGATGATCACAGAATCTCCTGACTTGGGAAGAACCCACAAGGACCATCCATCCAACTCCTGGCCCTGCACAGACACCCTAGCCATCCCACCCTGGCCCTCAGAGCATTGTCCAAACCCTCCTGGAGCTCTGGCAGCCTTGGGGCTGTGCCCACTGCCCTGGGGAGCCTGGGCAGTGCCCAACCAGCCTCTGGGGGAAGAACCTTTGCCTGAGATCCAACCTGAGCCTGCCCTGACACAGCTCCAGCCGTTCCCTGGGTGCTGTCCCTGCTCCCCCAGAGCAGAGATCGGAGCTGCCCCTCGGGAGGAGCTGCAGCCCCCGCTGAGCTCTGCCCTCAGTCTGCTCTGCTCCAGCTGCACACACCAAGTGCCCTCAGCTCCTCCTCATGTGATCCCTCCTGACCCTTCACTGTCTCCATGGCCATTCTTTGGACACTCTCTAACAGCTTTAGATCCCTTCTATATTGTGATGCCCCCAGGACTCAAGGTGATGCTGCACCAATGCAGAGGATGTCCTCCAGAGGTCAAAGGAGGCTGAGTCTGAACATCCCCTTCAGCTGCAGATCCCTGTGGAAATGCAGGAGCCGTTAAATAACAAAGCAAAGGCAGATCCTCCACGAGGGCAATGCCAACACATCTTGCAAGTGTTGCACTGAGAGCAGAGATGCTCAAGGGTGCACACAGAGGAGATCACAGAACAAGGCAAGGAAAACTGGCAACAGTTTGACAAAAAACTCAAACCGGACCTGCACTGTATTAACTGCAGAGCTGAATGTCCCTGAAACGTGTCCTGCAAACAGGGAATTCTGAACAACTGCCACAGAAAGGAGCATTATGCAAATATATGCAAAGTTATCAAGGCTATGTAATCACAGGCAGTGACAATGCAGACAGCAGGTAAAATGTTCACTGTAACAATATCCTAAACAAGGGAAAGAAAGTAGTGGAGGAATTAAATGGCAACAGACACAAACTTAAACTAAACTCAGGATGCTCAGGTGGTGTGTGGGCAGAGCCAGGTTACCCAGGAGAGTGAGAATGTGAGTCAGAGAGCAAATCAAACCCTGAAATACCAAGTCATAGGGAAAACAGAGAAGTTCCCAGTGACAGGGATATAGTTTGCAAAATGTGTGTTCACAAGGGGTGGGTCCACTTGGATGCAGGGTCACTTTGGGCATTGAGAAGGTTTAAGGCCAACCAGCTCTCAGACATTTGTTTAGTCAATGAGGCAGCTGGTTGGGCTCCACCCTTCACCCTGAAGAGATCAGGCTTTGCAGGAACTAAAATGCAGAGGGGACAGCACTGTTCCAGGGCTGTTCTGTGGTGGCTGGATACCTGCAGTGATGGCCCTGGGAAAGGGTTGTGGCCCTCACAAGCAATCTTGTACAGGTACCAAAAGATGCCAACACTGGACCACTAAGGCTGGGAAGAGCTGCAGAACAGCAGCTCAGTGCTTCAGATGTCCAGACAATATTCTGTTCTTATCAAAGTACCAACTACCCTATATTTGATGGGTTTCACATCCTGAAATGGCCCCCAGTGTCCTATTCACTTGTGCTTCAAAAGCAGCACCTGAGATCTCTTCAGGAAGACTATGTTGGAAAAGTCATGGAGAGCCGTACCACAGTGATACCAGTCATCAGCCAAGGTCCTTGGGACTGCATTGTACAGGGAGGATAATTATGAATTCAGGCATTGCTGTATGAAGATTAATTAATTAATTACAAGCCTAGAGACTGGTAGCCTTAATGTTGGGCAGGGTGCCATGACATGAAGCTCTCTGTAAACAACAACATGGAGCAGAAGACACACTCTGCCCAGAACTCAGCCTAGGCAGGAGGCAGGAGATGGGAGATCTCTGCAGCTCAGCACCTTTTTGAGGAAGGAGGTTGAGTGGGAATGTCACTCCTGAGCAGGGCACAGCATGGGTTTGTGCTGCCTGCCCTGCTCTGAGGAATAAAGCCCAGAGTGGGCTGTGGGAATCATAACTGATGCTTCATCATGACAGGAGCTGTTGGAAGCTGACCTGATGCCAGCCAAGATGGGCTGGTGGCTGGAAAGGTTGTGTTTTAATTGCTCCATGGGCCTGTGGATCAGATGGAGGAGTGCAAAGGACATGCAGAATGGGAGAAGGAATTGCTGCCTGTCTTTTCATCAATGAAAAGATGAAACCCGTGTGTGGGAAAAGCCAAGAAGAGAGTAGGAAGGGGAATGATGCAGTGTGGGTGCTGAATTCCTGTACAGTCCTGGGAAAAGTTTCCTCTATCCAGCACCAGGGACAGAGATGGAGGCAAATAGACATCCTTCTCCTCCTCCTCCTCTGTCACTGGGGCCTGGGTGGTGCTGGCTGGCTCTTTGTGGGTTGTCTGGTTCAGGTGTAAATGCTGAGCATCCACTGTGTCTTTTAAGAGCTTCTCCAGATCAGGTTGCCAAGAATGATTGAAGATATTCAAACTAAAATTTTCTTCTCTGTATTCTGTCCCATCTCTTCCACTTGCAAGTCCAAGCATGCTTATCCCACAGAGTGCCCTCAGCTGTTTCTGTGGGGCCAAACAGGCAGAACTGAAGCAGCAGAGGCAGATGAGCTCCATGACTTCATGGAGAGCAACATGGACAACAGTTTCTCCCTCCCTGCTGCAGGATGGGAGAAGGAAGAACTGGATATGACACAGAATCTTCCTGTGCGGGAAAGGGACTGTGCTCTGAGAAATCCAGCCACCCATCCTGGCACCTTCTGCATCATACCCATTATCCCCACGATGGTGTGAGCACCCCAGGCCTTCTCACAGCCCCCTTATTTCATGCAGCACAGGAATCACTGGGGATTTTCTGAGGAGACTTCCAGGGAGGGAGAAGTGCTGCTCCCCTTGCTGATCTGAGAGTGCCTGGGATCAGAGACAGCATCCAAGGAGTGTGTCAGTGGGGGGTTCTCAGATGTCAGTCCAAGAGAAGTTCAGCTAAACTGACTCCTGAGTTCAGCAAGGAGCAGTGAGTTGCTGTGCTGAAGGACCTGGCCACCACCCCAAGGAGCACCGCATGGTCACCCTTTCTGAGGCACAGGGGTCTCAACTTCATTCACTCAGCCTGATGATTTCCTTGAGGATAACCCAACGAGCTGGAGCCAGGCCAAATTAAGCAGATTTTAGCTGTGTCCAGGTACTCCTCAGAGGTGAGGACTAGTTGAGCACTTGCCAGCAACCACAGCTGCCAGGAGTCCCAAAGAGCTGATGAAGGGCAGGATTTTTGCAATACTTGGCAGTAAGGCCACGGTCACCAGGGACCATTTCAAGTTTGCCACAGCTGGGAGTCCATGAAGGACTCAGTAATAAGACCATGGATTGTGAATGTGGCTTCTCGAACACTTCCCATGGAAACACTGGGCACAATCCAGACAGATGTTAAACCGCTTCACATCTCCCTGTGGTGAGGCTGGTTTTGGACCATCAGGAATGACTTCACAGTTCCTGGATGTGTCATCAGTAAGAACCAAGAAACTTTCATCAGGACTAATAACAGAGCTTCCTTTTAAAGCACATTTATGGGCAGAGCATTCACATTTGTGGTTCAAAATGGTTTGAACCATGCAGGCAGTTTCTCCAGGGGTCAGCCTCACTGCTTGCAGCTGAAGCACAGCCCAGACTGGGACTGGGGCTGTAGTTTTCACAAGCTGGTCACTGAAAATAGGCCAGTTACAGAGAAGTTATTCTACAAACCCCTCACTTGGAGGTGGAATGATGTGATCTGATGTTCCTAGCATCGGCCAGGGCAGTGCACCAGCCTTGGCAATCAGTTCTCCTGGCTTGTAAACACGTGTGTAATCACAGTCCTCACCTGGACAGGTTTGCTCTTTAAGAGAAGGACCAGAAATAGCTTTTAGCCTGGCAGATTCTGATTGCACCTCCACAGAGGTAATTCTGGGCTGCCTTGGCTTCGTTAAGGGCTCCCTGCCCCGTTTGCCCACGGCAGTGGATGGCACAGGGCTGGCACAGTGACACGTACCCCTGACCCTCCCGGCAGCACGTGACTCACAAAGCTTCAGTGCCACAAAGCAGCACAAACATGTAGCCCTTTATTATCTCTTTTCACCCAGATGAATGAACGCTGAATCAGATGTCAATAACTGCTTGGCATTCCTGGAGATCTCGGCATGCTGCTGAGTTTATCTCCCTACAATTTCCCTGTTGAGAAAGCAACAAAGGGCCTCAGCACCCGCTGCCCTGTGCAATAGGAAGCTGTGGTAGAGGTTGAGCAATCCAAGGAATGCTTGAAACACCCACTTGAGTTTTGGCTCTGGAGCCTCCTGTTTTGCCTTTTCTCTGTGTTCTCTTGGATAGATGTTTCAGTTTCTCAATTCCTGCCACTTGGCCTCAGTGTTTGCAGTATCCTCCTCTCCTTGCCAGAAGCCCAGTGTTGTGTTTATAGAGCAGAGTGCACAGGATGGAAGCAGAGGGACAAGCACGGGAATGCACATGAACACATCACCAGCTCTTGCTGCAGCAGGAAAAAGACAGGGAGGGGACTGGCCATGACATGGTTGTCAGGACAAACAGAACAACATCCTCTGCATGATACAGAGTGTTGGGTTCAGACCTTTTACCTGCACAGCTCACTTTTGGTTTCTGCTGAGCCCTGGGAGCCACGTGCACGGCTGTGTCATCGCTGTACCTTGCCCAGGATCAGCTCACCCAGCCCTCCCAGAGCTCTCGTGCTGCACAGTGACAGCCACGGGTGGCAGGTGTGTCGCTGTCTGAAATCACGACCTCTGCAGAAATGCAAAGTTCAGGTAGTGAAGCTGCTGGCTCCCCCAGCCTGCCACGGGAGCAGCTCTGCAGCAAGGCCGTGTGTGCTCCTGTGTGTGCTCAGGGTGATGCAGGTACCTCAGCACAGAAACCCCCACGAGCAGAGACTCCACCTGCGGGTGGAATTTGGGGGGTCAGTGGTTTGCAGTGATTCACGTTAGAGCCATCCATGGGCTGTCACACCAACACACCTTTCCACAGAAAATGGGCAGGGGAGGGGATACAGCTTGTGATGGCTCCCAGTAGTTACACTGTGCAGCCCTCGTGTAGGAGCCCAGCTTGGAACTTCAGGGGTCTCCATGAGTATTTGTGCCATGGTCCCATCCTCAGACACAGGCAGGGGCTGCATGGTCCTGGCTCAAACCAGCCCTCCCCAGCACGGGGTATGGGCAGGGTGGGACTCTGGGCTGTACTGGGTTTGTTGCAACCCTGTCTTTGGTGCTGGGCAAAGGGACTTGTTCATGATGGAAATACAGGAGGAGAACTGACTGGTGCTATAATTCCACCTGAGGGGTTTGTGAAGTCCTTTCTACAGTGTTAGTGGGAGCTGAGTTGTTGCTGCAAGTCCTATACATCCTCCCTCCCCTGCTGCTTTCCCAGATGAGCACCTTTGACTGCCCATGACCAGGCTGTGACCATAACTGGCACCAGTGGTGATGGAAACACCACCCACAGAGGTGGTGGGAGAGCCCGGCCCTATGCAGGCTCTGCCCTTGTGGAGGGCTGCAGGTGATGGACATGTACTATGAGCTCCAGGATCAATTCCTGACTCCCCAGGCTGACAATATCTCCTACCTCCTAGTCTGGATGAGATGGAGAAGCTTCCTGCCCCTTTCTCACCTCCTTGTGACCTAAAGGAGTCGTGGCTGTGGCTGTATTCCTGATCTGAGCAGCCCAGGGGAAAGCCAACCCTGCATCTCCCTTCACACCATGGGGCTGCCCTCGGGTGTCAGAGATGGTGAGTGTTGCACTGACACAGGACAGGCAGAAAACCCCTCAGAAAAACATATTTTGCTGCACAAATGACTCTTTTCCTTCTCTCCAGAGCTCTGCAGGGGCTATCTCCAGCATGCTGGGTGCTTTGCAGCCTCTCCACGTTTCCTGTTTTCATTCCAGTATTTGCAGTGCTAACATACTACATGTCTCAAATTCCAGCCCTGACACAGCAGGAAAAGGGGCCAAGGGCAGATTCATGGGATTCTCAGAGCTTTTTGTGCCCTTTCCCCAGCTGGGCTGGGGATACTGATAACTCCCTGACTCCTTCCTTCTTCCTTTTCCTTCCTTTCTCTCTTCTAATTCCAGAGTTGCTGTCATCCCTCAGCATTTCAATGAATGCTGTAGAATTCTGACAGGGAAGGGCACTGATTTGCCCTGTTTTCCTAAGAGTGGCAGCTGGGAAGAGCTGAATCAGAGCTGTTAGTCTGATGAGAAAGTGTGTACAAAAGATTGCTCTGAGGTCCAAGAGTTTCTGCAAAAGTGTGGCACAGCCACAATAATACCATTTCCCCACTGCAGCGGGAACTTTCTGATTCCTCCCTCCTAATGGTTAAATCAGGAGTAAAACCCTTAAGCCAGTGGAAGGATTGTCTTGGCAAATATTTGATAATGTTGCTTGGAGTGCAGAGTCAGCCAGATCCATCCCTTCCGTGCCTTCCCTCAGCTCCCAGCCAGCACTGACACACAGGACCCAAGACACACAAAACTTGGCTATTTGTACTTAAGGGATGAATTCTGTTCCTTTTAATTCCGGTGGTTAGCTGAGGCCAGATGTTGGCAGCAGAAACAGAAAGCTGTGGCCAGTCTGAAACCCCAGCCACATGCAGCAGCACAGGGAGGTATTTCCAGCTGTGTGTGGCACCTGCTGCTGGCAGGACCTGCTCCCATCCCACGTGCTGGTGCCCATGGGGGTGATGGATCAACCACGGCTGTGCCCAGGGATGGGCAGGACACCTTCAGCTGCAGGGACTGATGGCACCACCCAGGGAGCTTCTTCCTCCCCACCAGGACAAACCTCCTGCCCCCTGTGCTCCCCCTGTCCCCTCTGCCAGCAGGGGGGGGAAGGAGGAGGCCCCAGCTCTGGTCTGTGAGCACGGGAGGGTGACAGGCACTGGCTGGGAGCCAGAGAGGCAGCAGGGCAGTGCCCACCAGGCTGAGGGCAGAGCCTCCATGGGCTCCATGTGCCCGCAGACCTCAGCCCTCCACAGCACTTGGGATGCAGCTTGGGGTCAGCTGGCAGCCAAGGGGGACTTCTAAGGTGTCTCTAAAAGGTGAAACAACACATGAGCACAGGCCCAGCCCCAGCAGAGCCCACGAAATCTCCTGAGGAGGGACAGAGCAGAGACAGCTCCTGCTCAGGGAAGAGGTGCTGCACCCACTGCCCACTCCTTGAGGGGGACCCTGGACAGAGTGACCAGAGGCTTTGTGGGTTCACCCCAATTTCTCCAAACATTTCAGAGCCCATTTTAGCTGCACTTCTGTGGTGGATTCTTTTGTTTTGGGCTTTAGATGAAAACTCCTGGTTTGCTTGTTTTAAAATCATATTCTCTTCCCACTGAAAGAGCAGCTTGAACTGAGAGGTTTAAAAGACAAACACTGTCTCTCTCCGTACATTTTAATTATTTAATCAAGAAAGAGCTGTACTTTGTCTTACTTTTACTCACTTGAAGACACAGGTAGTTTAAAGTGAGCACATGATTATTTAAAAGCAAACATGCTACTTCATCAGGAAGCATCATATATTTAAAATATTGGTTTTGCTAATCTTTTTTTTAATCCCTTCACCTTCTCCCCTCCTTGTTCTTATCTTGAATAGACCCCATTCACACATTTTTCTAGTGAGAAAAACAGGACAGTTTTTGAAAAATACAAAACTATGTGAGAGACAAGATGGTCAAATTGCCTATTTCTTTTCTGTGTTTGAAGCACAGAATCACTGTGCAAAGTTCTCCAGCACTCTTGCACAGCTCTAGGAAAGAGGCTTGTTCTGAAAAGGCTGTTGTGATGAAATCACATTTTCCATGACAAAAAATATCTTTGAAAAGACATCTTGACAGCCTGCTCTTGGCTTTGCCTGCTGGCTGGAGATGGGCCTTTTTCTGTTATTTATGTAAATGTTGTCAAGGCTGAAGTGTGGGAAGGGGGGCTGCTCCTGTGCCTCCCTCAGCTCTCAGCCTGGTTGGTAGAGGGGTTCTCCCTGGTTACCACACCAGACAGGACAAAGTGGTACCCTGGGCATCCCAGCCAGCAAGACCTGAGCCCTCAGCATCTGTGGGAGCAGCCTCTTCTTTCCCCAGGTGAAGCTTCTCTGGGGCAAGAGAAACACATGCAGGAGGCCACGAGGTTGGGGCTGCTGACCTGGGGCAAGCCATGGACCTGTGGGGTCCATCCATCCTTCTCACAGCCTGGAATACAGCTCTGGAGCAGCACAGGCCAGTTGGAGGGTACCAGCTCTTCCTGCTGCAGGTTCCTGAGCCTGGTCTCCCCTGATCCACCTGCTGCCAGAGGACCTGGACATCCTGCACTGGTGGCCGAGCCCAGCTTGGCAATGCCTTCATGCAGAATGAGAACGAGTGGTGAAAGGCATCAGCTCCTCTGATGCCTCCTTTGTGTGTGTCTTTTCAAGTGACCTTTCCCACCACATTTTTTAACATCACTCACAAAAGAGGCGTGTCTTGCATTTTCTGTGCCCCATCAAACATCCTGAGAAGTTTTGTTCTTAATTGTGATCTTCTGCAGTCTTCTGGAAGCCATTAAAAATCCCATCTCCTTCTGATTTTACTTATCTTTGAGGACAAGAATTTAGGAAGATTCATGAAAGGAAGTAAACATTTTGTGCACATGAGGAATACCCATTGTGATAATAGACAGCAAGGAAAATGCAGCAAGGGTGTTCAGGGATTAAGCCAACCCTCATTTAAGCTGATCTTCAGAGATTGGATTGGAGCTTAACATAAAAGGAAATGTCCTGTATCTGCTGCTGCAGGGCTCTGGCACCTTCTGACCACTGTCCCTTGGAGGAGCCAGGGCCATGTGTGTGGCACTTGCTCTGTGTGAGGAGCTCCAGCATCCTCAGGGACAGGCCTGGGGGCAGCAGCTCCATGTCCTCTCGCTGATCAGGCCCATGGTTTTAACAGCACAGCATGGCTGGAGGACTACAATGATTGAAGTGACTGTCTAATCCAGCAGTGCTGGTGCCCCCAGAGCTGTTCCCTGAAGGATCTAATCCCATGGGCTGCTCCCTGTCCCTCTGACACACTCACCATGCTGCTGTTCTCTGCTCAGGGAGTCCACAAGCACAGAGCAAACCTGGGGATGAGTGCCCAGGTGGGTGTGGGACACGCTCACCTGCTGAGCACACACTCACATCCCTGGGTGCCAAGTGGTAAGACTGGGGTGAGCAGCACCTTCTAGAAAGCTTTTTTCCACAATGGATCCACACAGGGCAGGCACAGTGTACCGTGATCCACTGCTCCCCTTAGTCCCACAAAGATCCCTCCATCCCAGCCTTGGTCTCACACAGTCCTGCCTTCCCATGCTGCCTCTCCTTCCAGCCAAAATCCGTGTCCTGGGGAGAAAGGTGGGCAGTGCTGAGGTTTGTAACAAAATCAATCAGGAGCCTGGAGCTACTGAGCCATCTGTCTCTCCCTGAAGCTCTGCAAAGCAGAGCCCAGCATCCCATTAGCCCCTCTCTGCTGGCAGGACTCCCAGATCCCTCCATTTGTGACCAGCCAACACGCCCTTCACTTTTCCCTCTCAACCTTCATTTAATACGTTCGGGAGTCCAATCTGAGCACTATTTCCAGATAAAAGCATCTGCTCCAGATAAAAGCATCAGCTGGAGGCATCAGTGGGATTTGTAAGTATGTGAGGAACAGAAGGTGCCCTCAGAGTGGACCTGACCTTCCCAAGCAGGAGCAACAAACCATCAGTGAGTTCAGGGCAAGGCTGGAGGGCCCTGATGAAGGAAAAGGAGGCACAGAAGCCCTTCCCTTCTACCCAGGCTTCGAGAGGGCTTGGTGAGGAGCAGGTCACCAGAGCAGCAAGGGGTGAAAGGAGTCACAGAGCAAAAAGAAGGAAGGGATGAGGCAGAGAAAGGCCAGTGGGAGCTGTGATATGCCAGCTTTGGGGGTTAGTGATGGGTGTGGAGGTGTGGGAGGGAAGGAAGGTTTCTGCTGACTTCCCAGGCATCTGACTTCTCTTTGGCACTGTGGATGTGTCCAGTCTGGCGACTCTAAGGGGAAGGAAGAGTTCCTAGCCCTAGAGTACCCTTCTTGTGTGGCCTTGGGAAGGAAGCCCCACTTGTCTCTGCCTCAGAATCCCTACTCACAAACCAGGACCTGCACTGAGCCCTTACAGGCCCAGCACTGGGAGCTCCAGGTTCAGAGCAGCACTGGGTGTGATCCCCCAGCCAGCCCAGCCAGGGCCCTCCCCAGCAGCCTGGCCCACCACAGAGCTGCTCTGGGGGCAAGAAAGGAGGTGATGCTGCACTGGAAGACCCCCTACTTTTTGGAAGTAGGTGAGGTCTGGATTCGTCGCTGAGACGTGGGAATGGGAATGTGCCAACTCTGTGGTCCCTGCTAGCTCAGCAGAGCACTGAGTCTTGGCCCTGCCTCTTGCTTGTAGAAGCCCCAGGGTCCTGCAGCAGAGGAGTGGGGCAGGGGTACCTCTTTTTTTATTTTAGGACTTTCAGATCAACCCCACCCTCTCTCCCAGCAGTATGCAAAGTCATTTGAAGGAGTGAAAAGCAAAATCCAGATTCCCCCTCCTGAGACCCAGTTTCTGTAAAAGTCCAGAGAGTTTGTTGGGATTCAGGTGGTGATAGCTGTCCCTGAGAATCACACAATTATAGAATTTTTAAGGTTGGAAAATTTAAGAAAATTTTAAGATTGTCAAGTCCAACCATCAATCCAGTGCCACCACCACGTTCACCACCAAACTACGTCCTCAAGGGTCACATCTACTCATTCTTTAAACAATTCCAGGGATGGAGAATCCAGCACTGCCCTTGACAGCCTCTGCCAGTGCTTAAATACTATTTCAGTGAAGAAAGTTTTCCCACTATCCAACCTGACCCTCCCCTGGCACAGCTTGAGGCCGTTCCCTCTCCTCCTGTCCCTTGTTCCTTGGGAGCAGAGCCCGACCCCCCCCGGCTCCCCCCTCCTGTCAGGGAGTTGCAGAGCCAGAAGGTCCCCCCTGAGTCTCCTTTTCTCCAGGCTGAGCCCCCCCCAGCTCCCTCAGCTGCTCCTGCTGCTCCAGACCCTTCCCCAGCTCTGTTCCCTTCCCTGCACACGCTCCAGCCCCTCAATGTCTGTCTTATCATGAGGAAAATATAGAAAAAACCCATAGAAAAACTATAGAAAACCTATAGGAAAAAAACCCCAACCTATAGCTACAGAAAATCCACAGAAAAAGTGCCTAAAACTGACCACAGGGTTCGAGGTGTGGACTCTGCAGTGCCAGGTGAGTGAAGGGACAGATCTCCCCAAGCGATAGTGCCACCACCACACCAGACACTGCCGCTCTGCAGAAGAGGCTGGACACTGGGACAGACTGGGGACTGCCAGCCATGGATTGACCGTCTTCAGCTGTGCCAGGGGAGGTTGAATATCAGGAAGAAATTTTTTACTCTCTGTGAGAGTGATCAGCCATTGGAATGGGCTGCCCAGGAAGGGGGTGGATTCACTGTCCCTGGAGGTGCTTAAGGTGAGACTGGATGTGGCATCAGTGCCATGGTGTGGGAACCATGGCGGTGTTGGATCAAAGGTTGGACTTGATGATCTCAGAGGTCTTTTCCAATCCAGCTGATTCTGTGATTCTGTGATTCTGTGACCCTGGAAAGTGGAGGTACACAGCAGGGAAGAGAGCAAGGAAATGCCGTTGCAGGTGAGCAACTGTGAATAATCCCCATCACATTTTCTTCTGTGACATTATCCTTTTTAAAAATTAAAGATGGTAATAGGTTACTGTAGCTGAAAGTGAGACAATGCCAGATTTTAGGGAGATAAAATTATAATGGCATCCAGGGAGGGAAGGGGATAGGGAGAGAAAATTGAAAGGCATTCGTCATAAACTTATCCTCACTTATAAATATCCCCCCAGGTTAGGACTTACTATGTTAATGGTTAACCAGAATCTCAGGAAGGCTCAAACAACATGCTCGAAGCTCCACTTCAGCACTCACCATGTGCACAGGCCCTGCCCACCACTCGTCCCAGTTACTGTGGCAACAGCACATCTGCTTTTCACGATATCCTTCATTAATCATTTACATCCTGGGGAAAAATTAAAGTCTTGGAGGAACGAAGCCATGAGAGCCACTTCTGCTCCCCTGCCACTGGTGAGCGGGGCCAGCTCTGAACTCTTCCCCCCCTGTTCACAACCCCTGCACAAAGCAAAGGCCCCCAGTCCTCTCAGGCCCAGGTGCTGCAGAGTTACTTAAGGAAGTGATTGCTCATCCATCACATCTATTGACTGGGAGGAGATGTCTGTGTGCTGAAGTAGTGTCCATTCCTGGTCCTGGACAGATTTCAGACTGTCCTGGTTCCATGGTGTCTGCCTCTAAAGCACTAGAAATTGTGCCTGTGCACTATGGTCCTTCTCACCAGCATCTCTTTCCTGCTACTTCTCGGTTCTCATCATGCCTGTGCTGCTGGGAAGGGACCTCTGGAGGCCTCCAGTCCATGTCCCACCCAGAGCAGGACCTGGTCAGTCACTCTGGCCCTGTTTCTGTCCACTGAAGATGCCCAGCACTCTCTGCTCCAAAAAATCCAAGGACTCAGTGGGAGGAGGACCTGGAGGGATAAGAAAATTCTTTGGCAATTGCACTGCCATGACAGCAGTGGAGCACTTGTCATTGACCAGGAGGGGAAGTGTCATGTGCACAGGGAGGTGACAGCCACCCTTCAAAAGAACCTGCTGAGACCTGCAGAGGAGCCCCACGTGCCAGCAGTGCCTGTGGCTGGAGAAAGGGCAGCAAATGTCCCCAGAGGGTTAATCTTTAACCACGTCGTGGCACAGATCAAGCTGCAGGAGGTGAATCACAGAATCATAAAATCACAGAATCACAGGATGGTTTGGGTTGGAAGGGACCTTAAAGCTCATCTAGTTCTGTTTCCCTGCCATGGGCAGGGACACCTTCCACTATCCCAGGTTGCTCCAAGCCCCGTCCAACCTGGCCTTGGACACTTGCAGGGATGGGGCAGCCACAGCTTCTCTGGGCAACCTGTGCCAGGGCCTCCCCACCCTCACAGGGAACAATTTCTTCCCAATATCCCATCTAACCCTGCTCTGTCAGTTTGAAGCCATTGCCCCTTGCCCTGTCATGGCTATGGGTGTCCCTGCCCCACAGGAGGAGTCAAACAGTTCTCACCCCCATCTCCTGAGTGCACAGCAAGGACAATGTCCAGGAGCAGCACAGCATCACAGCACCTCCAGCATGCCCAGCAGCAGCAAAGGCAGGACCCCTCTTGCCCACAAACCTATGCTCTGTGCCCTGGACAGCACAGGTGGATAAAGGGAATCCAATCAAAGCGTCCTGATAAACAGGACATGCTCTGAATGTCTTAGTTCTGGGAAGAGTGAACTCTTCAGCCCTGCAGCCAAGTGCAGAAGGTGTCAGTACTGAGTCACTTTGCTCACAAACTCTGTGCCATGAGGAAGGGAGGTGAGGAGGGGTTGCTGCAGAGGACACAGCAAGAGGGAGTTGTTCGTACCTTGCAGGAGTTGAACTTTGATGATTCTTGTGAGTCCCTTCCAGCTCGGGATATTCTATGATTCAGGGTATTCCGTGATTTCCATTCTCAGCTGCAAGAGCATGCCTGCACAGGGGAGATTGCCAGGAACTGGGTGTTTAACTCTGGGAGCTCAAAACATCAAGTGCTCCTTGTGGAGGCATCAGGCTGATGAGAGCTGGTGCAGAGGCACCAGGAAAAGGCAGCAGCACACTGCCATTCCAGAAGAGCCTCAACTTCCCAGGAGCATTCCAGGAACATCATTTAGCCATGGGTACCCAGACCCCAGCAGGGAGGTTTGGAGTCCTGGGCTCCCTGTCCTGCATCCCAGCAGGGCCATGTGCTGGTTGCAGGAACCCCTTCCCTGCCACAGGAGCAGGGAGTGTTGACCCCAGGTCTGGATGTGCCATGTTGAGCTGGACAAGGAAAGGACACACAGCAGCCCTAGCCCAGGAGCACAGCACAGCACCATCCTGGTAATGAGGACAGCAAATTAGAGCTCTTTAAATAACCAGGAGCTCTTAAGGAAAGGGAGTAAGGTCCTCAGACGGCCTGATCTTCACTTAATCCCTGCAAACAGACACCTCTGATTAGGAGGATTGGTTTCTTCTGGAGGCGAGCAGATTGAGGGCTTTGCCTGGCAGGAGCAAAGGAACATCTGGTGCTGTGTTTCCTCAACCCAGAGAGCCCCTGACTTCTGTCCCCAATTTATTGCTCAGCCTCCTCGCTTTTCCTCCTCATCCCAGCAGCAAACCCCCTTCATTAGCATCTGACCCGGAGCAGCAGCATCCCTCTCTCCCCATGGCTCAGTGTAGCCCTGGCACATATCCTGCTGGGATCAGGGAGGAGCGCTGAGCCCCTGGGAGGGGCTGGCAGGGTGGGCAGTGGTGGCAGGAGCTGCCCTCGAGGACTTGATGACAGCTTTGTGCCAAGGGCTGGGTGGGCAGAGGGGCTGCTCAGCACCCCCTGCACCACTGACACAAATTCGAGGAGCCACATCAGTGCCAGGGCTGGGTTAATGAGCGGGGACACTAATGAATCTGTGTCTTATCTCCATGTATGCTCTGCCCCGGGACAGCCCCAGGGCACCTCGAGCAAACAAATGAAGGAAACATGTCTATTAGGGCCTGCCAGCACCTGGGCTGTGCATTGGGGCAATGTGTGTTCACAGCAGCAATTTATACAGACTCACAACAAATATTTGTGCTGATGATTTTCTGCAAGATTTGCCAGGGCTTTTATCAAAACCAAAAGTGAGATTACTATTTTTTTTTTCTTTTTTTTTTTCCCCGCCCCCTTTTATTTCCCCCGCCATTTTTTTTTTTTTTTTTTTTAGTTTCAGGCTTATTTTCATAATGAGATCCTGAAATTTTGCCCCTCCCCCAAGACATACACAGTTTCCTGTGTTGATGAAGATCAGATTTGGCTGAAAATAATTTTGATGGAAAAAACTCAGCTGTCTCTCCAGCAGCAAGAAGCCCTGCCATGAAGAAATGCTGGCATGACCGAATGCCTTTGCTTTAAGAGGCAGCAAGAGCAGCCCCTGGCAAGGAGGGAAGAGCCCCTTCAATCCCAGCTGCATTCTTGGAGATGTAGGAGATCCACTAAAGGGCCTCAAAGCACCAGCCTGTCCTGGTGAGGAACACATTGTTTTCTGGTTGTTTTCTTTCCATCCTAACCCAGTTGGGTGGCTCTGAACACACCTTCCAGAAATGCAGGGTGGGCAGAGGATGATGATAAGATACAGGGTATGAGAGGTTTGGCACCTGTCCGGGTTTGGGTGGGCACTCAGACACAGCCCAGGAGAAGGAAAGGGGTATCAGGTCTATATTTTGCTAACTCAAGTTTAGGGTGAGAGTTTTGCAACGATCCAGTCCCAAGAAGATTTTTGGGCAGCAGTAGCCCCAGAGTTGGGTGTTGCCAAGGAGCATGAGTGGAGCTCTGGATCATGTGGGATGGCTCTGCACAAGAGGGGAGGTGATGTGTGTGCTGGAGCTGCCATAGATCCTGCAGGAAAGGGACCTCCTGAAGGTGCCAGGGAGGTCTCACCACTCCACATTCTTGTGATCCAGAGGGGACCAAAAGGTGAGAATTGTCTGCTGGGAGTGAAAGAGCATCTTACAGAGCAGAATTGGTAGAGCAGCACATCTGTGGGAACCAAAGGAGAAAGAGCAGTGGAACAAGAACAAGATGGTTTTGTGGGAAACCCTGGGCTGAAAGAATTGGAGCCCTGGGGTGGCAGCTGCCAACAGGCAGGACATCTTAAATGCCAGCATCTCCTCAGGCCTACATCTGAGCAGTGAATCAAACAGCTCTGGAACTATGCCCAGGCACTGGGACCAGCCACTATGATCAGCCCACACTGTCTCATGAAATTTTCCAGTCTCTGTAGCAGGATGGAGCCATCCAAAACAGTTGTAACTAGATGATCTTTAAGGTCCCTTTCAACCCAGACCATTCTATGAATCCATGAAAACAGTCCCAAGAATGCTCCAGCTGCTCTGTCCAGGAACAGCTTTGGAGTCTGGCACAGCCCAAACCCAGGGCCCTCTCTGACAGTCACTAGTGCACAGCCGGGTGTCTGACCCCAGCAAGCTCTGTTTGGCTCTGTTTAGTGTCTCTGCCATGATCTCCATAGTAAAAGTGAGGAGTGGGGGTTTGGCATGTGGTTCATCCCAGAGATGAAGCAACAACTCATTTTCTGCCATTAGATGCTGTAAGAATAATTTCAAAATGAGAGCTATGGGCTAAAATGAGAGTTATTGGCTAAAATACACTTTCTGCATGGGGTGTGTGGACAGGTCAAATAATCAATCAGCTGATTGCTTAGACATCCCAGGAGACCACCATCACCCAAGGCTGAGTGGAGATCAGTGCCACGCACTGTTGTAGTGACTTCACATTTGCTGCCACGCCATAGGGATCTCATTTGCCATTTTCATGTTCATTTATGCCACATTTGTCAATTTGTTGGCCTCACATTCAACAGCATCATCAACTGGGTGAAGTGATTTTGAACACAGTTTCTGTAAAAGCACACCATATGTGTCCCGAACTCAGAGAGCATCTACAGGAACACTGGTCCCCACAGCCCCACATATGGCACTGCTGGATGAGGCTCTTCATCCTTCCACCAGGGAAGGAAGGACAGGCACGGAGACAAGGACAGCAAGAGTGCCTGCAACAACAGGCTGGGGAGAAATGCTGCTGTGACACGGGGCAGCACCAAGAAGCTTGGTGGAGACATTTTCCCTCTGGGTGATGCCATGGGCCTTTTGCCACAGAACAGTTCCCTTGGTGTCACAGAGTATGGAGGGGAATTTGTGCCCCAGACTAGACACAAAGTCCTTCCCATCTCACCAATCCCTTCTCAGGGACAGAGGAGTGCAATCATCCCCAACTTCACCACCACCAGCTGGTTATCCCAGTCAGCCTAGGAAAGGGCTTACAGAGCATGGTGCTGTTTCAGGGCTGGACTTGAGCGCCCAGGAGTCTTTTCCAGGTCTAAACTCCTAATTAAATCCTTGTCAATTCTAATACCTTTCAAATGGAAAGAGACCTCTGCTTTGCCCATTCCTGTATCAGCACACCCGATAATAGGGAGGACGGAGTTCAGCAATCAGGAATCCCAACATGTGGGTCATTTTACTCTACATTACCCAAAGGCTTTGCTTCAGGACAGCTGAACTCAATGGCATGTCAGAGACTGCAGTGAGCTAATTCAGTCCAAGCAAGTTCTTGAATGAAGAGGTGCAGCCATCTATCCTCTTGCTTGGGTGTGCTAAAGACCCACTGTAAGGCAAATACAGTCTGCCCAAGGCATGACCACTGAGCACTGACCTGCCCTGGGGCCAAAATCTGTCAGCAAGAGAATCAGAGAATCTCAGAATGGTTCAGGTTGAAGGGGACTTTAAAAATCACCCATATACACCCCCCATGGGCAGGGACATCTTCCACTAGCCCAGGTTGCTCCACACCTTGTCCGTCTTGGCCTTGGACACTCCCAGGGTTGGGGCAGCCACAGCTTCTCTGGGCAACCGTTGCAAAGGCCTCACCACTCTCACAGCCAAGAATTTCTCCCCAGTATCCCATCTAACTCTGGCAGTGGGAAGCCATTCCCCCTCATCCTGTCACTCCAGACCTTGTCCAAAGTCCCTCTCCAGCTCTCTTCAAGCCCCTTCAGGTACTGAAAGGTCACAATAAAGTCTCCTTGGTGCCTTCTCCTATCCAGGATGAACAATTACGGAATCACAGAATATTCTGAGTTGGAAGCGATCCACAAGGATCATCAAGTACAACTCCTAAGTGAATGGCCTATGCAGGGGATTGAACCCATGATCTTGGTGTTATGACACCAAGTTTTTAACCAATTCTTTCAGCATTTCCTCAAAGCAGTGGTGCTCCAGCCCTCTAATCATCTTCGTGACCTGAAGAGGATGGTGTTGTCTTGGGGTGCTGAAACACAAGGGCTGTGGGGGAGAAAAAAGCAGAGAAGCTCTTTTGTCTCCAATTGCTCCAAAGTAAGGGAAGAATCCATGATCCTTGTCCAGGCTGGATACTCCTGTAGCTTCGGGTCTGTTTTTGGAGAGGGTGCTGGGCAAGCCAGGCCATGGACCCGCTCTGCAGGACAACCAGGCCCATACTGGGTTTTCCCCCAAGGTCAGAAGAGGGGTGTCAGGGCAGCACAAAGGCCCCCCCTCGCTGGCTAGACCAGACACCTCCCAGGGCTGGATCCCAAACACCTCCCAGGGCTGGATCCCAAACACCTCTCAGGGCTGGATCCAGGGAGATGCTGTTGCCTCATCCCAACACAGCCAGATGTGGGGAGCAGAGGGAGGGGGAACTGTCTGTTTGTGTATTTTACACTGCAACCTTTTGGGGTGGAAAATAGCTGTAAGCACCAAAGGAGGAAATTAAAGTGCATTTTAATGATATGTCTTACGTCTGAATGAGCATCTCAGATTACAATATCATTTGGGTCTGTGGGATGAAATCCAGTCAGTGAAAAATCTCCCATTATCTCCTTCTACATTAATACATGTTTACATTTTAGAGCCTAATTTCAACTGTTATGTTTTTTCAAAAGTAAGTAAACTAGGCTTCAAATAAGGAAATAACCTCATGTACTTACTCCCTGCTCACCAGCCACACATGAATATTAAAGAAAGTGGTCAGAAACAGATCTATTTGTGAAAAAAAAAATAAATTAATTAAATACAGTTTTTCTTCCCTCCAGCTTCATTCAACCTTTATATCAAAAATGACATGAAATGCATCTGTGTTCATTTGTTTAAAAAATTCTTTTGAACACATCTCCATCTCCATTTAAATTAAAAAATTACTTAGTACAAAGAATAACAAAAAGCCTTCTGTGCAGGAATACAATGAGTAATGAACTTCAAATCATATCTGCATGAAAGATTGTCAAGTTGGATATTGTTTTTCCATATGACCTGTTTCTTTCTAATTATTATATTTTTCCTGGCTCTGATTTTATAAACAGTGGCACCTCTCCCCTTAGCTGGCTCTAAAAGAGGTTTATTTAATCTTTGACATTTCCTATTTCACAGGCTGCTTTGCAAGTGTCACACAATAGAGCTTTGTTGGTCTCAGTTTAATTAAACACCATTTCTTTGCTTTAAGTAGCAGAGGCAGTGACACTTTGAAAAGTTCCTTTTCTGCCTGAAAAATAATACAGTGTCAGAGAATAATTAAAACATACAAATCATCAGAATTAATTAACATCTTCACACTTTTAAGTGCTTAAGAGTCTTTATTTCTGGACATTTCATTTGAAAGGCTTTTTGGAGATGGATAGGATTTGCAAGCAGCTTTTTGCTGATGCTGACTGGGGTCATGGGCAGAGACCCTCCCCTTTTCCCAGCAGCCAGGTGAGGGGTTCAGTCCCTGCAGTGTGCCCTGAGGTCACTGGGATGTGGAATCCTGGTCCCTGTCTCCTCTGAATGTGCAAAGCCCCCGCTCCAGCACAGCCCCCCACACGGGGGTCAGAGTAACCGGGAAAACGAGCCCTGGAGGAGCCAAACCCCTCTCAGGGCAGTTCAGATCTGCTCTGATTTTCTGGTTTCACCATGAAAAACAAAAGCCGTACATCCATTTCCAAGCAGAGGCTGGGAACATCCACAGAGGTTTCTCTCATCACCTCACCTTCCCTGCACAGGCTGGGGACCCCAACCCAGCACTGGCTCCACAGCGTGTTGGGCTCATTCCCATGCAGTTCACATGTGCCTGCACAGCGACCCCTCAGTCTCTGGCCATTCCCCCACACAGGCCCATCAATATTTATTGCAGTAATTTCCACCCATCTGAATAACAGAAACTGCAGGTGAAGGAGCTGGGCAGTGGCGGGAAGGAAGGAAATTGGGTGTTGCAGTTCTCAGTCGAGTGCCTGGAAGTGGCTACTCTCATCTTGAAACGTAGCTTTGTGCCTTTCATCCCACTGCACCTCCTTGCTCCAAACCAGTTCTTCTTCCCCCTTCATGAGTGCACTTTTCAAATGATAATGGGCTGGTGTCGTGACCTTGCTGAAGCAGAAGCTGCCGTGCTAAAAATATTAACACTTTTCATCTTCACTTCTGAGTCCCAGATGGTTTTGCTGGTTTTCTCTGAACATTTCAAACATATTGATGTCACTGTAGAAATGAACTTGCCCCTTTCTGGCTGTAATATGATAATCCCTGCATATGCATGTGAATTTTGATTTCATAGCCGTTTTGGAGGTGCAGCACCCAGGCAGCCCCTCTCTGCCCACCAGACTGGTGCTTCACGTCACAGACAAGTGACTCATTCAGGACTTCAAAGCCCTGGATGTCCCCAGCCTGGTGTGGTCTGCAACATACTCACAGTTTCACTGAACACATGGATGTAAGAATTGTATCTCATATCTTACTCCTGTCCAGGATGGATCTTCTCACTCCACTGCGCTGGTCAGTCAGAGGGCTTGAGTCCTACTGTACTGTGATATTCCTAGTACTGCCTTTGGAAATCTTGCAGGGCCAAGGGCAGGGTGCACAGCCAGCCCCAGGCGTCCTCTGCACTCCAGCCATGCTCAGGACCAGCAACCTGCATGTCCGAGATCACCTGAGGAACCTGAACATCCACATGTCTGTGAAACTCAACAGGATGCATCCCTGAGTCCCAAGGGAGTTGGCTGGTTCAGTTGCCAAGACACTCTCCATGGTATTTGAAAAGTCATGGCAGACAGGTGAAGTCCCAGGTGACTGGAAAAAGCAAAGCATTGCACCCATTTTTAAACAGGTAGCAAGGATAATTCTGGGAACTTCCAACCAGTCAGCCTCCTCTCTGTGCCTGCAGCAAATTTTAGAGATTTTTTTGGTACTTGTTGCTGAAATCTGTGGCTTTGAAGACTAAATTCAATGGACAAGGGAAGGGCTATGGATGTCACCTATCTGGGCTTCTGCAAGGGCTTTGACATGGTCCCCCACGACATCCTTCTCTCTAAACTGGAGAGAGATGGATTCAGTGGGTAGACTGTTGGGTGGGTAAGGAATTGGCTGGATGGTCACATTTACCTGAAACCACAGCTCCCTGACAGGAGAGTGGAGCCAGGTGGGGATTGACCTCTTCTCCCTGGTAACAAGTGACAGGATGAGAGGACATACCATCAAGTTGCACCAAGGGAGGTTCAGGTTGGATATCAGGAGGAATTTTTTCATGGAAAGGGTTGTTAAACATTGGAATGGACTGACCAAGAAGGTGGTGGAGTCCCCATCCCTGGAGGGGTTCAAAGAACAACTGGCCGTGGCACTCAGTGCTCTGGGCTGGGGGACAAGGTGGGCATCAGGCACAGGGGGGATTCCATGGTCTCAGAGGTCTTTTCCAGCCTCAGTGATTCTGTGGTTCAGTGGGTGATGGTCAGTGGCTCCATGTCCAGATGGATACCAGTGACCAGCAATGTCCCTCAGGATCCATGCTGGGACCAGTATTGCTTAACAACTTCATCAGTGGCACTGACAGTGGGGTCAAGGGCATTCTCAGCAAGTTCACAGATGACCCCAAGCTCCCACCTGGGAGTCACCTGGACGTGTCCCCCATGTCAGTTCCTCAGGCACAGTGGGATCCTGGGATCCAGGGGCACTGGGCTCTCAGGGTTGTCTCTGTGAGGAGCTCCACAGCAACCTGCCACCCACTGCCCTTGGACAACACACACCCCATAAGGACACT
The DNA here is from genome assembly GCF_009829145.1 of Chiroxiphia lanceolata. Classification (NCBI taxonomy): domain Eukaryota; kingdom Metazoa; phylum Chordata; class Aves; order Passeriformes; family Pipridae; genus Chiroxiphia; species Chiroxiphia lanceolata. The sequence continues at coordinate 675,189 of NC_045660.1, read as the reverse complement.
TGATCTTTTTCTGCATACCCACAGCTTTTTCTCTGCCATTCCTAGCACGGGAACAGGAAATTCCTCCACCTTTTACACCAATTACTGACTTTTTTACATTGAACTGGAGAGGCTCCTGAGAGTCAATGATCCTGTGTCAGAGCACAAACTACAGAAGCTCTGCAAACCTGCCCCAAGACACGTCCAGCTCTGAGCTCTGAACATATTTTCCAGGAAGACTTCATCCCCTGGGATGGGTGGTCTCACTATCAGAGGTAATCACAGCAGAGGTCTTTAGGGAAATCTCAGCTTTTCAGATAGGAAAGGTGGACATTAGTGCCTCAGTCACTCAGGGTAAAACTGGTGATACAGAACCAACAATAAAGTTCTTGTCTACCTTGGACTCCAGCAAAAAACTTTGAAAAGAAGGCAATGTTTTCCTTAGATAACTGATAATAGCCTGGGTAGAATGTGCAGCCAATTTAATACTTAGCAGCTTTATGCCTATAGCAGGTGTTTGTTTAAGAGAGATTTCACAGTACAGAGAGAGGTAAAAAGCAGGTTTCTTCCTTTAATGGGCCTCAGGCTCATTAAACAACATTTCACTTTCTCGTGCACAAGGTTTTTATTCATTAGAGGGATTAATTCTATTTCCAAGGGTGTTTTTTTCTCCTTTATTGACAATTCACCTAATGTGCTAAAGTTCCCATCTGAGTGGGGGACAGGCAGTTGCTGTGCCTCAGCTCCCAGCCTGGGTGTACTTTCTACCTCCACAAGTGGCTCCTCTCACGCTGCAAACACAACTTGACAAATTTCATGTTTTCTGGATTCGTTCACTTCTGAAAAACAAATTTGATCTCAAAAGGCTGTATTTTGCAACCTCAAAACAGGCATACCATTGCAATCAGTGGATCCAAAAAGGTGTGGAATTTGCCAGCTCAAAATTCAAATTCAAAAATCTCTACAGAATCTTTGAGTTCTGTTTCATTTTCCCCCCAAAGTTAATCATTTTTCTTCTCTTGCCTCCAAAATCTGTGCATGAGCCTGTTTGTTCAGGACAGGGCTCTGTGGACTGCGGGCATAGCGGGGTTCCATGGGGGGGTACACACAGCAGGAATTACCTGGGCAAGAAAGAGCCACGAAATACAGAAACCATCCAACATTGAAGGAGGCAGGAAACGCCCTCAGATGTGTCATCTGGGCTTTTTTCTCTCTTGAACTGACAGTTCTTCCCCAGGAGCTGCCTTACCCACCTTTGTCAGCCCGAGCCCCTGATCTGAGCCCATCCAGGCCCCGGGACCGCGGGGGTTGATCTGCACACACTCAGGTGTCAAGGTCGGCAGAGGACAGAGGGGAAACTTTGCTTCTGGCATGTAGGACTCTCCACATTGTTTCAGCATCTCTCCTCACATGTCTGGGACTTAGGGAACCATTCACAGCCCTTCTTCCTAATCACAGGGTGATGGCATCCCATGCCCCCCCAAAGCAGCTTTTGTTCTGCCATCTGGAGCCAGCTTTGGCATGGAGCAGAGCAGAGCTGCTCCTCTGCAGCCTCAGTGCCAGGCAGAGAGCCAGCAGAGACACAAGATGGGTCACAAAGCCTTTGAGCCCCCCCCTCAAACATTTGCAGCTACACACTAAGGACCAGGCAGGGTCTGAAGCTGCCTCTGCAGGACTTGGCCTTCAGAAAATCCAGATGTTGCCACTGCAAACTGGATGTCCTTTCCACTCCCCTCTGCTCTTCCATCACCCACTTCTGACCAGCTCCTGCTGCTTCTGCTCCTTGAGGCTGATTAAAGAGAAACCATGAAGGTTCCTCATTCCTGATCTCCTAATTCTCCCATGTTCATAAGGTCTTGGTGGGATTTGCTAAAAGACAACTGTAAGATAGGAATTAAAAACAGCTAAAGGTCCACTTGTACAGACAGCTCCAGAGGCACAATCATAAGTAAACACGAGAAGCTGTTGGGAAATCACAGAATCACAGAATTGTTAAGTTTGGAAGACACTTTCAAAATCAAGTCCAACCATCAACCAGCACCACCACCATGGTCACCACTAAACCATGTCTTAAGTGCCACATCCACATGTTTTTTTGAACGCTTCCAGGGATGGGGACTCCACTCCTGCCCTTGGAAGACTGTTCTAGGGCTGGACAACCCTTTCCATGAAAAACAAATTCCTAATATCTAATGTAAACCACCACTGGTGCAAAATGTTACATATTTTGCTGGTATCAAAATTAAATTTACTGCCAAAGAGTTCAACACAAAAGCCTTATCCCCCTGAAACCTGCTTCGTGTCTTCTGAACTGGTTCAGGATACAGTAAGTGCTCCAAACACAGACCCCGAACCCCGGGTGGGAGCAATGCAGGAGCTGAAGGACAATTTGCACCCACCTGGGTTCAAAGGCACAGCCCCTGAGCACAGAGCCACCACAGCAGGGTGGGACCAGATGCCCTGCCCAAGAGATGTGCCTGATGAAAGTCCTTGGCTTCACTCTGTAATGAACAAGAGATCAGAGGCAGCAGCTCACCCTCACCATCTACAGCTCAGTTCGCTGGGATAAGGGTGTTTCCTTTGAGAAGAAAAAAGCAGTGAACTGGAAAGAGAGCTTTGAATTAATGGCTATATAATCTGGCAGTGGGATTTGAAAGTTCCTGATCAAAGAGACATTAATGGTCCAGATAAAAACAATACCAGAAGAAACAGATGCTTCATGTTTGTACACTCGGCAGAGCAGTGAAACGAGGCAGGAGGAGCTGCAGCAGCTCGTGGCCTCAACGGGGGACTGGCTCTGCCACAGCCTCACCACCAGCAAATCAACTCACGGCTTTCACAGGAGGTTCAAGCAGCACTTCTTTTGTGTCCTGTATATCAGAATTTAGGATTAGTTTGCTCTCCTAAATTCTTCACAGCTTCAGGCCCACAGAAAGTGAACAACTACCGGAGGAGACAATGATGGCATCATCACTGGTGGGATGCTCAGCTCTTTCCCAGCACGTGCCAGCCTTTCCCAAGCCCCCATTTCCTGCACTGAGGAGCCTTGAGGGTCCTTTGTGATAGGAAAAAAAATAATAAAAGTTTGCCTCATTCTTTTTTACTGTGGAAGAAAGGCCTGGAAAAAGTCTTGAAAGAGTGAAATCAAAAGAAGACAATTAAGAGGATGCTGACTTAGCTCTTCCAGATGAAATACTTTCTCATTTGAACACATTAGAACTTTTTTTTCCTTTAAAGCTAAACAGAAAAGAAAAAAAAGTTAATTTTTTTTTTGTTCAAATAAACCATTTATTTCCATTCACCCCTGAGACTCAGTTTTGTGTCAAGCAGTTGACAGTGATTCCAAATTGAGAAATATTTCATAGAATCACAGAATATGCTCAGTTGGAAGGCACCCATCAGGATCATCGAGTCCAACTCCTGAAATAGCACACTGCATTTTTTAGCACAGATAATTCCTGCAACAGCACAAACTCTGGGCTGGTCCCTCCTTCACTCCCTTCTGTGACTTCTTGCTGAATGAGGCACCACTCATACTGGGTCCCTGTCTGACCCTCTGATGGGACCCTCCAGTCTCTCCCATCCCATCTCAAAGTCTCCAAGGCTTTGTGAACTCTGGGCAGGGCTTTCACTTACTGGAAAAGCTGAAACACCTCAAACACATACCTGCACATATCTGCAGATTTATCACTATATATAGGTTGAAAATCATGTGAAACTCAGAAAATACAAAGATTGTTGGGGGTTTTTTAAGTTTAATTCTTCTTATGCTTTATTTTGGCTTTTTTTGTTGTATATCTAGTCAAAGCAAAATTATTTCCCAAGTTTTATACCTCGGCCAAGACAATGAGTTTATACAGCTACAATTATTTCACCCTCACAAGAAGTCTTTGGTGCAGAGCAGTGGCCCCCAGCTGAGGGATGCACAGGGGGTCAGGGACCTGCTCCTCTCCAGACAGTTCCTGTGAAATCCCCCTTGTTCACCATGACCCCCTCATGTGACAAAGGACCTTGTCATCACTGCCCAACCCAAACACTGGGAAAGACAAGTGTCTTTGCTGAGGAAACAAAGAGAGGCAGGAGCCCCCCACTCTGGAGATGCAAAGCCAGCCATGATCCCAAAGCCCCTTGTCAGGTGTCATGCCCGGGGTAGGTCCTGGGATCTTCAGGATCAGCAGGTTATGGTAGCTTCAGAGGTTCGGGGTCAGAAATCCAGTGGTAAAATCATGACATGGATTGTAAATTCCCTCTGTGTTTTCCCAGGCCTGTCCCTGCCACCATCTGTGAGGAGGGAAAGTACAGCAAGGCTTTGGCTGCCCAGAGGAAAGGCCATGGTGACACAGCCAAGCTGGGAGTGTCACCCCTGGGAGGATATTGCTTCACTTGGAAGGACCTCTACTTTGGAAGGGCATTACTTCGGAGTTTTTTAAAAAGTTAGACTCTGGTTTTAAACGAAAAAACACCCCAAAAAATCAGGAACCAGAACTTTAACTAGACACAGAATGTCTGAAGTGATGAAATCACAGGGAGAAACACAAAATCATCAACTCTGACCAGTGCTGTTGCACCCTCAGTCTGAGTCAGAAAACTCAGGTGATCCAAATGATTTCATATGTCCCATCATGCCCAGAGCACCCGGATCTGTGGCCGCTTCGTCAGGACAGCAGGACCACGTCTGCACTGCTGGGAGTCACTGCTGGGACAGGGGAGGGCTGGGCCACGGGTGGGACATCTCCCTGTGCTCCTGACATCAGAGGAGATGTTGGCAGGATGAGCGTGGCTTCCTCTCCATCTTCAGCCAGTCACGGACTGCAAGGCCAGAAGAGACTGGCATGGCCAGCCTGAGCTCCTGCTGGCACCAGGTCACAGTTCTGGGGAAGGGAAGGGAGGGGAAGGCAAGGCAAGACAAGGCAAGGCAAGGTAAGGCAAGGCAAGGCAAGGCAAGGCAAGGCAAGGCAAGGTAAGGCAAGGTAAGGGAAAGCAAGGGAAGGCAAGAGAAGGCAAAGGTGTCTTAAGTGTGTGTGTTGTGTCTTATGGAAGCAAAGCCATATTTACAGGCTGTCACAGAGAAATAATTGTGGCTTTTCTCAGTGCTACAGCCCCTACAGGATGCCCAAACACCAGCACTGCCCCAAGAAGGAGGATTTCTCCCAGTGGCAGCATCAGTGCCAAGCCCTCTCCCAGTGCTGCTCAGCTGAAAGGTCAGTCACTAATCCCAGGGCAAACAGTGGGGAACGTGTCAGGCACTGAGTGCAGCTTATCTGTGTTTGTGAGGAGGTGTCACCTTGCCGGTCCGGGTGTGTACCAACAGTGTACACTGGATATCATTGGTGCATTTCCCTCCTTTCTCTTCCTTGTTCACAAAGGCATTTGTTAAAGTAAACGTTTCCCTCTGAAAAATAAACTACATAACAGAGGCCAAAGACCTGCAGTGCCTTTCCCTGTGTGCCAGCTCCCCAGCAAGGGATCCCCTGGTTCCACAGGCCCAGGCTCCTGTGTGGTCACACCAGCCTGTTCCCAGAGCTGCACCGGGAATGTGTCCCCCCTGCCCGAGGAGAGCTCTCTGCCTCCTCATCAGGGCAGAGAAAGAGAAGCTAAACCACTGGGAGCTGGGCTGGGCCTGTGCAAAAAGCTGATACAACCTGTTAGGAGACTGATCCAAATAGAAGATTGCCACAGGAGACCCATCCAGAGATGGGGGGTTGGATCAAGCTCGGCTCCAGTCCTGGCTCATGGTGTCCCACAACCCAAGGTCACTCACTTTGGCACAGTAGAACATCTGTGCTGAGGTGCCAGGAAGGAAGCTGGAGGCTGGAGAGGTGGGTGTTCATCTGTACCTTCTCCAGTGATAGCACTTTTCTCCTTGGGGTGTAAAATATTGGCCAAGCAATTACTCTGCCCCTTGCTGTCCCTGGCAGAGGCAGCTCAGGTCATGGCTGTGTGCAGGTCTGCTGTGCAATCTGGGCTTGGCAGCAGCCTGTGGAGGAGACCTGCTGCTGCTGGAGGAGACTGGCACTCACCTGAGGTGCTCTTTATACTAAGCCTCTCTTAGCTGAGGGGTGGGTGAGCTGCAGGATGCCTGGGACTTGTAGGGATGTTCCTGCTGTGACCTGGCACAGTAACTGCCTCCCATCAGGGTGGGTTCACTGCAGACACTTGCTGGACTGTGACAAGACTTGCTCTGTCCTCTGGTCCCAAGAAATCCTTCTCCTGTCCCCAGCAATGTACCCATTTCCTGGTCTCCTCTGTGTCCCCTGAGAGAGCACAGGAGACACCTGATGACACACCACCCATGTTCCTGACCCCACGTGCTTCTGCTTCTCCCTTCTGTCCTGAGGAACAGGACAAGTCAGTCCTGAGAGGAGACCTGGACAGAGGGACAGGGGCAGTCAGAGAGCAGCTGAACAGGGAAGGTTTGGGGTACCCTGCTCAGAGGGGCTGCTGGTGTCAGGTCACCACGTGTCCTCACAAGATATCCCACCACAGGGATTATTGGAGTCACTGTGCAGTGCCTTGGGGCTGGACAAGCTCACAAAAGCAGGAGTGTTGGGGTCTCCACCAAAGGTAAACTTTGGGTAGGTTTGAAATATTTACTTTAGTTGATTAGGAGTAAATTTGGCTTCAGTCAGGATTAAATTCGGCTGAATTTCAACAGTCAAAAGTTGGAATGACCACAGTTTATTTAAAAATCCAATTTTTAACTCCTTTTAGTGGCTAAGAAGGGCTCAAAACCCTGAATAACACAAAGTCCCACGTGAAATAAAAGTTATTGGATCCCTGCCTTATCAGGAACAATCTCAGCTGACTGCTGGCTTTCAGCCTGGATACTGGTAACACCTTATGGGTGTGGGAAAGATAGTGTGGACTGAAAACAAAATCCGTTATGAGAATGCATTCAGCAGACCACAAATAAATGGAAATTGAGCAGCCATGAGGATAAGGACAAAGACCTGGAATTGCTGAAGTAGATCTGAAGCAAATATTCAGGTTGAAGATCTCACAGGTCTTTTACTGGATGGGAAGGATCAGGGTGTCTCTAGGAGTCTACTGGGATTAGCACAGCTCCAAGGAATTCACTAACTGTTTTGTTAATATCTGGAAAGACAGTGGGAGAAGCTTTGTCAGCCACCTGAGATAACACAGAAGTGTCTGCTCCACCCCCAAGAGAAGGAGGGTGTTAAACTGCAATCAGGAAAGCAAAGTTTAACTGGTTGCTGAGAAACTTCAAAGTTAAACAGCTCCAATAACCTGCAGCCAAGGGTCTGCAAGGGGATGGTCTTGTGGGATGATGATATTTTTAATAAATCTAGGAATGCCATGAAATATTTACAAGGCTGGGAGAAAACAAGTGCTGTGGCAGCCTCCACATAAGATCAGCAGGGAGGCACGAGGGGCTTTGGGAGGTGCTGTCCTGATATAATCACCAGGGAAGCTCAGGGAAGGGCTGTCACATCCTCTGGTGGAGGTTGGTCACATCAGTTAATGGGGGTTTCAAAAGAATGCAGGAAAGTCTAGAAAATGTTTCGTGGTGAAAAATGTGAGCTGGTCAGTGTGTTTAATCCATCTGTGAGCAGCTGAAGGGTGAATGGAGGGCTGGGAAGTGAGAGAAACTGAAATTGGCCTGTGAACCAATGCTGGAAAAACTCAAAGTGGAAATAATTTGCAGTTAAGAGGTAAATAAGCAACCTCAGCTCAGGAGCACTTGATGTTGGTGTGGAGTACATTTCCCAGCAGGTGATATCTGTGTACAAGGATTGCAGTGCTTTAAAAAGCATTTCTGATGCATTTGGCTCAGGGAAAGAACTGGGGGAATCCATGAGCTGACGTTCAGGCCGTCACATGAACAATTGGAGTCATCTCTCCTGCTCTTACTGTCCATGGAGGCCTTCCAGACATGTCCTCCACTGAGACAGTCAGCAGATCTTCACAGATTCATTGCAGCACTTGAGAACTAAGGATTTGTTCTCCATGTCTTCAGAAAGCACTATCTATAAAAAAAAGGTAGTTGAATCTTCCCTAAAGAATTACTACTTCTCTTTAAACATTACAGAACACAGAGAAAATAAACTGTCTAAAATAAGCTGATTACACAAAATATTTCATAGAAAAATAAATAGTTTAGGCTGGCAAGAAACTGGAGAAGTTTCCTAAATCAGGCAGTAACCACCAACTATGAAAATAAAAATTAATCCTGCTGAAATTGTAATTCTTTTGGAGCATGTTTGGTCAGTTTTGTTGTGGTGTCCATGGTGGCACCAACTGGCTGCTGGGGGCTGCTGGTGCCACGTGTGGACAGAGGGGATGGTTGGGCTTGGCTCCAGGTTGTGTTTTATGGCCTCTTAGCAATGAAACACGTTTTAGAGTGAGCTGGGAAGCACTGATTTCAAAAGCAAAGCCCTACATTTCTTGTTGGCAATGCCTTAGTTTGGGGACAGCTGTTTAGTTGAGGGGTGGACATGGGGCTGCCAGAGCTGCAGGTCCAGGGAGCAGCAGTGGGGCAGCTCATCCCTGCCCAGCTGCAGCCAAGCTGGGTCACCTCTGGCTGGGGCCACTGGGGCCTCCAGGGACTGGCAAAGAGCTTGGGCTGTTTGCTCTCAGCAGTGCTGCTGATTCACAGCTGTCAGTCTCACACTGCTGGAAACATCTGGAGCGTTCCCTGTTCAAAGGGAATGTAAAAAGTTTCAGTTTTAGCCCTTTCCAGAGGGAAACCAAATTTCAACTACCCCAAATGTTCATTTTTTTTGGAAATCACACTTTCCAAGCAAGTTTCAATTCTCTTTTGTTGGGAGATGTCTAAAGCTGTGCAGTTTGTCTCACTGGGGTCAGCAAACACGATTCTCCCCGTGGGATCGTCGGGATCTCTGGGCAGGTGGAATTTAGAGATATGCCCTGGCTCCCACAAGCAAGAAACAAAAGTATTTGCATAAAATCCACTTCCCCTCCACCTGTGTCATTGCTGCCCAGGATGATGAAACACTGCCCTATTTCCATAACAATCAAAATGCCCGAAGAAATGGCCCAGAAGTGCTCAGGACTCCACACTTGTGACAACACTGATAGGATCAGCAGTACAGAGAAACCCTTGAGGCTCTGAGAAAAGAAATCGAGTTTTGATGGTGGGTGGATATATTTATTTCTGTTACTCCTCACATCTTTGCTGTATTTCTCCACCATGAGGACAGAGCTGTTAATGTTCTTAAAAATTAATCTTAAAATGGGATTCTAAATTCTACTCATTATCTGTTCCTGTGCAAAAAAAAAAAAAAAATAAAAAAAAATTTGCAAAGCCAGAGGTACTTGTAACTGCATGGACTCCCTTCTGACGTTATTAAAGCTTCAGGCTAAAATTATTTTCAAGATCACATGAGATATGTATAACAAGGGAAGAACTCAGGTTAAATCCATTTTTGCTGAGGTACACAGAGTAGCTGCTGCAATCTTTTCTTTTATATTGTACTATTTCGTTAGCTATTGTATCAGAATGTGGAGACACACACACAGTTGTGAATCCCAGATGGGCTCCAAGCGCTGCCCTTGTTCTTCCTGCCCTTGCATGTTTTGCCAGCAGCACATTCCTTTTCCTCTGCCTGGGCTGCAGCTGTTCCCAAATGGCTCTGGCAATTTCACCTCTTTGTTTCTTGAGTCCCTTCCCCAGCCCTGCAGCTGGACACTCCTGGGTGCTACATCAGGGAAGTGTCAAATTAGCATTTTCAGATGTGCACAATGACGTCAGGGATACAATAGTTGCGTTCAAGGAAAAACCTGAACCACGAGAGCAACAAGACCTGACAGAGTTTGCAGAAATAGTTTCAGTTCAGCCATCTGCACAATGTGAACTTCCACTTTCCAAGAAGCAGGGAAACGGCCCTGTGTTGCTTCTCTACAAAGGGATTATGATGATGCGTCACTTCCTGAAGACCCTGTTTCTCGCTTCTGAATTGTCCCTATTCCAAAAGCGTGAGCAATTAAGTACAGGAGGATCAACGGGAAGGAAAACAACACTTTGCTGTAGCTGCTGCACAGAGGTCCTTGGCCAGCTTCGTAGGTACCAACAAAATATGAATTAAATGCATTTACTGCCATTCCTGTAGCTGAGCAGAGCTGGCAAACAGGTCCATGGTGCCAAGCTCCTCCAGCCCTGCCCATGACAGCACACTCCTCAGACAGGCTCTGCTCCAAGGCACGCCCGGGGTGCCCCGGGGGGGAGAAGGGGCGTCAGCACCTCTAGGCCATCAGTAAATCACCTGCAGACCCTGGCAGAGCCATCACAACCTGGCTGACTCTGATCCTGCTGATTTCCAGATCCTGCTGATCTAGTGGTTGGCATTCCTGCCCATGGTGGAGGGGTTGGAGCTATAAGATCCCTTGCAGGTTGATTTTTTAAGATCCCTTCCAACCCAAACATTCTGTAACGCTGTGATTTTTCTGCCCTCACCAGTGGCTCTGACCGTGCACGTTGGGGCTGTATTGGGGCTTGAGTTTTGGGAGAAAATGGAGCCAGAAAAACAGCAGCATCAGGAAGCAAAATCCCACTAGCTCATGGAGGGGCACAGGAGAGAGGCCCAGGAGCAGAAGACAAGAAAGGGGGTCTGCAAAGGTGAGAAGCACCAAAGGGCACCAGGGGCAGCCCGGGGCAGAGGTGGCAGGGTTGGGTGGGCAGTGCTGGGGCACAGTGCCCTCAGAACAGGGTGCACCACTGTGCTGCTGCAGGGCAGCCCCAGAGGGGCACAGCCAGGGCCTGTGGTGCTGAGCTCTGGCTGCCAGCCCACGCACCCCTTCTGCACCCAGCCCTGCTGCAGGAGCCAGACAGCCTGGCATTTCCCTTCTAATTATCCCAACCAAACACATGCTCTTGCTTTAAACAGCTCTGTTGACAGAGTCCATCGCAGTCTTGTGAATGTCTTCCAGGATCTAATTACCTCTTATTAAAGACCTGCCTCACTTTTGGCCTCAGAATGCCAGATTCCCACTTTCCACTGTTGTACTTTGCTAATATATTTGTTATATTGATTCCTGGTACTCCTGGGTCTGCAGGACCCCTCTTGTGTATTCAGCCCATTTTGAGCATGGAGGGCAGGACAAATCCTGCAGCACTCTCATACCGGTGGGACCAGTTCCCTCAGCAACAGGTATTCCTTTCCCTCTGGCATAAAGGCAGCATCAGCAGAGGGCTTGGGAACTCTCTTTTATTCTGGTGCAGGTTGAATGACAGCTGATAATTGTTCAAGGACGTAGTAGAATCACATAGAATGGTTTGGGTTGGAAGGGGCATTAAAGAACACCTTGTTCCACCCTCTGCCATGGGCAGGAACACTTTCCCTAGAACAGGTTGCCCTAAGCCCTGTCCAGCCTGGCCTTGGACGCTTCCAGGGATGGGACAGCCACAGCTTCTCTGGACAAATGTGCCAGTGAATCTGTAATACCCTTCACAAGTACACCAGAGCACTCCCCTCACCCATGCAGGCCTGGAGCATCTTTCTGGCAGATCACAGGCTTATGTTGGTCTTGAGTGGGGTAATGCTGGTTCTGCAGGCCATGGGTTGAAGTTTGGTGCAGACCCTCCTGAGTGGTTTGCAGCAGGCTGGTTGGGTTGTCCTGTGCCAGCCCCTTTCCTCCCAGCAGTGCTGTCCCACTCCAGGGCAGGGCATGGTCACAGCTGCTGCAACTCAGGGTGTGCACAGGGCAGTCCTGCCAAAACAGGCAAACTGTGCCACGTGAGGCTGTGCCAGGAACAAACTCAAACACCAAGTCTGGTCACTCTGAAATCTCAGAGCCAGCACCCATCTCACCTGATCTTGACCTCTAAGAGCAGGTGCCAGTCTGAGCCTGTCACCTCAGCTTTCCCCCAGCCCAGCACCACCTGAAAGCAAAGTGTCCATCCTGTAAAGAGGAGCTCTAAAGATGCAGGAAGGCTGGGTGTGATGCAGGCCTGTTTTCTTCATTAATGTGCCATGTCCTCGGCTGCAAAACTGTGAAGGCATCTCTTACCTTTCCCAGCACACAGAGATAAACATGGCCAATGCTTAAACTCCTTAGGGACATGTGAACATGGATCAGAGGATTGTTGAGTTGGATGGGACCACAGGAAGATTTCGTGTGAAGGCAGTGGACTATGGAAAAAACTTCTGGGCACCTCCAGCTTCAAGGCTTGGGGCCTCAGATGCTGAGTATGCCTGGGGCTGCCAGAGCAAGGTAATGGCTGGGAACAAACGGGTGATAGTGGAAGCTTTTGAAATCCTTAAATATCCCAGTTCAAACAAATCAGGTGTAAAGCTAGTGGGGAGTTTTAGCAGCATGTCCAGCCTCAAACACTGTCAGTGAAAAGACAGCTTATGCCCTATTGAACGTCAGAAGTCTATGTCCCACTGCCGCACCAAACTTCCACTGGCTTACCCCGGTCCTTTTGTGTAATGGGTGGGGTGACGGGACACTGCCTAGTTCAGTGCCTTGTAAATTAACTGGAAGGAAGAACAAATGGACATCTGAAGCACCTGCTTTTGGATGTGGACAACCTGATGGACAGAGGCTTCTAGCTCACAGTGCCAGTCTCTAGAGAGGGAAAACCGCCATCTCTGCCAACATTTGGAAATTGCCAGGCTGGGAAGGATCATAGGATGCATAGATTTCTTAGGAGAAAGTCACTGAAGTAGATGAGGAGGCACCCAACATCCTCAGCACATACCCTGCAATCCAGGGTAGGACACGTTGATCTGCATTTTCCTGCGGGAAAACAAGCATTTGGCAAACTTGGGTGTATTTTGCAATGGCAATGTGGGTTTATGCAACTGAGCCCCACTCCAGAGCTCTCCGGTAGAAGATCTCTGAATAAATACATCGGAATAATGTTTATTATCAGGGACAACCCTTCAGTGAGATAAGACACTCCCACCTATGCTGGCCCCTAGTACAGACCTGGCCCGTGTAGCTCCAGACACAAGGCAGGGCCATCAGACAGCCCTGAGCGTGAGGGTATCCTCAAAGTAGTTCAACCTCCTCACCCCTCCCTTTCCTTCCTTCTAACATATCAGTTTAGGAAATTTATGGTATTACAGCTCGGGATCTCTTGTTGTGGCAATGCAAATGAACGGCTGTTGGAGCTTGTCGGGGCTGGAATACACAAAGCCTTTGTGATGTGCTGATTGCTCACACCGGGCTCACCCTCCTGCTAGGCGGCTCATTGAGCTGCCACCTTCCCAAGTATTCTTTTCCCAGGCAGCTGGAGGGTGTGGTGCCACCAACATTTTTGTAGTGGCAAAGCCAGTTTGAGAATTCCTGCCGCCACCCCTTCAGTTGTGTCCATACAGCTGGCTGGGGAGCTCTGTGGCAATTAGGATGGCTCACATGGTCACATCCAGGGAATAATCGGGAGGAAGGATTTGTATACACCTGGCTGGTGCCAGCGGTGTGGTCAGAGGGAGCCCTGCACAGCAGAGAGGACATCAGGTTACAGCAGAAATGAGCAGCCAGAGGGTGGAAAATCCTTCAACTCACTTTGTCACCACCTCACCAGCTGAGCCCCCAGTGGCATGTCAGCCCTCCACGGCCTCACAGGCACACCGTAGGTCCCAGCCTGGCTGATCATCACCTGTGCACGGCCAGCACAGCTCAGTGGAATGGGTAAGGCTTCTCGTGGGTTTGTGGAGACCCTGAATGCCTCCAGGGCAGGCTGCCATTTCATAGGATTAATAAAAGAGGTTCCTAGGGGATGTGAATCCCAAGAGAAGTTCAGATATGGGGTCTGATGCACCTTCATGCTCCAAGGAGACTTGGCTTCTGAAAACTCCTGCTCAGTGAAGCTGCAGCTGGCACTGGTGGCAGGGGCTGGCAGCTCTTGCAGCTGGACCCATTGCACAGGGTGGCCACACAGGCAGTTTGGGGGCCATCATTTCTACCTGGACCATCAACCTCACTGGCTTGCATTATTCTTGGGGCCAGAATGTCTTCCTGCTTCTGAAAGGTTTGGGGAACAGGGGAATTTCGCTCATTTTGTTCTCCTGGATTTGAGCAGTTCCTAATTATACTGGAGGAGACAATTGCCTCCTTAGATAATGATCATCATGGAGTGATTGGAGATCACCCGCCTCAGCCCCCGGAGGGAGAGCAGCTGTGCTGGCTGAAGGAAGTGTGCAGGGATGGCAGCACAGCAGCACACACCAGCTTTGTAAGCTTTGTAAGTGTTTGCTCTACAGTGTCAGTGACATGAGGACCAGCCTTTGGTCTCAAATGGGTTGTTTACAGCTATCATTCCTAGGCCTGTTCTCCACAAGAGGAGCTGAAAATTGGTTATAACAGAGAACAGGGCAAGAGTTGAACACCTCAGACTTCACTGCAGGTGACAGCAAGCCACGTTTCATTGCTGGTGGTCAGACAGCCAAGAGCTGGGACCCCAGACCTAGCAAGACATTAGAGTCCACCCTGCCCCACTCTCACTCTCCATTCATTCTCTCTCCTCCCTGCCCAGCTGGCCACAGGCGTGGAAGGGTCCTGAGATTCCAGCATCCCAGCTTTGAGCACCCATCCAGTGTCTCTCTGTGTCAGTGGCCCTGCTGGCCGATGTGAAATGATGTGAGAGTGATAGTAAACAGGTAACCAACAGCAAGCAAGAGCAGCGCAGTAGTTATCAAGAGTGACATTTGGGAAACGTGGACTAGTGTTGGCCCAGGGTGAGCAAGAGGGCCGGACTAGAGATCTCCAGAGGGTCCCTCCCAACCACCACTGCCATGACTCTGAGTCACTGGCTTCAAGAATTCAGAATATTCTCTGTCTTCTGAGACCTGACGTCATCTGAGCCTGGTTTCCCAGGACATCAAACAAGGTGAATGTGTTCAATTCTCTCAAAAGTGGCACCAGCACAAAGAATAAGGTCCATAATTTCTCCAGGAGCAAGTCAGGAAAACAAACCTTTGTCCTGCCATAAATTGTGTAACCTCAATCTGAAACCATGAGAACTGTACAGATGCCCAGCAAAAATTTCCTGGTGCCATGGAAATAAGTGGTACACAGCTGTCAGAGGAGTATGGGAAATTAGAGGGATAAATCACCATCCTGGGAAAGAGCAGAGGCTTCACAAGCAGACAACATGACCTTCAGGCCTGATGAAACCAATGGCCAGGACAAACAGCTGAGTCCTGTAGACTGTAAAAATTGTGCTTGTAATAAATTCTGTCCGAGAGAAGCAGTTTCTGCAAGAAAACCACAGTCAATTAGGTTGGGTTTCCCCATAACTGAGACCTTGGGATTGTTGCTCTGCCTGAATTCCAGGGGTTTAGCAAAATTCACAAGATGCAGCAGATTAAACGGTTATTGGACTGATATCAAAACTGATCTCTGCTTTTGTTGGCAAGGCTTAGGTACATCTCGTGGACAACTAGGAAAGGAGCTTGCAATCAGCATGCAACCAGAGATGTTCAGTGTCACATGCATGTCCTCAAAAGGAGAAGCAGCTGGGATCTGCTCAGAGCAGTGGGTTAAAAGCTAATTGGTTTCTCCAGGGATAGAGAAAATGGTGCTAGGAGTTTGAAATTAGCAGTGAAGATAAAAGAGAGGATGATATGAATATGAGAGAATACTGCAGGCATGAAATGAGCCTCTTCAGATGGGTCATTACAAGGCACCCTGAAAAAGTGAGTGTAACCAACAGCTTTGTCAGCGAGCTCTGGGCCCAGCTGCCCACTCAGAACATGGTTAAGGTTTGGCAATAACAAGCACTGGGGCAGCACTGGATGCTGTTTGATCTCAGGCAAAAAGCAGGGGGCACAGGGTTGTGTTTCCAGGGCACAGCCCCAGAGCAGAGACCTTCTTGGCTACAGCTGAAAATGTCACAAGTTTGCCAAGCCAGCGCTTGTACAGCTCTGGAGATGCCCCCCCACTCATAAGGAAGGTTCATCACAAACAACCCAAGCGAAACTGTAACAAATTTCAGCTGGATCTGAACAATTTGTTCTCAGTTTTAAACCAGACCCAAGGCAAGGACTTCCTAAGTGAGCACTCAGGTCACTGAGGTGTGCCCTGCTCTTTCTAGGGCAGGACAGACCTTTCTGGTCTACCAGCATATGCTGGTAGCCTTGCTGACCATCCTCACACACCATCACACAAGGCTCTGCACCTGAAAATTCAATTGAATGCTTCTTTTATTTCAACTCTTGATAGGAACTGAAAGTTTTGCAGCTCCAGTTTTTGAGACAGAAAGATAATGACAATTTTGGGATTGTATTTTTAGTTTAAATCAAAAGTATTTTAGTCCCTTGTTTTCCAGAATTTTCTGCCAGTGACCACATCTGGTCCACACTTACAGAAACCAGGTCAGATTGGAAAATACAGACAAGCCTGGCAATCACCGGGCCCAACAGAAACATCTCTCAAACAGCCCCCCCTGACATTTGCTACCAGATTTATTTCCCATTAGCACTGCTGGCTCTGTGATGGGCAATTGGCTCTGTTGATTTTTTCCCCATTAAAAGCACAAGTGCCTTGGGAAGCACACACAGCCCGGCTGCTTCCCGGGGCAGGTTGCTCAGGGCATGGTCCTTGCTTCATCCCCCTCACTCGGTAGGACAGGCCTCCATCCTGCATCACCCCCAGATCCTCCTGCCCTTCTGGCTGCTGTGATGGGGGCTCTGGAGAGCCCAGCCTGACCCTCACAGTGGGAGATGAAGAGAGGGAGTAAAAAAATGTGGCTGGAGGTCCTGCTGGCCTCGTCCCACGGTCCTGCCTGCCACAGGCACAGCAGCAGGGGCTCCTGGGCTGTGCCATGCCATGAAGGTGGCCAACAGCACCAGGGGCTCCTGGGCTGTGCCATGCCATGAAGGTGGCCAACAGCACCAGGGGCTCCTGGGCCTGTGCCATGCCATGCAGGTGGCCAACAACACCCTCCTGCCAGGGGACACAGACAGGGAGGTCCCAACCTCCTGTGAACATGGCCCTGGGGTGTGCAGGGCTGTTTCCAGTACTGAGAGACCCAGGTACTGTCAGCTTCCCAGGACAGGACAGCCAGCTCTTATCAACCATCCTGTTGTTTTGGGGACTGATCTGATGGAGCAAAAGGCCATTGGTTTTGTCAGTGCTTGATGTTTCCTTCTGGCAGCAAAGGTTGAGTGGTCACTGAAGGCGAATGTGCTGAAGAATCTGCCCTTCCTTTGTCAAGTGGCTCCACCAAACCTCTACCCACATCTGCCCATTTCTGTTCCAGCAGCCACTGGCCCACTGAGCGGACACCAGGGGTTGCTCAGGCTGCCCAGCTCCCTGCCAGGGCTGGCACTGGCAGTGCCCTCACCACTCTCCCACCAGCAGCAGAGGGGAGTGGACCACTTTGCTGCTTGTCCTTCCCCAGTTTGCCAACACACTGAAGAGCAGGTCGTGGGACTGGGAGGGATCAGCCCAAAGCACGTAGAGCACCCAAGCTTTTCCACAAGTCAACACAAATGGTTTGATGAAAGCCTGAATGGTACCAGTGTTACTAATGGCCTGAGAGATGGAAATGTGCCCAAGGCAGTGCAGCCCGTGGCTACCCACACAACCAGCTGCCTTGGGCATATCTCCACCTTCCCTAAACCTATCCTCACTTCTTAACCGTCTTCTGAGAGCCCACACCACACGCTCCAGGCAGACAAAGAGCAGCCTCAAACGCCGACAGGGCCAGTGCCAGCCCAACCTCTTTCTGCAAGGAGCCCACAGCCATCCTTCTCTCCTGCCCTGACATTGCTGCAAGTTAATCTCGTGGATGGTGACTGATGAAGCCCTGTCAGACTGCTGAGGCGCCTCCACAAGAGCTATGTGACTTCTTCATAGTAGTTAGAAGATGTTGTCTCCTCCCAGTCCCGCTTCATACCCTGTTCTTCTCCAGCTTGGGTGGCAAGGAAATTTCTTGGTTCCACCAATGTGGGAGCAGAGAAGGACAAAGGTGAAGCTCCAGACTGGATGCTCAGGAACAGTGTGAGGGGGTCCTCAGCCCGTGTGTTCCATGGTACAAGGACAAATACACGGTCAAGAGTTTGCAATGGGCACAGAGAGGACTTAGAGTTGTTCTGCTTCTTGTGGGTGTTAGGAAGGACTCTGCTGGATTCTCTGCATTGTTCAGGGAAGTGTTTCTTACATCTGAACCATTTTTAAAGATCGCATTAAACTCACAGACCTCATACTTTGACAACATGCCCTGTGCATGCACTTCTCCAGTTGGTAGCCTGCAGTTCTCCGTGCACAAATCCCCACTTCACATGGTCCAGGTAGACATTAACATCAAGCATGACATTAGAAATTACCTGCAATTTATAAATTATGTGGCTGTCAGTCTGCCCAGCAATGCTGAAATTTAAGGAAACTGTCTTAGTTCTTCCCCTCACAGGGATCTTTTGAGGCCTGTCCTTACAAAAGGTATCTCAAATACTCTTCTCTGCCTTCTGCAACGAGGTTCCTCAGAAAAATTTTGGAGTCTCCTTCCTGGAGGTTTTCAAACTCAGCTGGACAACGCCTTGAGCACCTGAGGGTCCTAAACAATTTGAAGTGAGCCCTGCTTGGAGCAGGAGGCTGGAGCAGAGACCTCCAGACACCCTCTCGAACTCAAATAATTAATGGCTTATGAAGTCTGCTGACTTGAAGATCTCTCTTAGGGAGAATTTGAACGACTTCATCTTGGCCTGAACCTCACCCTTCCCAGCAAAATGGGGAAGCCAGCTGTCCTGAGCACAACAGACTCAGGCCAGACAGAGACTCCAACAACTCGCCCTGCTTTGGCATGTGGAGGCAGACACGTCAGAGTGCTGTACAACACAGTACAACACAGTTGTCAAGGCATCATCTCCCTCCCCTTCCTCACCTGCATCTGTCCCTCGCACAGGGAAAGCCAGTGATGCTCAGCTGCACTAAGACAAAGTCAAGTGGTGGCAAAAACATCACCCAAGCTGGAAATGCCTGGGATATGAGGTTTTTCATAAAGCCTGTACCCATCAGTATGACACAGCTAATGTGATCCCAATGTGCCAGCAGAGATATCTCCAGTGAAGAGAAAGAACTGTGTAAGACATCACAGAAGACACCAAAGAAGAGCAGATCTGCTCAGTGAAACACAAACTCTCACGGGAATGTTCTGCAGTCGTAGCAAAGGGAAAAGAAACCCTTTCCTGAGAGCAGGAGCCACAGGGGCTTGGCCTCTTTGCTGGTCAGATGAAGGCTGCAAGGGACTGCAGTTGTCTGGGAAACATGGAATCTGGGAGGGAAGAGGCAAGGTCACATTTCAGCTGTTAACCAGAAGGTTCTCAGGTGAGCTGTGCAGCACTGGAAGTCTTGCCAATGGATTTTTTGTGCCCACCTGTCTCACCAGGATTGCATCAAAAATTATCTGAGATAAACTGGCAATTGCCATCAGTGTGGTGCTGTCCCCAGGAGCCCCTGTGTTGCCCCCTTGCCTGTGAAGGAGTGCACACAGCTGCCTCAGCCTGCTGTTCTCACAGGTACACTCAGGGCTTCCCCAGTGGAGCTTCCCCAGCGTGTGCTGGGCAGCACAGGTTGGTTGAACCCATTCGACACATCGGTGTTGGAACATGCAGGTGCACCAGGCTGGGAATTCCAACTATTCCCACCAGGCAGTGAGCCCTAATGGGGTGCTGGGTGCAAAGAGACAGCAGATCCCAGCCAGGATGTGGGAATCTGGCACGGGCAGTGCTGCAGCATCCCCAGCCTGGGAACCCCTGGCAGTGCAGGAGGGGGCTTGTGGGAGATCCATATTCTAAATGGGACCTTCTCAGCATGTAAACTGAATGGGAAAGCACACATGGGGTTTGATTGGCAGCCTGGAACCAACCAAAAACGTCAGCGTAATGCTGCACGACTGCTGAAGACAATCAAAACTGTGCAGGAACTGTTGTTTTGGATGGTGTCTTCCCAAGTCTTGCAAGATTTGAATGTTGAGTAAACCCTAGAAATGTGATTTTCCATCATTACATGTGCTTTGCTACCCTGCTCTTGATGTTCGGTATCTCTTGGAGCAGGCTGAGCAGACGTGCCTGCACTTTTTCTACCAGATCCTTCTGGGCTCTGTGGCTTGAGCTGCTCCACAAGGACGGATCCCTGCCAGGTCTTTGCCTGAGAAGGCACCTTGCCCACCTCCAGCAAAGCTGAACAGAACACTGGGGTTTGCAATGTGAACCAGCTGCCAAGGATGAGTTACATCTCCTGCCCTGGAGGGAGCGGGAAGAGATGTGGCAGGGAATGTCTCTCCAAACAAGTTTGTACACACATGATTTTGTAATGTGCTGCCTAGAAGAGACTTTGTATCCATGGTGTGGAAGAGCCTGGAGAGTATTGTGGGGATCACAGCCCTGCCCTCCGGGGAGGATGGGGCAGGCATGCACAGTGCTCTCCTCTGCCACTCGGCTACCCCAGCCCGAGCTCTGCAGATGATTTTGGGAACAGCACAGCCATGCAGAGCCATGAGGACACAGAACAGCTGCAACTCGGTGAGTTGGTGTATCCTTTGTTTACCTGGCCCTGCAGGAAATTCCTAACGAGGTGCCAATAAAGATGCTAGGTGTCACTGATGCACATGGAGGCTGTTTTGGATGCACCCAGCAAGGCAGGGGCTGATTTCAGAGTGAAGACGTTTATGGTTCCATATCTGAAGAGCAAACCATGCTCCTTTGCCAAGAGAGAGACAGCAGGTTTTACTAGCACCAAGAAAAAACAAAAGCCAAGCCACACTACTGCAAATAGAAGTGTGAGCAGAGACCACCTTTAAAGGATATGCTGGGCAATTATCAGGTACCAAGACAAATTCTACCACTGAAAAATCTTCCTAGAGAAGGGAGACACAGAAGCTGATTGACAGTGTTCACCCTCCGGGGCAGTTAAATTCACATTGGGCATGACTCTGCAGACCAAAGAGTGGACAGAGCAGCCTTACTGGGCACCAGCACCCCCCTCACACCATGTCCCTCTACATCCCTCACTCAGAGGCAGCCTCACCTCTGCACCCTGACAGGGAAACCCCTGCACATGGTGGTACTCAAAGGACAAACTTGCTGCTCGCTCCCAAGGGATCCCTTGGAGAAAATGGGTGTATTTGTTGCCATGACTTGTGTCTCTATCACCTGCTCTGCCCCAGAATGGTCCTGGTCCACACCCTCCACTAACACCTTTCCTCAGGACCTTTGGTCTTTCCTGCTGCCTTGCTGGCTGATGGAAATATTGCCACCTCCCAGCACTCCCAGCCTCGCGCGTGCCATAAACTGCTCCTGGGAACCCCCATCCTATCACTGATGTTTAAAATGGGGCACAAATGCATTCAGGTGATGAGTTGACTGTGTAAGCATAGACAAGTGATGAAAGAAAACATAGGCTTGGAAGGTCCCTGACATAACGTCAGCTCCAGTCTCCTAGATGCCACCTTCTGCCAAAGCTGCCCAGGGAAGCAGTGTGGGGCCTGCCCAGTCAGACCACGATGCTCCCTGCACTGGGAACTCGGTCTTGCTCTGCCTGAAAACAAATCTGCAAAAAAACCCTTGGACACCGGACCAGACCCCAGCCTGATCCCACAGGAGCCAGGGAGCTGCACACACACGGTCTGTGGTGAGGGACACATGGGCACCCCAAGGCTGATAATGTGCCACAGCCTCAGACACAGCTTCTCCCTGCCTTTTTTTTCAAGGTAGGATCTCTTGCTTCATGTCTTATGTATTCCTGAGCTCTTATCCACTCCCTTCCACTACAGCAACCAACAGCCTTCTTCATTTCTACCTGGCAGTGTGGGACACCTTGGTTTCCTCTCCTCTCATTTTCAGAGCACCACATGATGGTACCAAATACAAGCATTTTCAATATGCTTCCCTGCTTTGTTCCCCAATCCAAACACAGCCTTGTGGGTTTTCCAAGCTTTAGCAGCACTTTCTGTATCACACAATTTGAGAATGGTGACTGTGCACCCCATAGAGTGTTGTCACATGCTCAGTTCAGATCTGGAGGAAGGAAACTGATATCAAGGATCATAGAATCACAGAATCATAGATACCCTGAAGTGGAAGGGACCCATAAGGAACATATTATCCTGGTCCGAACAGGACACCCCGGCAATCCCACCCTGTCCTGAGAGCATCCAAATGCCCCTGGAGCTCTGGCAGCCTTGGGGCTGTGCCCACTGCCCTGGGGAGCCTGGTCAGTGCCCAACCAGCCTCTGGGGGAAGAATCTTTTCCTGAGATCCAACCTAAACCCCCCCTGACAAGCAGGGTGAACATCCCACGCCTTCCTGTCTCCCAGAATTGTGTTGCTATCCCAGGTTTCCCTGCCAGTGCCTGCCCCCAATCCCCAGCCTGCATCTCTCTGGGTTCCTTTGCTGTGCTCTCCAGGGCAGGACTTGCCGCTGCTCCTGTGATCACAAAGCCCGAGCACAGCAGGTCCTGTGCTGCCCAGGACCCTGGCTAATGGCAGCAACAGTAGGGGAGGAGGATGTGGAGGCACCCCAACAAGGGGGACATGGCTGCAGCCATCCCTTCGGCCCCAGCTCCTTTTGCAGCCCAGGAGGAACTGGCAGGATCCAAAGCTCGGCACTGCTCCCGTGGGCCTGGCTGCAGCACAAATGGCTGCTGCCACACTGATTTTCCTTGGGGCTGTGATCTGCTTGAGCTGCCCCATCCAGGGGCATTTGTTCTGTTCACAGGTAGCCCTGGTAGGGGGGTGTTCTCAGGTAGCTTCTGGCACAATGGAGTGTTCCCACTCATTCCACACCGGTGTAGAGCAGAGTAAATCATCTCTGATCAATGCAAAATCAGGTGTAAAACAGGAGTATCCAGCCCAGGCCATTTAATTATCCAAGATATAAGCAGGCTCGTAATCTTCATCAGCATTGCTTCCTGCTTGAAATGCTTTTCATTAGCTGCTCATTCAGTGAACACAACCACTTCTGCTGCCTCAGCGAAACGCATGCCACACTTCTTGCTCAGCAGCAGAAGGCAAACATTTTATTGCATTTTAATCACTGGCAGTTTTGGCAGTTGCTTCCTGGTCTCTGTGTTTCTTCCACCATCCTATGAAGAAGCCTCTATAAACTTAGATGCTTGACCAAAACTGATCCGGGACTCCTCAGCCCCCAAGTAGCTGCAGGTCCTGGGGAAGCTGAAGGTCGAAAGCTTGGTATATCTCAGTGGCCTTTGGATCCAGTCTGGAGGAAATGAAGAGAGCCTGAGCACAGCTGTTTGGTTTGCAGAGGTTGGCTGCCCCTGCCAGGAGTTTTGCCAGATATTGGCCTTCTGGGAATTTTGTGCAAATTTTTCTTCTGAAAATAATGATTTCTTGGAGCTGAAATGCTTCATAGGAAAATTTCAATGACCAAGAAAAAGAAGTTTTGAATGGCAAAAAGGAAGAGAAACCCACTGAGGGGGCCTTCTGCCAGCCCAGCCATCAAGGAACCAGAAATGCTCTGTGGCAGCAGCAGCCACTGTCAGGAGAGGGTGAAGGCTCACAGCTCACCATCAGGACATGGTAAACCTTACTCTGATCCTGCAGTTTCAAGCCTAAGAACTGTTGAACAACTCAAGAAAGGCCTGGGCTCAGCCCTGGCTGGGAGGGTCCAGCCGGTGGCCCAGGGTGTCTATGCTACTGAGTGTCCCTGATGGCTCTGTGGGATGATGCTGCAAGGCCAGGCTCTCTGGGGATCAGCTCACCTGCAGATTTCTCCTTTGCCCTGGACAGACCATGCTCCTCAGTTTGGACCCGCTGCTCCTCTCCCAAGCTCAGTCTGCCTGGGTCTCTGAGTCACAAGAGAGTTTTCAAAGTAAAATTTTGGTGGCTCATTTCTTCATTTTCCCTTGTCTGGGGGTTTTCTAGCCTCTGATCCACATCCTTCCTGCTGCTGCAGTGGAACTCTCCTGGCTCGGGCCTGATCCTTAATGTGCCTGTAATTTGTCACAGCTCCTTTATTAAGGTCAAGCCTCTCCTTTGTTCTGCTGCTGCCATCTGTGGCAAAGCAGGCAGGAGATGGAGCAGGGAGTGTGTGTTACAGCCCCCCACCAGCTGCTGATGGGCCGTAAACGGGCTGGATGAGGGCTGATAGAAGGATGGGACTCAGGACTGCTCGGCTTAGGGGCAGTGGGACCACCAGCATTCCACCCTCAGCATCAGCCTTGTTCCTGTCAGGCACCACACTTGATTCTGGCCCAAAGCCCTCCCTCGTTGACACACATTTACTCCATAAAATCAATTTAAAGGATCAGGCCCAGGTTTGTGGCCATCAGCTGTGGACTGACCCTGTGCAATTCCCCTAAAGAGAGGGTAAATTTGCACAGAAAGCCCAGGGGAGCAAGAACAAAGGGGGGTCCCTTCCCCTCCCTCGGGCGTTACCCGCTGCCCATCACTGCCCGCAGTGCCTCGATCCTGCACGGCCCGGTCCCGGTCCTGGCTGGGGTAACACTGAGCTGGTTCTCTGAACCCCGCCGGGACTCCCCAGGGGAGCCTTCAGCAGGGGATTTTGCTGAATCTGCAAAATAATCCAGCACGGGGAGGGGGGTATTCAGGACCCCCAGACATCCAGGTTTTCTCTCCAGCCCTGACTCCCCTGACCAGGAGGTCTCAGGTTGCCCCGAGACAGTCACTTGCTGAAACTGTGCAACATTCAGTATTTTTCTCCTTTTGCACAAATTTTGCCATGTTTTTCTCCTCCCCCACTGCCACCTCAAGGTCGCACCAGGAGGTTTGTGTGTGATCTGATGCCAGGAACAGGGAGGGAGAAAAGCCCCAGCGAGATGATAAAACTGATCCCTGCTCCAGCTCCAGCCTTTCCCTCGGCCCCTCTTGGCTCCCTCCCCTCTCCCCCAAGACCTTCAACTCCTTGCTCCCGGGGGACACACTTTTGAGATGTTATGAAAGAAATTGTGCATGTCAGGTATTTTGAGAAAATGGCTGAGTCCTTTGTCCAGAGAGCGATGGGAAAGCTCCTCAGGCGTGTGTAACTCTGGCATGCTGCAGTGCTCCTGCTGGCAGGTGATGAGAAACTGGACAGAAAACAGCCTTTGAAATGCCCAGCTGGACACAGAAAGGCCCTCACCTGGAGCCCTTGAACCCCTCCTCACCCCACTCGTACCTGAAGGTTGCTCTTTGCCCTGGAGGAGATGCCCCAGGGATTTACAACAGGCCCGAGTGCTGCATCTGTACTGGTAATATAAACATGCCTGGCACTGTTCCTGGCCCTCAGGCCACTGACACTGAACACCATTAAACTTTCTTATCCCCCAGGCCAGGATGGATGCAGTCATATCAAGGTGCCCTTAAACTTTTTTCAGGAATTGTTTCTGAAAGCATTAGTTGACATGATCCAAAATCACATGTCAGGGACTTGCAATCCCAGTGAGACCTGGCAATGTTCTTGATGGCCATGGAGATCTTCCAGTGCTGATCCCTGGGATCAAACCCTCTGTCATCCCCAGACTTGCTGGGGCAGGATGTGCAGGAAAGGCAGCCCCAGCAGGAAGCAGTGACTTGCACATCCTCACCTTATGGGACAGGCTGAAGTCTGTGCCAGTTTGCCCAGTCCTGGAGCTCCCACTGTCCTGAGCTGACAGGTGTTGTGCATTCCCAGCCCACTGTGCAGCTTTCCTTGCACAGCCCTTACCTGCAGCTCGTGGCTGATGGCCCATCCCTGCCTCAGGGACACATGGCTGGTGCCCTGCCCCCAGCTGCAGTCCAGCTGCTGCAGAGGAGTTGGCTTTGGTGCACCCCTACCTGGCCATGTGCACCAGTGAGAGGGCTCTGACAGTGTGAGGGGGAATAAACACACAGGACAAAACACTGCTTTTGCTCTGAAATTCCATGGGAGAGCAAGATGAAGCTGCACTGGGACACGTGCTAAAACAGAACTGAGAGCAGGAGCATGGGTTGTCCCTAAAGCAGGTCTGGGACAGAAAACTGCTTCTCAACTTCAGGCCAGCCTGGGCAGAGGCAGACGGGTCCCTGGGGCTCTGCCTGCTTGGGAGGCAGATACACCACAAGGGAATGGAGAGGTGAGGACACCTGAAGTCACTGGCAAGGCTGTACATGTCCCTG
Source organism: Chiroxiphia lanceolata (assembly GCF_009829145.1). Taxonomy (NCBI): domain Eukaryota; kingdom Metazoa; phylum Chordata; class Aves; order Passeriformes; family Pipridae; genus Chiroxiphia; species Chiroxiphia lanceolata. The sequence goes on along the minus strand of NC_045660.1, from coordinate 649,190 downwards.
AAAATCCCTTGCTATTGTTTGAAGCTCTCCTCAGCACCAGTGGGATTTTTCTGCCTTGTTTCCTAAAATCTCCACCAAGGTTTTCAGTGCTTGCTAATAAGCAGTTTTGAGGCAGTGGGACATAGGAAGCTTCAGGAGCTGCAGTTTTGCTGTTCTTCCTACTGCTGCTGGCAATGGCATTGTGGTCTCCAACAAGGTCATTTGAAGGTTATTTCCATCCCCCTGAGGAGCTCTTGGCCTGCCAGTGACTGCACTGCACAAAGGGATTGGCAAGCCCAGCTCCCACCACTGCATGAAACAGTCCCAGAGAGAGCTCTGCCCTTCCTAAGGCAAAGCACATGGGAGGAGACTCTTCACAGAGAGAGAAGCTCTCTCTTCCCAAGGAAAGCTTTCCCTCATGCCCATGGCACGATGGCTGAGCTCCCCAGAGGCAAAACCAGGGGTCTTTGGAAGTTCAGAGCAGGACACTTAGTTCATCCCTCACCTCTCCCTGGAAGGCCAGGGAGGGGTTAACTGCCCTAATCTCTCTTATCAGCCTGGTCAGGAGCATCCACAACCTGAGTTTTCTCCTATAGGTCTGCAGGCTCCCCTTTCTTAGGAGTGCACTGAGCAGCTTTCTCCCCCTTCTCCCTTGTTTTTACCATTTGCATCCATGTTCTCCGCTGCATCAAACACAAGTGTCCTGCACTGGAGCCGCATTCCTGGCCCTGAGTGCTCAGATGAGCCACCCAACACGCCGGGAGGGTGCCAAGGTGCTTTCTGCAGAACCACTGGACTCTCTTCCAGCAAACGTCCTGTCAGTAGCTGGATTGTTTGAATATCCAGGGAAATCAAGGGCAAAGTGCAGCTTGGCCAGCCATGTTCCCAGAAACAATTTTATCAAGCTTCTGGCAGAACAAGTGCCGCCGCTTTGACAGAGCCTTGTCAGGGTGGGCCGGAGAGCAGGGGTTCCAGCAGTGCCTGTGTTGGAGTGGAGGCAGAAGGTTGGCCCCGCTCCTCATCCCCACCGTGTGCCCCAGGGATAGGCTGTAGAAACAACCATTTCCATCAGGAGTGTGGGATTAAATCCCCACTGGGCAGGAGAAGGCTGGAATGCAATGGTGCAGGACACCCGTACAGGTACCTGAGCTGCTTCTTTCCAGGGTAACACACAAATCACAAGGCTGTCCATGGCCATAAGGTCCCAAATTGCGTCTTCTCAAGCATGATCTGAGATGCTCCAGATTTTGCGCTGCTCATAAATCAAATATTGGGGAAGCTCTGTGGTTGTTTTATTTGGTTTTTTCCTTTTCACAAACCAAGCTTTCATTTCCCATGAGCAGGGAGCACAAGTCTGAGCTTTCCTTGGAACATCTTCACAATTTCTGGTTTGGTTTTTCAGAGAAATATTTGTCATCAAATGGCTTATCATCAAATATTGTGTGGAACAGCACACTCCCAGAGTGGCCATCACACTCCACTCTAAGGACCAGCAAAGCCAGCAGCAGGAGCAGGTCCTGCACAGGATCAGGTCCTGCACGGGAATCGGTCCTGCACAGCACCACTCCAAAGAATCACACCAGGCATATGGTGTGATTTTTGGGGGTATCTTGTGCAGGACCAGGAGTTTGACTTCAGTGATCCTCGTGGGTCCCTCCCAGCCCATGGTACTCGGTGGTTTCATGACCAGCAGCTGTGTTTGCAGTGCAGGACATCACAACGCCTGGCATCGGAAAAACCACATTTCTTCCTGACTGTTGAAATGCTATTGTTAGCAACAGTAATCCTGTGGTACAGGAGCTGTGAAGGATTAGGAAGGAAGAGCATTTTCCCTGTGTTGTGGGGATTGCACAGTAAATTTCCACAGGTTGGTGGAAAAACCAGGTGGACTGAGGTGAGGGTTTCTCAGCTACAGCAATCCTGTAATTGCTGCTGCATTTGTGGGCTCTTTAAACAATAGAGTCAAGAAAAAAGTTGTAGCACTGGCATGTAACTGTCAAACCCCAAAAATGGTTGTTTTCTTCCAGAACAGTGGTAGGGGCCAAATCTGCTTCTATAATAATTTTGTTGCTGTTGCTTGGATTTAGTGCACCTCCAAGACTGCTTTCCTAGGAGCTCAGCGTGGCTGGTTTCAGTGTTGCCAGTCACTGTCAAGCCTCAAAAGTATGAAGTCAGATTAAAATAAAGATATTTAAGAATTAGAAAACATATGTTGGATCTTAGTTTGCCTACTCCATTCTGCTCCCACCTGTGTTTTCAAGCTTTTGTCTACTATCAACTAACCTGAAAATAAAGAGGCTCAGATGAGCCTCCACAATGGATTTGTGGTGGGAAACTGTCCTGCTGAACCATGTCCTCTGCTCACTATAGAGCCCCCTGCCCTCAGGCATCCCCTTCCCACTGGAAAGTCAGAGCCATGGCCCCACACAGCCTTGGCCACCCAGCTCTGCCATGGTGGTACCTGCAGGGACAAGAACAACATCTCTCTGTCTGTGTACCTGGCTCCCATTGATTTGGGGGGTGTTGGAAAACTGGATTTTGCAAAACAGCAGCAGTCTGCTCATCACCCAGAGTCCAGCCTAGGCTGAGCATGCAGTGCCTCCATTTGGAAGTGAAATCTAGCAGGAAGGATGGGTTTTTTCAGGTTTTTTTACATGAAAGTAATTTAAACACTTCCACATATAGTAAGTATCCGGGATTGATCTGCCTTCATAGAGGCACAAGGGAGGGCACAGACTCAAGGAGATACATCTTCCTTCATATCGTGGAGCTTCTTCCCCATTCCCATGGGTGTCAGCCACAGCCTTGTCCAGGTTTGCCCTTGGCAGCGTGACCGGAGCTGTTGTCTGCAGCCTGTACCACTCCAATTTTCCACAGGGCTATAACAGGAGATGGAGCAGTGACATGTGACAGACTGATTTAGGCCCTGCTGAGAGGATGTTTACAGAACTGGGACACTGATGACGTGTTACAGAGAAGCAGGATGTCTTTGCTCCTCTAACTCTGGGGCTCACCAGAGCTTAACCTGTTTGCTCCTTCCATAAATGTCCCACAGAAAGCCATGAGGGTCTCCAGGCGTTTTCCCACCAATGTTCAGATTGTGTTGTTGCTATCAGGGAATGCTCTGTTCTGGGCCAGTGCCATGGTATGACCATGATGGCAAAGAATCACATCCAGAGACTGAGGCAGGTGTAGCACAATCTGAATTCCCATTGCTTTTGGGGATTTCAGCAGCAGTTATAGGAATGCATCTCATCAGAGCCAAAGTTAGTGCTGTGGTTGGGTCACTAGGCCAAGTCCTAAGTCAGATACTCTGTTCCTGTAGTGAGCAGGAAGGCAGGAGGGCTCTGAGGTCCAGGACTCACAGACAGCTCTGTCACCCATGCAGCCAACACTGTGAGTCTCTTGGGTTCCAGGTGTCCTGAAATCCACCCTCCTGACATGAGTCCTACCTGCACCTCCCCAGGACATCTCATGTCTTGCAAATATTAACTTCAGATCATCTAGACTGTAAAGCTCCCATCAACCCCCCCCAGATCTATCTGCTGCCTGTGAGCAGCACAAGGTGGGAAGGAAGCAGCTGGTTCCTCTCTCAGAGTCTTTAATACTCTGACTTGCTCCCCTCAGGTCAGCAGACACAGGCTGTTTGGCCACACCTGCCCTCCTCTAGACCTTATTTTTTCCCAGGGGAATTTGCTGATGTGAATGCATAAAAGGCAGGAAATGTAAAAATTTAAGACCTGGCAGTGAGAGGAACTCTCTTAGCCTTATCTATCTGAGCATCTCGGCAATCCAGCCAGGAGCTGCTTGTCAAGGCATCACCATGGCACAGCCAGGAGCTGCAGGCCAAGGCATCCCCATGGCACAGGGCTTAGTTCACTGCAGTCAGGAATGAGAAATATTCACGTTCTGTATCCAGTGCATGCGAGTTCCCTGCCAGGGGGCCGTTGCATATAAATAAACTGTTTCCTAACAGACCTGTGATATCTCATGTCTGGTTTTCACCACTGCCTTGTCTGTTTTGAAGGAGTACAAGACACTTCAGGTCCAGCTCTGTCTGTATATATAACCTGATATATGCCCATGCTGATGCTCAGCACCTACCAGCAGCCTCTTCGTGGTCCCCAACCCAAGTGCTCGATCTGCACTGTTGAGCAAGGGAACACAAAATTTAATGGGTGTCCAGAATTTTCCTTGTTGTTACCTACTGGGATTGTGGATATTCCTGTTGTTCTACAAATAGCTGATAAGATTTCAAAGCTCCCTAAATTGCTAACTCCAACCTGATGAATGCCACAGGCAAATGACAAGCTCAGTTCCTACGGTTTGAGCTGCACTGGTGACATATCTGTTCTGGAAGATGTTTCCCAAATAACTCACAGAGGAGCTTCTCATTAAGCTGCTTTAGAGGAGCTCACTGGCTGTGGGCAATGGAGGAGGGAGAAGACGAGGCCATATTAGTTACAAAATGATTACAAGCTGCTTACACAGTGTGCCTTCAAAAGGTGAAAGGATGATAAAACAGGTCTGGGGGACACAGCAAGATGCCAGCTAATCCCCTTCCCACACAGTGGTGCATCTGGCACTGTCTGACCTGGATTTAAAATCCTCTCATGCCAGAGTCACCAGACAATTTCCCCAGACAATTTCCCCAGCATTTGCCCATCATGGTGGTCAAAAGTTTTCCACTTGTGTTGAACTGAAACATTCCTGTCTATAGTTTATTTTCACCATTTCTCTTCTTTTTGCCCGTGAACACTTATTGCCTTCAGCTTTGTGCAGATTTTTCTCTTGAAATCTGTCTTGGCAGCTGTAGAAGTTCTACCTGCCATTGTAAAATCACAAGTTTGTAGGAGGCATGTAAAGACTCCACCTTCCATGAGCACTCCGCCCCCCCCCCCCCCCCCCCCCCCCACTATCATTCTCCTTTATTATTTTGGGAAGTGTTCTTGTTCTGCCATGAAAGGAGAAAAGGAGGTCTGCCTGCCCCAGGCAACATGACCAGCTCTTCCCAAGTGAAGTGGGATATGAAGTGGAAATAAGATGCCAGAGCCCAAAATTCCAGTGGGATGCAGTTCCCCTCCTGTGTGAAATGGCTGAAAGGCAGGGAACCCCATGTGACTAAGTCATCCCAGCTCCATTTATAAGCACTACAGGGAAAAAAGTGCAAGTGATTCATCTGGTTCTGACCTACCTGTCAGGCAGGTGAGTCGTGCCCCAAAAGTGCCTCATTCCCAGGATTGACCCTGAAGCTGGTCTAGACAGCTTGCTCAGAGGAGACAGTGACAGCACCTCCCACATCTCTGGATATGGGGAAAAGGAGTGTGAAGCCAAGCTGTGAAGCTCCAGCACCAAAGCTTCAGCCTGGGCAATAAAAGGATCAGAGTTTTTTATCTTGCAAGTTGGAAAACGTTCCTCTGCCCCTAATGTTTGCTCCTTTTCTCTTTCAGTGTAGCCTCTTTATGTGGAGTCCAAACACCAGGTCTCTGCAGTTTTCAGATGTCCTTAAACTGCAGAAAAGTGTGGTAAAATGGAATAGCACAGAATAGGGCAGGATGGAATATTTCAGTTGGAAGGGACCTACAACAACCAGGCAATCCAACAGCCCGACCCCTTCAATGCCAAAAGCTAAAACGCGCTGTGAAGGGCACTGTCCAAACGCCTCCTAACCCCTGGCCTGGGGCACCAACCAGCTCTCTGGGAAACCTGTTCAGTGTCTGACTAACCTCTCAGTAAAGAAATGGTTCCTTATGTCAAGAGGAAAGCTCTCCCACATCCTCAGACTGTGTCCATGCCATACCCTGAGCAGGACTGGTTCTTGGCTGGCTGTGTTGTGATGAGGGCAGAAGAAAACCTCAAATCCAAGCCCCCCAGGATAACTGGTGTTCCCAGACACGGCTCATGGGAGGAGGGTTGGTGAGGGCTGCAGATGTGAGAGGGGCACTTGGCTGCACTGTGGAAGCAGGATGGCTCCTCAGCTGGTGAGTGCTTGCCCTCACTAACGTGCCAGCCAAGCTCTTGGGCACTGGAACTGGTGCCAACATGAATTCAGGCTGACTACTCTTTAAGGAGGTAAATGTCCCCGATGGGGAGTTTTTATGATACCCCTTGAGGCAAGTTAAACACACATTTGTTCTTAAATATAGAAGAGAAATTTAATTAACACTTTATTGGGCAGAGTCCTGCTGCAATACATGGTTCTACACACAGTCTGCAAGGATGCATCAATCACAAGCAGATTCCTTATATACCCTTACTCCAGCACCTTGCAAGGAGTCATTTACTCTCTGGCTTTTCAGCTTCCAGACAGTTTAACCCCTTCTTGTATTTTGCCCTCTTTGCCCTCTTTGCCAGATCATTCCTTGGTCATAAATTCCCACTGCTGAGCAGTGACTATTAGTATTTCCTCCATCCCAGATAAGACCCTGGAACCAAGAATTAAGGTCATATGGGTGTAAAAGAGAGCAGGCTGCAGTGATGTCCTTATCCCCTCTGACTACGTTTGGCAGGAGGTGACCAAAGTGCAGCTCCTGCAGCAGTGAGACAACTCTCCAGGAATCTGCCTGGCTAGGAATCATCTCCAGGTCCAAGCTGAGACCATGATCGAGCTGGAAAATTCCTTGGGTTCTGTGCCCCAGCTTCTTGGCCACCCACGGTCTAGGGTTTATTGAACAGCCCCTGGGGCTGGGTGCTCCCATCAGAACAGAGCATTAAACCAGGAGTGCAGGGCAGGTGCACACAGTGGGCAATGAACACAAGAGCTGTTCTCAAGCCAAACCTCAGCAAGAATGGCAAAGCCACACCCATAAGCTAGTGAGATCTGCCCCCATTTCATTAACTAATGAGCTGCCTTAACCCCATCCCGATTGGCAGGAAAAGCTTAAAAATAGGGATTAAGTGAAGTGCCTTAGGAAGCACATCCTGTGCTCCAGCCAGGCAAAGTTGTACCTTTGGGAAATGGAAAACCTCCAGAGTAGTGTCAGCAGGGCTTCTTTCAGGAGGTTCTCTCAAATCCAAAAATCCAGCAGGATGTACTGGTCAGTGATACTGCACAGAGAAACTGTGGCTGCCCCATCCCTGGAAGTGTTCAAAGCCAGGTTGGAAGGGGCTTGGAACAACCTGGTCTACTGGCAGGTGTGCGTGCCCATGGCAGGGGGCGGAACAAGATAAGCTTTGAGGTCCCTTTCAATCCAAACCATTCCATGATTGTATGATTCTGTGGTGGTCCCTTCCCTCACCCAAGGGACTCATGGCAACTCCTGAGGTGCAGAGTGTTTGCCCTGTGTGCTCCAGGCCCAGGCAGGGGCAGGCTGAGGAGCAGAGTGCAAGGCTGTGGCCAGCCAAGCTCCTGCTCATGCAGGAGTCACTCCCTGTGGGGACACAGGAGGCTCTGGATGGTGGAGAGATGTGCAACCACTGTCTGGGCTGAGAGATAGGTGGGAATCAGACCTGGGGAGTAATCTGTGAGCCATGGGAAGAGAATGCACAGGATCTGCCAAGAAAGTGAGTGGGATTATTGGACTGCCAGCATTGCTGCTGAGCCTTGCAGAGCAGGGCCCCGGAATGAGCATTTAAAGAGCAGATTTTGCAAATAGCCCAAGAGTACAAATTATGGATCAACAAACACAGCCAGATGGACACTGCTGCCTTCTGGACATCTGCTTCATTTATTGATGCTATCAGAACTCAGCCATGCTGCCAAAACTGAAGGCACAGGCCCTTTGCCAGGGCTGTACCCACCACATCCTCCTGCTCAGCCACCAGGACAGAACAAACTAAGCAGGACTCACACTGAGAGCAGAAACCTGGTCTGGCTGTCCAGCCTTCCTGTGAAAACCTGCCCCAAAAGCCAAGCTTTAGAAAACTCTGTCCTGCCAGCTGAACTGTCTGTCTTGCTCCAATTCATTAATGAGCCACATTCTTGCCTTTGCTTGTGGAGTTTTTCACCTCTGCTCGTTCTTTTCAAGAGGCTTCACTTTAGCTTCATATTGACAACAGTGCTATCCTGGAAATCTGTCAGTGCCAAAGATACCCACATCCACAACCTTTTCCAGGTCTGTGTGTGTAAATTAAACATTTCCCAAACCACTGGCATGAGATCAAGCAGCCCAGACTCTCCCACAACCTTGCTATTAAACTCTCTGAGCCTCCAGAACAACAGGGTAGATCCAGCCTAACGGGCCTGGTGTCCCTCTGCAGGGAGCCCTGAACTGTGCTCAGAAGTCATTTGGAAAAGCATCAGTTGGCCCAGGTGTCAGAGACTGAAATAGTTAATGATTTATGCACTCCAGGAGTTTGCAGGCTTTGACTTTTTAACGCAAGGGGATACCCCAGATGGACAGTTGAGCCCATCCCCTCAGTGCTAAGCCCTAAAAAGGCAAGAAGATGCCTCAGGTGGACTAAGCCCTAAAAAGGCAAGATGCCTCAGGTGGAGTAAGCCCTAAAAAGGCAAGAGGATGCCTCAGGTGGACTAAGCCCTAAAAAGGCAAGAAGTTGCCTCAGAGGGGCTAAGCCCTAAAAGGCAAGAAGATACCTCAGGTGGCCAATCGGGCCCATCCCTCCCTCCAGTGCTAAGCCCTAAAAGGCAAGCAACTTCTCATACCAGGGAGGTGCAAAGGCATGCTGAGGGTATATAAACTGACTGGTGACTTTGAGAATTTGGGAGTTCTTCTCCCCCACCACCTGCGAATCATGACCATCGCTCTCAAGCATCGCTGGATCCTGTGGGCGGTGACTATGTCCATTTCTTTTGTACTCTCAGCTTCTCTTTTCCCTTACTCTCATCCTAGCTTTCCTCTCCCCTAAACAGTTTCTGCCCCCCCAAAAGTTATCTTTATGTTACATTGTTTCATGACAACACCCAAACTGTTAGCATGCTTGTTAATACAGAATTGTTAAAATAAACCTTGCCAGTATATGTTTTCAGACACCGATTATTCAGTGTCGTTTCACTCTAATCCACCCCAAGGGAATTATTGGTAAAAACCTGGGTTACCCCCCTCCCTTTTTCTGGGACGGGTCGTAACACCAGGTGAGCTGTGCCCTAGGTGGCCTGGGCTGTCTCCTGGCATCGTTTACTCAACGCCTGTAATGGGGCAGAAGAGGTTTTTGACTATTAACAGCAGCTCATCACTCACTCTGATCTCACTCCACATTAAGGCTGTTACAGTGGCCAGGAATGCTGGAGCTGCTGCCTTCAGAACCCTCGTGGTGTGGTTGCTGGAGGCACAGGGATCTCCAGTGCCCCCATATCATTAGTGACCTCACACAGCTCTATATGGAAAGAAAAAACAACCAACCAAAGCAAACAATTTCAGCCTGTGGCACAAGGAAGAAGGCTACCCCTATGCAAATATAGCCAGAAAATCCCCAGACCATATTCCTGGAGGTGCTGCAAAAGGTGGCTGAACATAAAAGCTGTGGCTGTCTTCTTCCCCCTTTTCAGCAGTTAGTTTTGTCTGGTTGGGATTAGCACAGCATTGACCGTGTCAGCTAGGTACAAAATTGTTGTCAGCACTAGAAAAATCACTTGCCCTGTGGCCAAGCTTAATACACAATGAGCTGCTGTGGTGAGGGCACAGATTCAGCATGTCCCAACACGGGGAGGGAGCCAACAGAGGAACTGTGCTGCTCCTCTCTGTGATGAATGAACTGCAACCAACAGAATCCTGGTTAAGTACCACAGAAAGCTTTGTCTCTCAGTAAGAGTGGATATCTGATTTACACTAAAAAAAGTGCCCCTGAGTGTGCACAGAGTCCCAGGGGTTGTCAGCTTGTCCTTCCCAGGCCACGCTCAGCACTGTCACTGCCGCATTAGTGCTGCACACAAAGACACGGGAACCTGACTGAGAGGGAAAAAGGGCAGCAGAGAACAGATGCCATCTGCCAGGGGACTGAACCTGAGCCACTCTGCCTTGTCACAGGGACTCCAGTGTCAGAGCAAAGCTCTGCTTGAAAGGGTGAAACACAGAGCAACTGACCTTTAGGTGACAGTTTGCAGATTGGCAGCTCGAATGACACTGTAGGGAGGGGTGTGGGTGTTAGTAAGGTGTATGATATCATCCACAAGCAGGAAAAAAACTAAATTCATGTGGGAAAAAAAGCCTGTGATTTCTCCCTCCCCATGTTAGAGTTCTTGGCTCACTACTTCACACATCCTCTATGGGACACAGGAGCTTATCACTGGGGTACCTGCATTTCTCATAAGAGATAAGTTGCCTTTTAACTCCTCTCCATTGCTTTATAACAGTTCTGCTTAGATCTAATGATGTGTAAAAGTTTACAAAGCATTTTCTGATGACCTGGAATGCTTGGCAGCTTGTGAGCAGAGCAAATAGCTTAGCTGGGATAAGAGAGAGGAAATCCACTGAAGAGCTCAAGTCATTAAGACGTTTGCATTTGATGAGACAACAACTACCAAGGGCCAGAGCAAAAGAAAAGAGCCCGTGGTGCTCATGCAAGGTGCTGTCAGGCATGTCTGCAGCCATCACCCCCTCCCGGGGAGCTCTTGGCTCAAGTCTTTTCCGAGTGCACCAACTTGATCGCTTTCTGCCCAGAATCTTGAAAAGCTACAACACACAACTCAGCAATTCTATACAAGGAAATAAATAGCAAATAAAATCCCACAGTGACCACATCTGTATCACTCCAAAAAGCTTCGAGGAGAAGCGCTGAGGCAGCAGGTACCTGACTGGAGCTCACTTTGGGAAACATCATCAACCTGAAATCATAAGGTGGAGTTAAAAACCTCCTCATTCCCAACCTCCACTGCTGTAGCTTTCATTCATATTTTACAACTTTAAGGAAACTTTTTTCCCCTTTATTGCTGAGTGAAACACACCTTCTTCCTGGGAGTAATTGGACAGCCAACTGCACCAGGAATGGGGAGGATCATTGGAGGAGGACAAAGTGCTGCCACTGTGACCTCTGGGGGGTCAGGGGGAGGCAACAGCCTGCAGACACAGGAGCCCTTGGGCTCCTTTTGAGCACATCCATTCACACCACACACCTTGGAAAAGGAAGCTGGGACAATCATAAATACCTCCTGAGCATCAGATGGAAAGGAGGATTTTATCTCTGTCATTCAGCCTCAGGAACATATGCAAAGGGAGGCAGAAGAGATCAGGATTGCAAGTAAATTTAAAAAAAAGCTATTTTGCACTGACAGCTTCTGTGAAGAGGCCAGGAGTCAGATATTTTCAGGCAATGTGGTGCAAGGGCCCTTGTCCCTGCCCAGCTCTCAGCTCCACTGCAGGAGATCCTGTGATGCCATCACAACTTCTGCCCACTTACTTCAGGACACTTGACTTTCCTCCTTCTCTGTCTCCTACTATTTTGATTTCTCCAGTTCCTGGAGCACAAAAAAACATGGGTGTTGCTTGTGCTCAGGTGGGAGATGTCACACTGGGGCTTGTGTTTTACCCAAACTGTCAGAACATCACTTGAGAGTGGTTAAATCTGAAGTAATCCAGATAAACTCTTTGCTTCTTCTCTCCAACTGACTGGCAACTCAACATGTCCAGGTGGGTACCTGGAAGGACAATGGAGAATGTCTGCTCTTCCAGAGGGCATTAAAGTCATCCCTAATTTGGCTCATTATGTGCTGAGTCCCTGTGGGTCACTTCAACAGCTCATGAGAACCAACTTACTTCAGAGCAAGGTACATGGCAAACGGTTGTGTGGAATTCTTTCCCAACCCTCTTATTCCTTTGTAGAAATCACAACAGAGCTGGATTTTTATAACTAGACAAATACTGTGACAGCAGCAATTGTCTGCCATAAAGAAATCCCAAGACAAATTAGATCAGTCACAGGTACAGTGATGAAGTCTTCAAAATCCACTTCTGCACAGGGGAATCTGTGTCCCTTGCAATGTCGTTGCTTCCAGACATGATCCTTTTCCGGTGCAGCACAGGTGCTGTCCCAGGGCTATGGGACAGCTCCTCTACCTGCACCAAAACATGACATTTTCAGACAGGAAGTTGCTGGGATTCACCTAAAACTGTGTTAGGAACAGTTCATGGGTGCTTAGTGGGTACTGGATTTGCACGTATCCCTCTCCTCACCATTCATAAATGTATGCACAAGCACCATTTTATTCACACAGATTTTGGCAAGAGGCCCATTGAATTCAGCAGAGAGAAGTCCATTGACTCTGGTAGACTTTGCACATTGTGGGTGAGAACAGATGGAGGCTCCATTCACCAGTTGCCATTCGTTAGTTAAAGCTTATTACTGCTAAAGGGTTTTGTTAATGCATTCCCAAATGGAGCATGATCCAAGTCATGTAACTGAGTGCTGGAGAACGGCAGACGTGCTCTGCTAGCAAGGATGGAGGGAACAAAGGACACCCCTGTGTGCACAGGGACAAACTGGAGGTTATTGCCCACTCATGTCTCACCTTCAGAAGGCAGCAGGTTTGCAAACAGTGCCCTTTGCCCACAAGGAAAAGGCAGTTTCCAACAGGCCCAGTGTGAAACACCACAGACCTGGTATGGGAGGAGGAGAAAGCAGCCACATGTGAGCACAGGTCCTCTCTGCTGCCAACAGGAAGGTCCCATGGGTTTTGACAGGACCTGCATTGAGTCTTTCACAAGCTATAGCCATCCAGAGAGGAAATTCTCCTTGCATTCTGGGGGAACATGTTCTCCAGAGCACAACCAGGGGAAGGGAAGCCTTCTAGAGTAGATGTCCCTACACTTGGCTGCTGCAGCTTTGGCCAAGATCTTCCCTACAGGGACCCACACCATTGTGTTTCTCAAAGCTGGGCCTCATTTCACTCTGTGAGTTCCATAACTCCATACAGCAAAGAAGGTAACGTGAGGACTGCCCACTGGCATCTGCAAAAGGCAGGAGAATTTACGTTGCTCATGGAGCCATGGGGTTATAACAGCCTTAAATCAGAGAAACCCAGAATGCTTTGGGTTGGAAGGGACCTTAAAGACCACCTCGTTACACCCCCTGCCATGGGCAGGGACACCTTCCACTAGCCCAGGTTTCTCCAAGCCCCATCCAACCTGGCCTTGGACACTTCCAGGGCTGGGACAGCCACAGCTTCTCTGGGCGACCTGTGCCAGGGCCTCCCCACCCTCACAGGGAAATGTGTCAGTAGTTCAGGAATTTCTAGCATGAATAAATCAGGGAAGCCAAAGGCTGTCCCAAACAATCAGGCAATACTGTGTCTGCACTTGAAAAAAAAAATCAGGTTATCTTCTAAATGTTTTGCAAATTTTTTTTTCATTATTCCAACTCCCTTTTAAATTTTACGGGTTTTCTTCTGATTTTCAATGAGCAATGAATGGGAGACAGCAGAGAAACAAGAGGAAGAGAGGTCTCTGCCCTCATGGGAAAATATTTTTCACATTCAGATTTCTCCAAAAAGCTGAAAACGGACACCTAGTCCAGGGAGAAGTGGTTCACGTTGGTGCACATTTCAGCCAGCACTGCCTGGGCCTTGGCTGTGTCCTCTTGGCAAGGAGAACAGCTCTGAAGGCTGTGCAGGGTGACCCACCTGGGAGCCTCTGTGGCCAGAGGCTGAACCATGGAAGGAACGTGCTTGTGATGCATTTGTTTGGAAAGCAAATGTGCTGCCCTCACTATTGAATTGTTCTCATGCTGTAGGTGAGACAAAGCTGTTCTAAGTGCTGGAGCCACTGAGGCAGAGCCTGGGCTCTGCACATGGGTGTAAATAGTGGCACCAACCAACAGCCAGGGAGGGAGGAACCCTCTCTGGACGCTGCTGTGCTGTCCCTGCGTGCTCAGGTCCTAGAGGATGCAGAAGGAGGGTCTCCAGGTGGCCACACCTAGGGTAAGGGGTAAGACTGCCTGGTGGTGTTTCCCACCACAGCTATTCTGAGCAGGGAAATGGGGGTGACCAGATCAGCCCCAGGAAGCTGGGAAAGGAGTTGTGACCCTCAGACAACACAGGCCATCTTCAACCCAATACAGAGCTTGGCTGGACTAGTCCTGCTGGGCACCTCTGGCTGCCTGAACCCTCTGGCTAAATAAAATGGAGGAAGGTTTTAAAAACCAATGGAGTCTGGCTGGACCAATGCAGTTCACAGATCACCTGTAAAGAGCTGACTCACCAGGCAGCTCCTCACAGGGTGTGGATGAGCCAGCAAGAGCTTGTTCCAGTGGTCAAGCACTGGAACTGGGGCCCAGAGGGACCACAGAGTGTCAGTCCTTTAAGACTTGCAAAACTTGCCTCAGCAAGACACTGAGCAAGCTGTGCCAGCAGTGCAGTGAGACCCGTCTGATCCATGCTGTGATTTTACACTCTATATCCCAGTGGTGCTGAGGCACATCAGGATTAAAATCCTTTCATGAAGTGATGCCAGAGTCATGTAAGATGAACAAAACCTGTTGTTTCTACACTTCTTAAAATGGCTCAGGGAAGAAAGTGAACATGTATGTTAGAGAGGAACTGAGCCCTCCAGTCCCCACTTTCTCTTTCTGCTTCAGGGCTCTTCGTCAAGACTACAGGAACAGCATCTCTTGGGTCAAAAAGCAGCTTGAAGGGCTTGCACTGGGTTGGTTTTTTTCCATCTCACACATATCCTTCCAAAGCTGGACTTGGTCTGGTGGTGGTTTCAGCCATGGTTAATGAGCACACTTCCACATGAATGTCTTTCATGTAATAATTGAGATGTGGATCTCTCAGGCAGTCTGTAACTAAGCTCATTCTACAACAAAAGGTTGGTGTCTTGGGCAGGTTACCTTCATCTCACATCTCTTCAGCAGTGAGCTATTTTTACAACATCTTGTCTTTAACCATTTTGCCTGACCATGTACCTGCTGCCTTCCCCTCTGTGCTAACCCACACATCACCCAGTGCACCTGCACTCATCATGCTTCCCCGTATGAGCCAGCCTGGGGGGTTGTGGAAGCCTCTCTCTTGCTTTTTTGACATCTGTGGGCATGCCCAACAGCTTTACCAAGAAAGCCATGATTTTCTACCCAGAATTAACTCATATGCTCAAAAAAGGCCACTCCTTTGGTCTGTAAGGCCACGGCTGCCCCAGGCAGGGCACTCCATCGCCTGCTCCTGTGCTCTTCTGCACCCAATGGAGCGACTTAAAAAACATGGTCTCCTTCCAATCAGCTCCCGAAATAAAGACAAAAAAAAGTCTTTCTTCTATATTTCAACGCTGATTCTCTAAAAACAAAGCAAGCAAAATTTCTGACCCCAGGTGCAGTCCCACCAGTGAAAACAGTTCAGGCAGGAGAGGGCCATGAGGCATTTTTCTCCCAGAAGGTATTGCTGTGCCAAGCTCAAATCCAAGTAGTTCTCAAGTTGTCAGGTTTGGGAGGTTGGACTTACTAAATAAAACTTGAAACTTTCTGCTACAAACAGTTACCATAAAAAACACGATAAAATCAAACTCCCACATTTTCAGGGAAAAGTGATGCAAGCCAAAGATGGCAACCAATGCCCGTGCAGAACTGGCCCTCCTCACCCACTTGCCCTTGTGCTCCAGCACAGAGGGCAGTGTGGGGAGGGATGAGTTCCTGGCACAGCTGGCACAGCCCTGCTGCCACACTCTGGGCTGGACAGGAGGGTCACATCCCCACCCCTCCTGCTGCTGCTCTCCACAAAGGTGTCACTGTGTGCAGCCAAGCCCAGACCCAGCACTGAGCCAGCCCCGTGGTTTTCAACGGTAACCGGCTGTGGAAGAGCAGCCGAGCTCTTTAGCTGGTATCAGTCAGTGTGTGCAGAGGCTAAAAATAGAGACCCTCCACTCTCACAATGACTCAGAGGAGCAGAAGGGAAACCCGCAGCTCTTGGTTCTTGGCTGTCCCCTGAGCTGACTGAAAAGTTTTCATCTAAAACTTTGTTTTGACACAAAACGGCTTTTTGAAAACAAACTAACAAACATAATAATAAAAAAAAACCCATATGAACAACAACAAAAAACAAAAACAAACTCCAAACTTTCACTCTCGTCATCAGAGCTGCTGGGAAGACTCCTCATTTGGTCTAAGTTTAGAAGAGGAATTGGCCAGAAAAGCATGACATTTTGTAGTTTTTAAATGCTAGTTGACAAGCCCCCTGCAATTATTTACTTGCTAAGCTCTTTCTTAGAGAGACCTGTGAGAGCAGATGAAACGGAGAAAGGCGTGCCAGTCCTCTGGAACTTTCATGGGGATACAGTCCACTTTCCAGATAGCTCCAATGCCAGCTCAGGAAGAAAACAAATCCACCAGCTGGCCTCGCTGAATCCCATGGGGAGGGGATCCTTCAGCCTTTTAATTCCCTCTGTTCCTCCCCTGCATCTGGGTCTCCAGCCAGTGCACCCAGGTTTTGGCCATGCCATGGGTGATTGGGGTCTGGATGGGAATCAGAAGAGAACTGGAGACAGCCTGGCCTCAAGCAGGAGGACACAAGCTCACGCACCTACAAGGGGTCTCAAAATGCTCCACAAAATCCCTGCAGTGCCAAAGGCCTCAGGGAAGAGCTGAGCCCTGAGCAGGGCCACGGCAGGAGCCCAGCTCAGTCCCTGTCTCATCCCTGTGAGAGGCAACCTGGATGTGGCACCAGAGCTGGTCTGGGAGCCTCAGGGAATCCCTGCTACCCCAGGATGAGGCTGCCCTGGCAGGACACACAGCTGGAGCACCTTCCCAGCTCCCACGGGAACACAGGCAGGTCCCTGTTCCTTGGCTCCCTGTGACCAGGGCACAGGGGGACAGTCAAAATGAACTCAACTGAGAGTGATGAGCTGCCAGTAATTCTCACAGACAACTGGGATGAGAAGGACCTCAGAAAGCCTCCCCCCTTCCCTGCCAGGATCAGCCCTATCTAAACTGACACCATCTGCCTGCTGGCCTGGCCTGTGACCCCAGCAGGGCAGCCAGAGATGAGAGAGGAACAGCTCCTCCAGCTCAGCCCAGAGCTCCTGTGCCCAACACTAAGAGCTGAGATCCCTCCACTGTTCACTCCTGCTGGGCCATTCCCCTTTCAGAAACCCACCTTCCCCACCCCTTGCTCGTATCCCAGGGCAGGTGATGAAGGACACGTTGCCCCTTGTCCCTGCATATGGTTACAAGTGTCCCCCGTGTGGCAGCAACCACCGCTCCCACGACCTTGGCGTGGGCTTTTCCGTGTCCTGCTGAGCACCACCTGGAGCTTCAGCAAGTCCTCCAGGAATGAAATGGCCTGTCCTGAGCTCACCCCAGAGCCGACACTGCCACGAGCATCTGCCGTGGTGAGCCCTGCTCACAGGATGGCTCTGGCTGAGGGGCTGGGGCCCCGTGCCCACCACCCAGCTGCCCTGTGCCAGTGCCTCAGGGCCAGTCCCTGGGCAGGACAAGGTCCATCCCACACTCCCACTGGTTTCTGACTCTGAGAAACCCAGGGAACAATTTCTGCTGCAAGAACAACTGAAATATCAACTAAACCTTTGAACCAGAAAATCATTTCATAACCAATTCAGATCCAGTCATTTTTATTTTCCCTTTGTCTCTCCAGCAAACTGTTGCATTTGGGATTAGCCAGAAACATTTTGTTCCAGCTGAAACAAAATTTCTGCTTTCATTATGGCCTCTGTAACAAAGTCAGGTCCTTGGCCCTTGGAGGTCAGTGCACTTCTAACTGAGACCCTGGGCTGAGGCTCCTCCGGGGCTTTTGGTCTGAGTTCTGCCTCCTCCCACGAGCAGATCTGGAGATTTCTCTGGGTCCCTCACACCTCCCTCCTGAAGAGCCACCACAGACTGACCCTCACACAGGAGCGAGATCCCTGTCCCTACAGGAGGGACCATAACGCCCAGGATGGCAAGATGTTCTCAGATCCATGGACCAATAAATATTTCATTATTCTTCCCAGAGCAGAGCAGACTGAGACAATCTTCCACTCCCTACTCTGAACACCCACAGCACGACAAAGGCCCTGCACAGCTCGGCAGCTGTAGGAGTTCAGCCCCAAACATCTCATTCAGACCAAGAAGTCTTGTCCAGTTTCCTGTGACTGTCACTGGAATTTCCATGAATGACACTCACTGCGAGAAAAGCCACTCTCTGTTAATAATGATACTTGAGTTGGTGGAAAACACTGGGAATTGTTCCCTCATGAAATGAAATGTTTGGGGGTTTTTTTATCTGAATCAAGATTTTCTTCTAATTTTAGTCTGAAAATTTTGGAGTTTATGGCTTTTTTTCCTTTCCCAACTTGTCATTTTCCTCTGAGCTGCCAACCCCCAGGGGATTCTGGTTAAGCTTCTGAAATTTGTGGATAAAGGCAGGATTCGGATCCCCAGGAAATCGTCAGCTGCACTTGAATGCAACATTTTTGCTGTTACAAATAACCAGAATAGATTGTGAGGATCTGATTTGAAATAGGGCACTGGGACAAAGAGAGAAGCACAGTGTGCCCAAAACATTCATGATGAACAGCACAGAAATATCACTGCTCCTACACACCAGTCCATCATTAAATACTTCCACTTTCTTTAGTGAAATGACAAAAATAGTTGATGCTTTCAGCATAGGACAAAAAAACCTCTATCCATGTCTCCCTTACAGTGTCAAATTCATGCAGGAAGCAGAAGTGTTCCTGTGAGATTATCATCTCTGTCTAGAACATGTTTGTGAAAGGTGAGAACACAATGCCAGCACAGTGCAGGTTCCTGCTGCATCTCCGTGCATTTTATTATGTTAAAAATGAGATAAAATGTTCTTTAGTTCACTTCTTTTTTTAAAAAAGACTAACTGAAAGGAGTTTCTGGACACTTGTTCACAAATTTATTCTTCCTAGAGCTTAAAACAACCCTTCCAACTCAGTCCTTACAGACCACAGCAGAGCATTGCTGTGTGATGGCTGATGCCTCCTTGGTAGCACTCAAAGGGTTCAATTTTAGCACCACTGCTCATCTAAATTCCCATGAAAAAATGATGATTCCCAGCTCTGACCAGTGCATGGTGTGAAAGCTCAAAGAATTAAAAAATCTGCTTATTTTTAGGAGGAGCTGATCCAAATTTCTCAACTGCAGGAAAAGGAATCAATGATGCTGCTGAAGAGTAGCATCAAGGCAAGAAGTCTTCCTCTCACACTGAGTGACCAGGGTGGTTGTTCTGCTTCTCCCACCTTCTCCACTGGCTGAGGGCAGGACTGGGCCCTCTTGGGGACAGTGATGTCCTTTTGAAGATGATACCTAAAATGGAAGAAAAATCTAAGGCAAAAAAGGGTTTAAGTCAGGCTCTCAGTTTCCTACCACAGCATGAGGACAACTCTCCTCCATCTAAACAAGGTAGCTGAGAGGTCAAGCTGGGACATCCAGAATTTGAGATTACTGCAGAAATACTCCTCTCTGAAAAGCTGCTCCAGTGTCTTGGCGAGGTGGGTGCCCAGTGTCTCACAGCTCAGACCTTCTGCACTGTGGTTTGTGTGGCTCTGCCACAGCCATGAGCAGCTTTGGGAGATTCAGCTCCATCTGCAATGGCCAGAACGGTGAGCTCAGGGTCAGATTAGTTGCTCTCCCATGATAGGGATAGACAGGAGTGCCTCAGGGACTGGCTCCT
This sequence comes from Chiroxiphia lanceolata, assembly GCF_009829145.1. Classification (NCBI taxonomy): domain Eukaryota; kingdom Metazoa; phylum Chordata; class Aves; order Passeriformes; family Pipridae; genus Chiroxiphia; species Chiroxiphia lanceolata. The sequence goes on along the minus strand of NC_045660.1, from coordinate 629,698 downwards.
TGTCTTGCATTCCCAGGGGACACCTTCCTGCCTCCAGCAGCACTTCAGGTGTCCTCTACCTCCCTGGCCTGCCTGTCAAACTCAAGCCCGTTTCAGTCTTCACAGATCCCCAGCACCAGAGATCAGGAGAGACCTTGGTTACACAAACATGAGCATAGATCCAGCACAGGAAAAGCCAGGGGAATCCTTCTGGGCATTCATCACCTCAGACATCATTTGTCTCCTTCCTCAGCTGCCTCATGGGAGAGTGAAGAGGAGAGCAATGAATAACACTTATACCAGATATGCTGGGATCAGTTTAGGAGCCATGGATATTTTTATCTACAGCAATCAAGTTGGTTAGGGAAGCATTTTGGTTTTGTAGGCACATTCATGGACTGTGCTGCCAGGTACAGTGCCCACACTTCAGAAGAAACATGGACAAATAAGAACTTGCCTGGGATTGTCAGATTTCTTGGAAAACTTGCAGCAACAGTCTGGAAAAAACTCTGCATTCTTTATACAGAAGAAGAAAACATAGTTTGAGGTGGTAACCTCTGACTCCCACTGAGTGGTAGATGACCTGGTTCCTTCTTGTGGCTTTCCTCCAGGTCCGCTGGTGATTCAGTTGTCCCACATATGCCAGGAAAGACGGTTAGTCCTGAATTCCCTTCTGTGCCTGGCTGCCCTGCCAGCCCCCTGAGCCTGCAGTGCTGCAAAGGGATTCCTTTGGGAAGCCTCTGAGTGCTCGTCCAGCACCAAACGGTGCTCTGCTCTTTCCATCCCAATGCCACAAGCCGAGAGGAAACAGGATTGGATCAGCACAGAGGAGCTGAGGGGATGCACTTTGTGGCCACACAAGCAGGGCTGGACTGGCCAAGCAACAGTGGTGTCTGGCAGTGGCCACAGTCTGGCACAGGGTCTCACCAGCTCTACCATTTCCAAGACCTGCACTTCCATCCATAGGTGACTCCTATATTTAGTAGGTGTGCTGGTGGCAAAAGCTCAGCCTCCAGGATGTTGATTCAGACACCCAGACACTCAGCCACTTCCTGTTTGGATGCGCTAAAATTATTTGCATCATTTAAAAAGTGATGTTGGTTAAGGGAAACAAAGTGTTATTGTCAGAGGAGGCCGAGCCAGGTTACGTGTCCCTGCACAATGGAAAAAAAGCAGAACAAAATGTCTCCGCCTCCCAGGAGCAGCACAGCCAGACAGCACGTCTGGGGAGCCACTGTCACGCTGCTCTGGCACTGTCACTGGCATTGTCACAACAGAGCAGTAAAACTCTATGATCCCCTGCTCAGCCTCCTCCCAGAGTGACCCAATATCATCTCTAGCTGCAGATCAGGACCAAAGACATCCTGGAGATGTGGTCTGCTGGCTGCAACAGGCAGTAGAAAGCTTCAGTCCTGCTCTGCCACCCGAGGAGTTACAGCTAACACAAGTTTTTCACAGCAAAATGCAGCTTTCCACTGTCACACAGCCTTTCCAACCCCACTGTGGGCATAACTGTGGCACCCCAGATCTTCACAGACTTCTAGTGGCTTGAGGTCCAGGGCCAAGGATCTCTACCCTGAAGGCTTTGTGGGTGGTGGCTGTGTCTGCAAGCTGGACTCAGCTCTGGTTTGTCGCCTCTGTACCTAAAGCCTTGCCCTGGGTCTGCAAAAGCCAGTGCAGCTGCTGAGGGAAAGGGCAGACAGAACTCAGTTGTGCTGGCTGCTCCTGGGGGAGTGGGGATGGGCAGGACCCCTGCCCAGCTGGTTTGCCATTCTGCAGGGTCACAGAGCCCGGCTGTGCCCCGGGGTCACCCGCTGTGCCCTCCCCCAGAGGACAGTCAGGACACTCTAGAGGAGCTGTGGGTACACAGAGACATCATCTGCCCTCTTAGCTGTGTGTGCAGCCAGTGCCTCTATGGCTTCTCCACTTCCAGATGAGAGGTAAAAAACAATTTGCAAAGTATTTTCAGGGAATCCTTGCGAGTGATCCCTTCCCCACTGCCTGCAGGACCTGGGTGTCAGATCACACCCAACTGCTCCCGAGCTCCCAGACAACAAAATCCCAGACATTTACACCAACTGTGCAAGAAGGGAGTTGTCCTGGATGCTTCCCATCCCACCTCCAAAGTACGCTCTATTTGGCCTTCTGTTTTTTCAAAGCCTTACCAAGCTATTCCCGATGTCTAGGAAGGTTGATGACTAAATAGGTTTTTCCACACGGTCTGGACGAACAATCTCTTGGCAAGGGCTGTTTGTGATTGAGCTGCAGATGGATTTACCTATCCTACCTTCTTTTTAGCTGAGGTGTAATTAATCACGTGGACCAGGAACTTCAAAAGTGAGTGGGTATCTTAGTGCCTTGACTTTCACATTCACCTTAAAAACAAGCTGGGCACCCAAAAGTGAAGGCAACCCCTTTTCACTGTCCCTTTGAAAATTCTTTGTCAGAGTGCAAGCCCAGATTAGGTGAGTGCACAGTGTAAGCTAAGGAATAAAAGGCAAGTAACAAATAACAAATCTCAAGCAGTAGGTTCTGAGTCACCCTCCGTCAATGACAACGGTTCTGCATTTAGGTCATAACTGCGTTGCTATTGTGTGTCCAGGAATATCATCTGGCACCCACAGTGGTAGCTGTGTTGAGTCAGCAAGGCAAACAAGAGTCAAAAATAGTTGAAATCTTATTTTTGTCACTGCATTTAGCAACTGTTTCTGACTATCTGTCACGGCAGAGCAAACTTGCAAAGTCTCAGCCCTGGATTGCTCAGAATAAAGTTACAGTTTGATTGCTGCAAAGTGTTTTAAACCTCGGGTCAAATGTTCCCAGCTGGTGGCATCCCAGAGTTCTTCAGGTTTGAATATACTTTTTGATTTTAGTAACCAATAGCAAATTATCAGGTAAGCAGCGATCACAACAGAAACCCCCAGTGTGAGCAGAGGAGGATCTCCTCCCGTCACGGAGCCCTGGAGTGGGGAGCACAGTCCTGGTCCTTCCCCTGCACCTTCAGCTGGCAGCAAGCACCACGTGCAGCAATCCTGAGCCAGCCTGGCACAATGCAGGGGTGGTGGGAGAAGGAGGGATCCTGGACCCTTTGCAGGCAGGGGGACCCTGCTGCCGCTCCCTGAGACGAGGTGAGCACTGCCTGCTCTGCCCAGGCCCAGCCAGGAGTGATCTTTCCCCACATCCCAGCACTGAGCAGGTCTGGCCTTCACAGCTTGGCGAGACTCAGATTCCCAGATCCAGCCCAAACTGCAGCCCTGAGTGCCTGCACGTTTCCCTCTGCTTTGATGCTCTTCTTGTGAAAGATGAGACTTTATATTTTCGGCTTCATCTACTTTGCTTTCTCCCAGCACACACTGGACCTGAGACTGTGCAAGCTGCTCACACTGCTGTCCACAGGTAAGCCTTTGATTATGGAATTGAAAATAAAGTCAAAAACATGGGAAAATACAAATCCAAGGATACAAGGCAGGTGTAGAACCAAGATCATTCCTGGCCATTGCCCAGACTGCTTTTTGGGGGGATATCCCAGCCACAGCTCCAGCTGCCACACACCTGGAGACCGTCTGCAGGAGCAGGATCCTTGAACATCACCCTGCTTTTGCCATCACATCTCTTTTATTCATTTTCTTTTTCTGTTTGGCTCATGTTGGCATTTGATGCAAGTGGGCAAGTGATTTTTTCTCCACTCAAGTCTCCCTGCCCTTGCAGACCTCCCAGCTCCTCTGAGTTCACTCCCTTGGGCTTCAAACACCTCCTTGTTGCCTGCAGGACAGTCACACAGTTCAGTAACTCTCCGGGAGCCTGCATCGCTCTCAACACGCCTCCTGTTTCCTCCAGAGCTCTTATCTGTACCCACACAGCTGCATCAAGGGTAGAAACACCAGACAAGAGTCTTCCTTCAAACAACTTTCCCCTCCTTCTGCCAGTCTGGGGGCTGCACTGTTACCCTGAGTGCTAACACATCACTCCTTAGCAGGTTCAGGATTGAGGAGTTCCTGTGGATTTTGAACAACAAACCCATCCACTGGCTTTGCAGGACTCCTGGGCTCAAGGTGACCCAGCACCAAGAGCACAGAGGAGCCAACATGGGGCACGGCTCCCACCAGGCAGCCCAGCAGCTCAGGCTGGGAAGAGCTGGGGGAAGGAGCTGGGGTTGGACAGGGCTGGGGGGTGTTGCCCATGGATGTCACAGACACTGGTGGAGTTGCTTGTTGAAAGAATTTGCAAATGACTGTAATTGATTAAGAAATTGAGTAATTATGCAATCTGCTGATTACAGAGAAAGGGGTTATTAATCCTCCAGACAGGCCCAGCACAGGCCCTGTCAAAACATTAGGGAAGATGCTGTGAAGAAGAAAAAAGGCACACCATGCTAGTCACATCACGCCTAATTGCCAGCTCTGCTGCACCAAGGATTAAACTGATTTGTCATCTGATTTGATCCAGACATCCCCTGGAGACCATTGGTTTGGGATTCATCTCACTGTGGGAGGACCATGTCACCTGTGTGTCCTGTTGCAAACCATAGTAGAGTCCAACTCTTCTGTTGAGCCTGGGTTCAGTTTGACATTAAGACACTGAGGTGTTTTTATCAGTCAGTGGAGCTTAGGGGAAGCTGGAGGTGCCAACTTCAGGGTGACCTGACCTTCCCTCGTGTCTGTGCTGGCTCTGAATTAACCAACCCTCCCACAGGAACTTCCAAAGCCTGGACACTGGCTGATGGGAGACCCCCACCTCGACCCCTGGATGTTGATCACAGCCTGAATTTGACCCCAGATGTCAGGCACTGCCCCTCTCCCCAGCCTGTGCCTCCACTGCCCTTTTGACTTGCACAGACCTTAAGATATGTTGTTGTCAGCAAAGCTCCTGTTCACACCAGAGGGCATAAACCCAGAGCAGAGGTACAGGCTGACTTGGGCCTTTTGGCCATCTGACACCCTTCCTATGGCCAGCCTGCCCAGGCAGGAGCAGGGATGCTCAGCTAGAGCCCCACATGCCCCAGCCTATGGGGGTGCAAACAGGGCATCCCCCATCACCCCCTCTACCAGAAGGACTTTGTACCCAGGGCTCACACAGCACTGGCTGCTCACAAAATAGCACCTGAAGATAAAAGGAGAACCCACCCAGATTCACCCTGGGGACATACTGAGTGGCCAAGGCATAATCGTAGAATTACAGAATCAACCAGGTTGGAAAAGACCTCTGAGATCATCAAGTCCAACCCTTGATCCAATCCCGCCGTGGTTCCCAGCCCATGGCACTGATGCCACATCCAGTCTCACCTTCAACAGCTCCAGGGACGGTGACTCCACCCCCTCCCTGGGCAGCCCGTTCCAATGGCTGAGCACTCTCCCTGTAAAAAATTTCTTCCTAATATCCAACCTAAACCTCCCCTGGTAGAGCTTAAGACTGAGCCCTCTTGTCCTGCTGCTGGTTCCTGGGAGAAGAGACCAACCCCCACCTGGCTACATCCTCCTGTCAGGCATCTCCAAGTCTTGGCATGTCTTGGCTCTAATAAGCACTGAAGTGTTATCCTCCACTGACCAGAGCCGTGCAAGTGGCAGAGCAGGGGCAGAGAGACTGGCCTCAGCCTGTCCAGTTAATCTGTGCTCAGTCCCTTTATCCTGCCTGGCTATATATAACCTCCCTCCTGGCCACCTACAACCACCAGCGGGGGAGGGGGGGGGGGGGAGCACACCCTGGGGGGGGAGGGCAGGGGCAATGTGCAGGGAGCACCTCAATGGCAGCTCAGCTGCTGCTCCAAGCCTGGCACTGCTGGGGTGTAAGCAGCCCCACGTGCCCCATCACACAGGGAGGGACTGTGGTCTCCTCTGCACCCCTGGCACATCCCTGGCACCAGGCTGTTTGGAGTGGAGTTGGTGCTCTGCAATGCAACCATTCTGGGCCTGGCACCTGGGACAGTCTCAGACCAGGCTGGAGGTAGAACGAAAGAACCCCATTGCACAGGCAAATGTGATTTAATTTAAAGCCATTTTACATCCATTCCACATCCTCTCCACCCTTGGGTATATTTTACTTTCGTCCTTCCTCTGCTTGCAAAGCCAAGACCCTCCAGCCTGACTGGATGCAGTTGGTCTTTGTATTAAGATAAACTGGAACTAAATCCTGTTTAGCTCGTGCTCAGGGACACACAGCGCTTTTAGTGGCAAGGGCTTATTCCAGGGGGATTCATGGAGTTGGACACACATAGGAGTTCAACTGGAGACACCAGAGCTCTGTCAATAGGGCCAAGCAAACAGGGAAGCAGCTGGATGTCCTGACTCCTGCCCCTGTGCATGGGCTGGGACACAAATCAGTGTGTGCATGGGACACACCCTGCTCCTGGGGGAGCCCACGAGTCCCAAACTCCCTCCTCCGGGGAGAAGGAGGCCCAAGGAACAAAAAAAAATCTGGCAGGAGGTCTCAGGACAGCTGAGTCTACTCCACAGAGAAACTAGTACAGGGGATGGGGGAAAACCAGAAGGACAAGAATATCCAGGGCTTCTGCCCCTGCAGCTGAGCCTTGCGAGTGCACAGCGAGCACCGAGCCCAGAATATGGGGAGTGACAGGGAAAGCAGTGGCAGTGCTGGCTGCTCCCTGCCCCAGCACTGCTGGCTGTGCTTTGCTGCTGGCTCTGCTCTTGGGAAGGCGTGACAGAGGAGCCTGTCCCTGCAAAGCCATGGGTACAGGCTCTGCCCCGACTCTGAGGGCTCCCAAACCTGCTTGGCAGGGCTGGGCCTCTCCAAATCCTACCAGTGTCACAGCCTGGTCAAAGAGGACTGGACCATCACCTAGTCCAAGACATGAAGGCCTGTCAGGGCCATTCCGTCCCAAGGTGGAATGTTTGACCTGGTAATTCCTGGTCATGGCAGTAGATTTTTAATGAACTACTGATGATCTTTTAGAGAGATGCCTCTAATCACCATTATGATGGAGTAGAGATCAATATGGATCAGTGATGGCTCACCACAACTCAGATACCTTATAGAAACCATGGGGCAAGCTCTGCAGCTCAGCTAAACTGGGAGCCTCCTCTCCAGCAACAAGCACTCTGCTCCCCAGGCTGGTGCTGCAAGAGATCCCTGTGCTGGAAGCTCAACCAGGGTGCCCTGGTCCAGACATGGAGGATGAAGTGCACCCATGGGCTCAAAACACACTCCTGGCCTCTGGCTGAGCCAGGTCTGCTTTCATGGGAAGCCAAATGTATGTGCACAGCATTCCCTTCTGTCCCCAGGTAGGATGTAATGGTCCAGCTCTGCATCCCCCGCCCATGGGGTGAGGGCCTGCACAGCGGGGTGTGCAGGATGGACTGGGGGCTACATATCCCCAGGGGATGGACAGTGGGGCTTTCTCACAGCCACATCCCAGGGGGGAATCCCAGGACTGGGTGGTGCAGGCAGTGCAAGGACAAAGCAGAACAGCAGCCTCCTCTGAATGCACCACACGGGCAGGGCAGGAGGGAGGCAAATCCTTTCGTGCAAGTGCTCTGAAAGTGGCTCTGCCCCATCAGGGCAAGGGACAGGACAGCTCCAACTGCTGCAAACCCCCCATGCCCAACACGCTGCACCAGGCCATGTCCCTGTGGCATCCACACAATTATCCCCTCCCCTCTTAAGAATGCCTGAGGAAAGGGAAGGGTTGGTGATTTCCAAGAGTCCAGCCCTTTTTCCTTGCCTTTCAAGTCCCCCCACACCAACTGCCTCCACAGATGCAACCAGGCAGAGCTGCACATGGGTCTCTGCACTTGTGCCATGTGGCACAAATGGCTTTGCAGACCCTAATGCTTTGGAATTACAGCTCCCGACCCAGGTAGTCCCAGGACAGCCATTCTGCTCGGCTCATTGAGGGCAAAATTGTTAGACATGTACCTTGAGAACAAGAGACAGAACGACTCTGTGGTCCTGTCCTCCCTCCACGACCAGGGGAGGTTGGGGCGAGCGCATGTCCCAACCCTCTGGTGGAAGCACAGGCTCTGCTTTCTCCCTTGGTTCTTGGGAAGCAGGAAAGTCACACGCTGACCCACGAGTGAGTGCTACGTGAGGGTTGAGCAAGAGGTGCTGATGGCATCTGTCTGAGAGCCAGCAGGTAAGTCAAGAATTTTCCCAGTACATGCCTCAGCCTTGGAGCGGAGTGAGCCAAAGTGTTGTAACACCTCCTACAAGCTCAGAAGACACATTAAAGAAGTTCATAGGATGGAAGCACTTTTAGGCCTGTTGCATAATCCAGATAAGTAGATAAGCCTGTAATATTTGCACAACATCATGTCCCTTCCTTGGCCTTGTTACTGGTCTCCTTTTGCAGGACTTAATTCGGGGGATCTGATGGATTGAGGACAGCTTTCAGGTCATCTATTCCTTGGGAGGTGGCTGTGGCCCAGCTCTAGCGCTGTGACACTGGGAGCATTAAAAGGACAGGGACACCTCACTCGAGATCTACTTTATGCTTGCAAATGTGCCCCAAAGACATTTTGGAATTGGCACTACGACACCTCTTGGGAAGCTTCTCATGGAAAACACTGATAGTGCAAAACACTGCAGGGAGAGAAAGGTGTCCTGCCAGAGATGAAATAGCCTTGCATAAACACACAGATCCACACAGCCTGGGCACATTCCCAACCTTTGTACTTGACTTGGGGATTGAGCAGTGTCAGGACTCAGGTGTCAGAGAAAGAGGTGGAACACTGTCGAATGCACTGAGCACAGACATGGTCCAGAGCCTGCTAGGATCTGTCTTGCTTCATGATCTCCACTCTGGGATTTACCAGGCAGCCTAAGGGGACAGCACAGTAGCATCTACCCAGCAAATGGGTGGCATCACCTTGTACTTGTCTTTGGACTGTGGGTGTAGGGAGGGTACAGCCAGCAGGCTCCAGGGACGTGCCCCAAGCACAGAACAGAGCAATCAGCACTGCACTCCGGGCACTGGCACAGTGCCACATTGAGACAACAAGCAAGGGACAATGTTGTACCAAATGCCAGTGCCAGCCTTCCCTCCAGGAGCTTTCTGCAGGGAAGTCCCACAGCTCCCAGTGGAAGGGAACTGGGTGGTCAGAGCAGGAGGCTGGGACTCGGTGGGACCCTGCTTGTGGCTGCCCCAGCCCCACACATTGTGCGCGAGCCTGAACTAACAGGCTGAGAGGCAGAGGGGGTTGGATGTGCAAACTTTCTGCCCCAAGGACCCCAGCCTGGTTCCAGGTCACACCAAATGGATTTTCACCTGCTGAGGGAATGCAAACCTCTTCCCCACTTCTCTGTTCAGAGCCCAGGATGCCTTGTCCTTGGGTGCAGATGATCTTCAGGGATCTGCAGCATTTCTAAACTGCTGCAGAGCCCCAGGAGGGACCACATTGCTCCTCACATTCTTTAAAGAAAAACAAATTCCCTGTGCTCTCCAAAGGTCACCAGTCCCAGCCCACTCACACCATGGGGAAGTTCCCAGGCCTTGCTGTGCACCCCAGTCCTCTGGTAAGCCCATGGTGTTTTAGCAGTGGAGTTTTCCTCTTCCTTATGGCTTTCTTTGACTTGCTCCCAGGCCATAACCCTTTGGCAAAGTCCATTCAGAATTTCTCCCTGGAATGCTCATGGCCACAGTGTGGGACTTGCAGGGAGAACAGGCCCCAGGGTGGGATCACAGGGTCAGGAGAGGCAGGACAGAATGGGCGAGTGGAGCTGGAGCCTCTGCAGGTCCCAGCCCTGCTCTGCTGAGTCACCCCCATGCTGTTTAACCCAGGGCAGGGCAGGGACTCCTGGCCCAGGGGAAGGGTTTTCTGTGGTGTGCTCTCTGACCACCTCTCCTGCCCTTTCTTCTACATCTTAACCATGAAGCATCTCTTCTACTTGCCCTGTCCCCCACTCGGCCTCATCCACCTGCCAAGGGCACAGTCTGATCCTGGAGAGAAGTTTTGTCCTCTTCAGCTGCAGGAGCATGCAAAGATGGAGAAAGGAAGCAGAACAGAGCTGCCTCATGGTATGGGTACAGATACCTTCCCATCTTTTCCAAAATCTCTTCTGGGGGAGTGCCAAATAACCAAGCAAAGACTAGTCAGGGAAGAAAGGAAGGAATTGGCATAAGTGATGGTAAAAGACTTTACACTCATTGCTCTTCCTTCATGGTAGGGATTGTAGTGCATTTACAAGATTGTAAAATCCATGCTTGGGATTTTTTTTAAATGCTAACTCTGGATTTCCAATCTTGAGCTGGCCAGAGGGCCATACTGAAATAACAAAAGACCATTTGTTTTCCTGAGGGGGAAACTAGAGGCTTGTTTGTTTTCCTTTCACATCAGAAAGCCAAAGCTTGTACATTTAACTTGGTGAATTCTTGGATGAGAAAGAGCAGGTGGTTTTGTAGCATCAGATGCACCAAGAAAACATAGTTCTATTGCTTGAGTCGTGACAAAATGGTTAAACATGTCAGTCGTTGTTTGCTTCACTCAATGACTAAATAACCAGCTGGGAGAAAGGGTTAGTCCTCTGAGTTTCAATGCCCATCAGATGAAGCTAATTTTCTGCATGTGGGACTTCTAACAAGTCCTACAGGAAAACCAAGAAATGTCAGACATGACCTTCCTGGCAAATCAAATGCGAAAAACAAGAAAGCCACACTAGCCAGGCTTTTTAAGGAAGCAGAAAATGGGCACAATCCATTTACCTTTCCTCAGCAGATCTCTGTGAGGTCATTGTACTGCTGTAAACTCCATCTCAGTTTGGCTGATAACAGAAGTGAGTCCTGGTGCTCTGCAGCATTGGTCATGTGTGGGTCTGAATCCACCCAGGGCAGGAACAGAGCCTTGGAGCAAGAGCCATGAACCCGTGGTTGGCTGTGGCCAGCTGTGGTGGGGAGCTGAGTGTTCAATCACAACCTGCTGGTCCCATCCTCATCCAAAGCCAAAAGACTCTGTTCTCTGGTGAACACTGGGGACTGGACCCAGTAAAAAAACCAAAGGAGCCAGATGTCTAAAAGGAGCCAGATGTTTTTATGGCTCCCCATTGTGAGGATCCAGGTTCCAACCAGCATGGCAGAGGGGTGAGAACTGCATGTCCTGGTTAACTGTCCGCATTGTCTTCCTTCTGGGATATATTCCCTTTCACAGCCCCTCCAATGTGTCAAGATGTTTTATGCTAATTAAAGTTGTGTCAGTCCCATCCCAGATGAAAAAAAGCCCAGAGGGTCTATCTGAGTCATCCCTGAACCACAAACCTGCCAAGACAGGATGGGCACAGAGGTCATCAGGTAAGTGCAGGAATCTCCAAGGCTCAGGCAGCATCTCAGGGGATTCCTGAACTCCTGTGGTCACAAGAGAGTATGGGGCATATGCATTGTTGGCCAGACCAAACAGAGGTACCTGGTGAGGGAGACATGGACTGTATCCTGCACCGCCTGTGTGGGGAGGCTCCCAGAAACTCAAGGAGAGACATACTTTGCTAAATGAACCTCACATCCTGTGTGACCTGCACCAAGGTTTCACTGTCAGGACACGAGGTGGTCGTGCCCTGCCTTTGCCTCCATTGCCACAGTGGCCTTCATCTGCCCTTCTGATTCCTACAACTGTTGGTCTCATTTTCTCCTGTTGTTGGTATTTAGCAAGAAACAATAGTTGTGAGGACCAAATGCAGGACTCCTCCAGCTGGAGAAGCTGTTGTGATGGACAAGCAGTGGCAAAACTCACTCACCATGGTGAGCTCAGCCCAAGGGCAACAGAAAGCTGCAACAGGGACACCAAGGGCATTACCTTTCCCAATGGAAAGGTTCGGATCCCCACTGGGAAACAATGTCCTGCTTGCTGCCAGGGATGATCAGATACAACCAATAAATAACCAAAGAGAAAGAAAAGCTGCAATACACAAGAAAAGGCAGGAAGGACAGGGCTCTGACCTCCAGGAGCCAACAGCAAGGCCTGTTCTCAGACCCAAGGGGCAAACTGCATCTCTTCCTTCTGGAACCGTGGCCATATAAGCAGGCCAAGACTGGAGGCTGGTACAGACATAGGTCCCACATGGCTGCAGGAGATATTGGGAGCTGCCTGCAGAAGCTCAGCAACATTCTGACTCCAACAATGCTGTAGAGAGAAGAATTAAACTCTCCCCCTCAACAAGAGCACAGTCACCCCATGTGCTGTCACTCACATGTGCACGGGCACCCTTCAGTTCTTCAATTATTCTCTTTGGCGAAACTAGAGCTGCTGAGATGGTACCATGGGAAGAGGTTGAGCTGTTCCCAGTGTGCCAGGGAAGCTGGGCTGGCTGAGAGCTCACAGGGAGGGAAAACACTTGTCACAGGAGGGTCCTTCCCTCTGCAGCCAGGATGGTACTGTCTCCTGGGAAATGTCTCACTCAACTACAAGTGGCTGCTGACATCCCACAGCCAGGCCTGGATGTGCTGGACGTGCTGGATGTGCACAGAGCTGTCCCACACATGTCACTGGGTTCTGGGACAATCAGGAATGTTTATACACCATGAGCATCCTCTGTTTGCAAGGCACTAGCCTCTCACAGCAAAGCTTCCCTCTCCTCCCGGTCAGCAGGGACACTGTAGTTTAACAATCAGTCTCATCATAAACAACAATAATCCAGGAGCCATCCCAAGACACCTCTAGAGTCTGCACTGAACCTGGCCTGAAGCTGCCCAGCTGAAATGTGTTGTTGCAAATGGGCATGAACAGAAATTGCAATTGCTGGAGGGCAAGAACCCAAGCCTCATTCGAAACAAAAGGTGGGCTGTTTTTCAAAAAAATTATCCATTGTCCTAAAAAACTAAACCATTCCATAGGCAAAAAATCACTTTTCATTTAGGCCTTTCTGGCAATTTATACTTTAAAAGGTTTCTTTAAAAGACTGAAAGAGGATAAAATATTTATAAATTATTCAAGTGAAATATTTATATTAATTCAAATGAAACTAAATATTTTTAAATGGTTTCTCCCGTTAAATTTTCAACAATTTGCCCTAATCTAAGCAGAAAATGGTTTCAGATACTCATGAACCGTGGGGTGGGAAATGATAGCTAGTGAAAATCAGCTGATAATTGCTCATCTAAATCACTTGGCAAGGCCTTTTGAAAAAACAAGTCACCAATGGGAATGAAGATGGACAAGGCAAGCGAAAGACACAGGGATGGACTGGAAAGGCACACAGATGGATTCCAGAGGCACACCGATGGATTTGGTAACTCCGGTCTGCAGATGCCAGAGACTTTGGTGACTCATGAGATTGCCTTTTCCCCTCTTTTTGGCTCATGCAAATACAGTTTCTGGGTCTTTCCCCTGCCCAGGGTTTGTTCCCTGGAAGTCCCGGTTCTGCAAACAGCGGGGCCGGTTCCTGCTCCTGTCCCCAGACATCGAGGGCTCTGCAGACCAGAAGAGCTCTTAGATGAGGGGGTGGCAAATGAGGACAGGCAAAGTCTAGAAAGCTGAAGCACCAAGAGGAAGCACTGGGGATAGGGAACATTCACACTCCTGTTTTCCTCCCATGTCTCACTGGACAGGGCACGGAGTGGGGGGACAGACGGAGCCAGGAGACCCCTCGTTGCAGGGCCGTGTTTCTGGCATCCCCCACTGCCCCCATCTCCTGCTCCTCCTGCCGACTCCACAGCATTCTCCTTGGATCCCCCTTCCTGACCCCTTCCTATTGCATTTTCCATTTGCAGCCTACAACTGTTTCCACACTCATTTCACAGCTCAAGGGTGAATTGCTTCTCAGGGAAAACAGGCCAATGCAACACATTTAGAGCAACATTTCCAGACTATCCCAGAAACCCAGTTAACTTCCCTGCAGCTGCTGCAGACGTGCTTCAGAAATTCCCCTGGCAAGGTTACCTGGTATCTGAGGCACCGTGACTGTTACCCTGTTTCTGATATCCTTTGCAGGATAACTTTCCATCCTGACTGCATAGACCGTGTTTTGCAACCCAGCTATCCCAGCAGGAGAGCTATCCCCAGGGGCAGTGTCTGTGCCAGGCAGGTATAACACTGCACTGGTACCCTTGTCTGATTTAATTCAAAGCAAAGCAGAGTGGGAGCTGCAGTGAGTGTCAAGGTCTTCAACTACAGCCTGCCAGCTCCTGCAGAGAAGGTTTCATTCCCCATCTCTTTGCTGGAGTTCCACAGGGAGATTTTAAACACTCCCAGGTGTTGACCCAGGGGAAAGGAGACATTGGTCAGCTGGAGCTGCACAGACAAGTTCTGTGCCATGATGCTGAGCAGTCACAGCTCTGGCACTGACCGAGACCCACATCCCTCAAATCCTTGCCTCCTACTTAAAATAAACCACAGTAAGAGCTTAAAAGGCACCCGATGGCATCTCCAGGTAAGGAAGCCAGGCAGACTGCTGCGATAGTGGCTGAAAGCAATAGGCTAATGGTTAGTGATGTTTAAGGTTTTTACCAACCTAAGTGATTCTGTGATCCTATGATTCTGAGAGCTGCAGAGCCCAGAGGAGTTTGTTCTGTCACCTCCTGTTCCAGGGTGTTTCAGCTGGCTCTGTCTACAGAGGGTTTGAAACTGTAGAGACATCTGAGCCCTGCATTCCACATAAAAATGAAACTAATAAACCATGTTTTTAATCAGAGGGTAATAACAGCGGGTGAAAATAAACACCTTGCATGTCCTTTGAGACTAAGGAGCTGACCTTGCAACACTGACACCCAAGAAGCCCAGAAATGGTGGCTGGCACCCAGTGATCTCCAGACTGGGAGATGCAGACCTGGACAACAAGTTCTTCAGGCCCCAACACAGTGTCCAGCACCAAGTGACCCCAGATCATTCCCAGCTGGTTGGTGCTCACAAAGTCCTCAGCCCCACAAGGAGAGAGAGGCAGGTGGCCGTGCCTGACCCACCACCATCACCTCACATCGCCTGCTCTGCTGGCTGGGGGCACCAGTGATCCTCCGGACCATTTGTGGGTGCAGATGTAGAACTTCTATCACTGAGACTCTAAGGCTATAAATGCAAAATAACTGCATTTTTCATCATCCTCTCTGGAATAAACTATCCCTGCTGATCACAGTGCCCCTCACTGCACTGGCTGATGGGGTGGGTTTGACGTGTCCCTTCCTTTCTCTCACTGGGTAGGGAACATTTGCCTTGCTCAGCAAAGGCAGTGCTCAGCTCTCCCAGGCAGTTAAGTCTCAGGACGGCACAGTGAAAAGGAAAGGGGAAGACCAAGCCAGCAAGTAGCACATTATTTTCCTGTCTCTGCAAGTCATCAATAGACAGAGGGGAACTTCACCAGCCAGTGGCCAGCACAGGTGGAACTGCTCAGCCCGTCAGCTGCAGGGCAGCCCCCACGTTCCAGGAAGGCAGGAGGCAGATCAGGCAGCTCTGAGCGGAGCCCGGGGGGTTGCACAGCATCAGACAGGTCAGAGGACATCAAGCCCTGCACTTGGACACAGCTGCAGGAACCCAAGCAGGCAGTTTGTGACTGTCAGTGGAGCACCCACAGCACAAAGGAAACACCAGCAGCACCCTCGGGGCACAGACACCCCTGGGAGCAGCTGGCCAGGGGTGAGTGCACACTGGGTGGGAGGCAGAGACCCCTCGTTCTGAGGGGATCTGGACACAGTGACAGTGGCTCTGTAGGAGCATCTGGGTCAGTAGAAGGTCGTGAGGTCAGACTGGAGTAAGAGGCTGAGCTGAGCTAAGCTGCTGGCTGTGTGACCCAGCAGATTAGAAAAGATACAAAAAGATACAGCCTGTACTGTACCAAGAAAACCCATGGCAAGGTACCCCTCAGTGAGAAGCCAAGGATCAGAACTTTGGGATGTTGTCCATGGGATGGAGAAGATTCCAGCAGTTACAGAAGGACATTGATGCCATCGTCCATACCACACTTCACAAAAAAAACGGATTTGGATTTCAGACAGCTCCAAGCACTCATCAAGATTCATCTCCCCTCCACTGCAGAGAGGGACTGCCTGGCTCAGTGCAACAGCACTGCTGTTGCTACTACAACTCTTGGTGGTCTTGTCCTTTCCCCTACTTCAAGACTGCATAGAACACTAAATGTTAAACAAATGCATAATAAAGGGAAGATTTTGATCACAGAAAGAGGACAGTGAGGGTACAGTTGTACTAAATATTTTTTTGTGCCTGGTGTGTCAATACGAGCTGGGGCAGATGCATTTAGAAAAACAGAGCCTAGGTTTGTGCACTCTTTAAACTGTCATTGAACCCAGCGGGAAACTGAAACTCCTTTTTGTGATGTGGAGACTACTGATGTGTTTGGCTGAAACAACCCAAACAGCAATATCCATATAATTACTCTAACATTTTTTAATGTCAAGGTGGCAAAAGGTGTGGAGAGGTTGCACGTGGACAAGGACTGTCTCAGAGTAAAGAGGGCACAGAGGTGCCTTGGCCTGCAGGGAGATGCACCGGTCACTCCAGCAGCCTGAGAGCCTCAGGGTGGGCAAGATCAAAGGGGCAAAGCAGGGAAGTTCCCTGCAAACCCCAGCCTGCATGACTCCAGCAATGAGAGCAGAGTGATGCTGCAGGTGGATTGGGTTGCTGAGACACCTCCATAGCACACTCCAGCCCTCAGACAAGCACCCAAACCTACCCTGTGCTAGCAGGAGAGTCAGGTGCACAGTTGGATTCTGCCTTACCCATGCACATCCACAGTTTTATTACAGGAAGCCCTGGCCAGCTGAAACTGGCCACAAACCATTTAATCTCTGTGCCCACAGGGTCTTGGTTACTGGCTCTGACCTGAGCACCCATGGGAAAACACCTTCACTGCAGCTCTTTGTAACCTCTCCTGCTCCCGGAGGTGCTGGAGGACACGGCTGGGATTTGTGGCTGCCCAGAGCCAGCCCAGCACTTCAGAACTGACACTGGGAGGCTCAATAAGGCTGGGCTGCCACGTGCACAAGTATAAAGAGTTTGCAAAACCCTTTTTTTTTAGCTGTACCTCTGCTAACCCCCAATGCACTCTACCTGCATCTGAGATCGTTATCCAAACCCTGCCTGTCTCCCACAAGTCAGACTCCAGCAGCATCCACAGGACAGGGGCAGTCACCAGGCTCCTCTATAGAAACACAAACGGAAACAACCACAATGAGAAATGGCCATGGAAGTCATTGGGGAATACAAAAATTCCAATTGCAGGAGAAAACTCAACTCGGGATCACCTCAAAAGGGGAAAACTGCTTTTATTTTTTGACAAGGGTAATTCAGCTCACACTCCATCTCTCCCACGTTTCACTCGCTCATGCCTTCATGCTCACAAGATGTGTGTGCCCACACAGCCTGGGCAGGACCATTGTGGTGACACGGGAAATGAGGGACAGCAACTCCCAGCAGCTCCCAGTTCCTCATCACTCCCAGATCCTCCTCAGGTGGGTGACTGTGCCCTGGATCTCAGGCTTGCTTCTTGCACCCTGTGGGAGCAGACAACGATTGTGATCTTTTGCCTCTTCACCGTGTCCTGCCGGTGAGTCATGAGGAGCAGCTGATTTACTCAGCTGGTCGGGCTCCTTTGGGGTGTGATCTCTCCTTTGTTTTGGGCCATCCTTTGTTTTACTGCTCCAGTTGTCCTGAGAAGCTGCATTCCAATTGCTCTGCTCTCATGACCTGCTGATCAGGCAGATCAGCACATGCCATTCCTTTAACCCTTCCTCTCTTGCTGTTTATCCTGCTGCTTTCCAGCCCAGATATCTCCAGTCAGGACAATTTTTGTTACGAATCTCCACAGCCTGAGCTGAATTCCAAATTGCTAACACAACGTTACAGCAGGTTTGGGTTTTTCATTGCATTGTTTCACATACAACTACAACATGCTCCTCTCTTGCCAGCTCCTTGGAAAGCTTCAGTATCAGCATTAAGAGATGAATTTAGCCATTCATTCTCTCTGCAGAAGGATGGGGGGCATCAAGTGAGTATATCACACAACCATCTTGTTTGCCAGGGCATTCCCTTTGAAATCACTCCTCACATCACTTCAGGAGATTCCTGAAATAATCCCACATTCTCTTTGTTATATTTTGTTGGGGCTCTGCAGCTTTAAAGCTGAATCTCCTTCATATTCAGTTGGATACATGCATGGACAGAAGATAGTTTGTCTAAAAAAGGATGAAATCTGACACAAAACCTGCATCCAGGAAAGGCTCTGAAAGCTCATGCATAGCCAGTTGATTAGATGGGGGCTCCTTCTGTGTGACATTTCCTCTCCCAACTGATATCACAGAATCATAGAAAACCATATTAGAAGGACCTCAAGGATCATCTGGTCCAAGCTTTATTGGCAAAGTCAAGGTCTAGACAAGATGACTCAGGACCCAGTTGAATCCACTGGGGAATCCACCACTTTCCTGCAGAGATTATTGTTATTGTCAAAAATTTTCCTTGTGTGTCCAGTCAGAACTTCTCCAAGAGTAACTTTTACCAGTTGGCCCTCATCTTTTCCATGTGACTCCTTGTAAGAAGAGAATGTCCATCTTCTTTGTAGCCACCCTTTAAATAATGGAAGATGGTGAAAATGTCTCTCCTAAGCCTTCTTTTCTCAAGACTGAACAAACCCAGGTGTTGCAGCCTTTCCTCATACAGCAGCTTCCCAGCCCTTGGATCCTCTTTGTGGCACTTCCCTGGACCCCCTCCAGCCTGTCTGGTTCCCTCTTGGGTAGTGGGGATCAAAACTGTGCAGAGTATTCCAGGTGTGGCCTGACAAGCACTGAATAGAGTGGGACAATGACTTCTCTCTCTGTTGGTGATGCCCTTGTTGATGCAGCCCAGCATCCTGCTGGCTCTCAGCTGTGGCAGCACACTGGTCACTCACACTGAGCTTAGTGTCCACCTGCACCCCCAGGGCCCCTTCCACAGAGCTGCTCCCCAGCCTGTGCTGCACTCCTGGATTATGTTTGCCCAGGTGCAAGACTTCCCATTTGTCTTTGCTGAACTTCATAAGATTCCTGTGAGCGCACTCCTCCAGCTCACCCAGGTCTTCCCTCGGGCTGTATAACATATCCATGTTTAGGATTATTCCAGCCTCTCCCAACCAAGCTCCTAAGGGTCTCTACACACAAGACCAAAAGTAGAAGACCCAGGTGGATCAAGGAGCATCAAGCTCCAGGTAACCACCCAGCCGCATGGGGAAGCACTTCCAAAAATAACAACAAAAGGTGAAAGCTGCAAAGAAAGGAGAGACCAGAACAGGCTGGGGGAGATCAGAAAGATTTCCAGTGCACCATGGAAGAGTCTGAAGAAAGTACCATGCTGGAGCCCCTTTCCCAAGTTTCCCTGCTGGAAAGGGGCTCCAGCAGCACAAAACCACATCCCTTGTATCTCATCCTTCAGCAGCACCCAGACACTGCTCAGACACAGCAGCCCCTGGGCACTTCAGTCCTCCCTCGTGGTGCCTGAACCCCACAGGGTGCCCACAGGAAGCCAAGGCTGTTCTGAGCTAGGAGGCAAAAGGAGGATGCCCTGGGAACTGCACACACAAGAGTCCACAGCCTGTCCCAAATCCCTCAGACCAGCATGAGAAGGAATGTGGTGCCCCATCAAGTGGGAAAGTTATATCGGCTCTCCTGTGACAGGGAGAGGATAAGAAGGATAGAACAAGGGGGAATGGCCTTAGGCTGAAGTAGGGTAGATTTAGATTAGATATTAGGAAGAAATTGTTCCTGTGAGGGTGAGGAGGCCCTGGCACAGGTTGCCCAGAGAAGCTGTGGCTGCCTCATCCTTGGAAGTGCCCAAGGCCAGGTTGGACGGGGCTTGGAGCAACCTGGGCTAGTGGGAGATGTCCCTGCCCATGGCAGGGGGTGGAACGAGATGGTCTTTAATGTACCTTCCAACCCAAACCATTCTGTGATTCTCTGATTCTAACATGCTGGAAGAGGATGGGTGGGAATATCAGAGAGGAAGGGTGTTCACTGGAGGAGAGACAGGAAGGGGTTGTGAGGAAGAAGCTGTCTCACAGCGTGCACCAGGAGATTGAGGCTCATGGAATGACACCATAGTCCTCCCTCTCTGCTTTTTAAGGGCAGAAGAGCAACAATCAGCAGTGGTCCAAATCAGGTTGCCCCATGAGAAGAGCAGACAGCATCTGAGAGCTGCAGACAAGGTATGCTCCATCCCCTGTGACCCTCAGGGCTGGCACACAGGCCAGGGAGTCTTTGATCTTCCCCTCTTGTGAGTGGAGACACAGGATTCTCAAGCCCAGAGGAAGCTGGTGGGTGGCCAGGGCTGGTGTCTCCAAGCTAGCAAAGGGGATATTTAAGCCAAGTGCTCTTTTGAACCTGACCTGGCACAGTGCTCTTGTAGCACAGCCAAGGCATCTCTGTCAGCCTGACCAGCATTGTCCCTGTCTGGGCCACCACAGAGACCATGTCTGTGGCCTCAGGACCTCGCTGCCATCAGCAGCTGCTGCTCATGGAGCCACTGAGGGCCTGAGCAGCTCCCACACCTCCAGACTGAGCCGAGGTTGCCAGAGCTGGCCCAGCAAGCCAGCCCAGGTTGCAAATCCACAGGTGACAGGACAAGTCCAGAGCAGATGGGACAGCATTCCTGGGCTGCAAGCAGAGCTGCTGGCACCCTCCATGAGCTGTTCTCAGAAGGATTATGCTTGCAAATGAACTCAGCCAGCTGGGACTTCCAAAACAGCCCCTATGCAGCCAAGGGACCACCCCCTGCTCCACTCCCAGCACTCGCAGTGTCCGAAGGGGACTGTCACAGTCAGGAAGATCTCATCCTGGCTTCTGCTCCCCCAGCCACAGCCATGTGAGGTGTCTCACCAGGACCCTTCCCTACCAAAGAGCTTTGCTCTTGCCTCATGTCAGGTGGTCACACAGCCCTTTGCAAGGGCAATCATCTTGATCTTTCTTTCTTTTTTTTTCATTGAAGATTTTCCTTATCCAGTTAGAAGTTCTCCTGCTCCCATAGAGCCTAAAGAAACGGGTCTCGTCCTTATCTGCAGCCATGGGCTGGTAGCAGATGAACTCTGGCAGCTCTTTCGGGAGGGTGAGTGCAAGGTGATTTCAACCATAAACCGATCGTGGGTGGGGTGGGATTTTTTTTTACCCTCCTTATTCCCCACTTAGATAGTTGCACTGGTACAAAGATTCCCTGTATCCCAATGGGTTTATACCTCCTGAGGGACATCTGAGTATAAAAGCTGCTGCCCAGCCACGCGTGCAGAAGAAGTGTCCTCTGTAGGGTGCATCCCATGACTTCTCCAACCCCAAACAGGCAGCCCAGGATCACACTGCAATTTTTCTCACAGTGTCCAGGCACTGAGCCTGTGGTGTGACAGGGGGACGAGGGCTGGGAACCCCCCATCCCAAGGATGTGAGATCCATGCTGGAGGTGCAGGGAGAGCTGTGCATCTCCGGGTGCTGTCAGTGAGCGGAGCAGGACAATGCAAGGGGGGGGCAAGAAGCCACCAAAGAGGCCTTTACCAAACAGCCTTTTGGGGGGTGAGGGGTTAAGGATGGGCTGTGCTGAGCAGCAGGAGGGGTCAGGGCTCCCAGCAGAGCTGGAGTTGGAGCAGGGCTGTGGCCACCCGGACACCCCCTTTCCATGGCAGGAGGATGCCTTTGTGCACAGTTTATGCATAATAGATCTTCTGAGGAAAGAGATACTGTCTCCTTGCTCCAAATACAATTTCAATTAGATGAATAGCAGCGTAATCCCATAGAGGCGCTCAGCTGGGAACTGAGGCAGCCAGCCCTCCCCCAGCTGAGTGGTGAAAGGGGATCTTCCCCTCAACCTGCAGCCGAGGAGGCCCCAACCCTCCAACAGGGACCATCTGCTCCAGCAGCAGCCCCTCCTCCCGCAGCCCCCAAGGAAGAAAGAGCCAGGGCTGCCACTGCCTTCTGAAACAAAGGCAGCACAGGGGGGCTGGTGCCTTCAGCCTCCCGGCACAGAGGAAGAGGAGGGCACAGAGCCCCAGTGGCTCCTGGGGAGACCCCCGTTCTGCAACCCTTTGGGCAGGCAGAATTCGCAGGAATGCTCCGGGAGAAGATGGGGCACCAGAACAGGGAGAAACTATTGTCCCCCTGCATCAGATGATGCCACCACAGGGAAAGAGGAGAAAGGAAGGAGCACAGAGCACAGGGACATGCTCCAAACTCTCCTTCTCCTCCTGCTCTGCCCCTGGCACATCCCAGGGCAGGGACTTGTTTCCGCTGCCATCCTGGCCAAAGGGCAGAGACGCTTCACCATCTGCCAGCAAGGAGACAGCAGCAGTGCAAGTCTAGAGCTGAGCACCCTCTTTCCTCTGAACATCTCCGGGTTCTTGGAGGGAACTTCCTCTCGCACTGAAATTCTCAGACATGTCCCTTAGTGACAGAGAGGCAATTTGAGGAAAGTCTTGAGAAACCTCCATTGTGCAACTGGGAGTTTAAAGAGCTTTTCAACCCACAAGACTGACAACACTTTTGTCAGCAACTGTTACCAAAACCCTCTGGTTCCACTGCCACAGCAGCCCCTTCCCAAGCAGAAATGCGCTTCACTCGCTCCTCCACAGCAGATGTGCTTGACTCACAGGCATCAAACCAGATCCTTTGGCTTTATGGTGTCCTACTCCATACCTCCACCCATCCCAACACCCTTCAGAACAAATCCCCCTACAGGAGCACCCTCCATGTCCCTGCCTCAGAACAGATGGGAGAGCAGCTCTGCAGCACATGAAGGAACACCGTCGAGCCCAAGGGGCAGACTGGCAAGCTCTGCAAGGCAACAGCAAGTCATTTTCTTGCTAAAGTCAACAGCTCAGAGGCTGAATACACACAGCTGGGCACAAAGTGGCTGGAGATCACATCTGCTGAATAAGTGGCCATTGTTATGCTTTGTCACCCGTTTCAGAGTAGATAGCACTTTAAAGCCATTTGGTGTAGCGCTCTGAATAGTTAAAAAGGTCAGGCACTGAGCATGGGCAGTGGGGTGTTTTCCCAGCGTCGGAGCGTGATGTGAATATTCCCAGGTGCGAATATTTGTCTGAACATCCGCTGCCTTCCCAGTCCCCCCAGCTGGGGAAAGGGGGGCTTTGATCTCTTTCCCAGCTGAGACCTGGAGCACGTTGTGCTCTCCCTGTCCCCCCTCACCCTCCGGCTCCACGACCTGTTGCCGTGGAGCGGGACTGAAGGCGATGACGCCGCCGGGCAGAACCGCAGCGCTGCGGGACGAGCCCGGGGGGAGCGGGGCTGCACAGCCCGACCCCGCAACCAGCGCTTTAATGTGCTCTCGGTCTGAAACGCAGCACAACGTGCTAATGAAAGGCTGGTTACTGGTTGCCAGTGAAAGGGGCGCTGCTTTCTCCTGCGTTTTGTGTCCCGGGATGCTGCTGGAGGCACAGCAGGCGCCCGCAGCCAGCCGGGCGTGCGCCCCACCACGCTGCTCCCACAGTGCAGCACAAACCCAGGACATAAATCGTGGTTAACCTTTGCTCTCTCTTATATGTTTGTCCGGAGGCTACAGAAATATTGCACAAGACACGTGATAGCCAGAGAAACAAAAAAACCTTTTATTAAACTGTCCAAGAGTGGGAGGGATGGGGGAGTTTTTGGTAAGTCAGTGCTTCTCACAGTAAGGGAATGCGTTTGGAAAATAATGCAGACCAGGTATTCCTTTATCAGCAGGTAAACGTATGTGTCGAGATCTCAAAAAGGACAGACACACCCCGGCATGACTCACCTACAGTAGGGCTTTTCACTCTGACTTTGACGCCTTTGCTCTTTTCAAATCCAAAACAACTTCTTTCCCATCAGCTCAGCTCCTTCCAGCTACCCCGGCTTTAAAACTCTTGCTAATTCCCTTTCTCTCCTCTCCCTCTATCACTGCTTCAAAACAAAGTTGAGCATGTCCTAATGCTTCGTTATTTCTGAATGACGCGGGATTAACTGGAAGAAGAGAAACCTGATTTCGCAAAATCAATTGAGATTTCAATTACAAGAAAAATAAACACCTTCCTTTGCCCAGTACAGAACTGGTTGCGAGATGTTTGCATCTGCCTGCAGAGAGAGATATCACCCAGCTGTGCCTGTATTTGTGAGGCTAAACCTGGGCTCACAAAGGCTGATAATCAGGGAAAGAACATTCCTGTAGGCTGAAACCCATGAAAGCAGAAGAAAAGGTGGCAGAAAAGCCCAGTGAATATCCAGGCTGAGTTTTTGGAGAGGAATCATCTGTACTAGAGCATGCAAATATAGTCTCATGCAGCTTTTGTATTCACTTGCTACAAACCTGCGACTGAATGAGTTTTACCAGCACAAATGTTGGAGGAAAGTGAAGTTCAAAGCTGCATGCATGAGTAACCATGGAAACGGAATTTTAAATTTGCACATGCGAGTATTTGTATCCAAAGTACTTTGTACGCTCGGCCAGTGCGGGAAGAGGGACACGGGCATGTCACAACCGGCCAATCGCGACTTAGAAACACAGCTTGAATTTCAAATATCACCTACTTACAGCAAACCTCCGTCCCGAGCGGAATAAAAAGAAATGTGAAAAAACCTGCCTGCAATTGCCATCTGCTCGTGAATATTCCACAATTAGCAGGGAGGGATTCGCTGGATACATTATTCATTGTGGATTATTCACCCAGATCTAACAGCGATAGTGCAACGGGTATTTAAATATTGTGATGAGGAACCATTACAGACATAGAAGGTGTATGTGGCTGTCCCCATGTATGAATATGGATGTCCTCCTATCCTGCAGGAATCTCTGGAAACAATAGCTGTGTGGTAAATACCTTGTCCTCTGCACCAACAGAGAACTTGGTGATAAACAGCATTTTTTTTAATCCCTTTTCCTGTCCATTTGTCCTTTGCCTCAACCCTCCGTCAACTGGGCTACTACTGCCCCCAAATCAGCTGCCATTTCAGCAACAAAGGCACTTGCTGCTTCCCTTGCTGTGGCTCAGGTTATGGAAGAGGTTTGGTGAGACAACGTTTTTCTCATTTCCAGCCCAGCCTTTCATGTAAGGGTGTGAGGATCATAAAAACAAAAGTAAACAAAAACCTGCAAGCTCAACGCTGTATTTGCACTCGTGGCTCTCCCAGGAAATCTCTGTGAGTTGCCTTGCATTTTGCAGTGGCCACAGCACAAGATGGTTTTTAGGCCCCTTTACAGGTTCAGTTTTCACAGCATGGAGACAACCATGGTCATCAGTGGCAGGCTGGCCCTTGCAGGCCTTTGTGCCAAATCATGGCAGAACAGGGTCACCCCAAAAAACTCTTCCAGCAGGCATGGAAAGAAACCGCCTTGGCAGGGGAGCAGGTTTGGAGGGTGAGGCTAGAGTAGGATGGAGCCAACGCAACCGGGCTGTGCCAGGGTTGCTTAAGTAGAAAAAGAGAAAAGGAAAGAGGAAAAATGATAAGGAAAAGCCAAAAACCCCCATACAAATCTAATGAAAGAGTCCAAAGTAGCACAGGATGGGGTTATGCAATTGCAATTTGTCCGGCCTGTTCACAGCCAAACACTCCCCAAGCAGCAGGGATTGTGCAAGGCAGGCTTGGGAAATCCCTCGACCCCTGCCAGCTCTTGCCCAACTCTGTCGGGTAGCAAGGCTGGACTGCAGGGATAATCCAGGATCCTACAAACACTGCAGCAAGACTGGACTGCAGGGACAATCCAGGATCCTACAAACACTGCAGCAAGACTGGACTGCAG
The DNA here is from genome assembly GCF_009829145.1 of Chiroxiphia lanceolata. NCBI lineage: Eukaryota > Metazoa > Chordata > Aves > Passeriformes > Pipridae > Chiroxiphia > Chiroxiphia lanceolata. The sequence continues at coordinate 604,115 of NC_045660.1, read as the reverse complement.
GGATAATCCAGGATCCTACAAACACTGCAGCAAGGCCCTGACATGGTGTGCACACAGACCTTCCCCGTGGGGCCTGGGCTGGATCCCCTCAGTGCCCTGCAGGGCCATGGTGTTCTGCAGCACCACAGTCCCTGCTCTCCTTTGGCTAGGCTCTCCTGGGAATGGTGCAACCATCCTGCTGGAAGAGCTGGTCAAGGGTAGACCGGACAACCTTCCTGCTGTCACCAGTAGCCACTCCCAGGCTGCTACTGATGGGCCAGGGTATCCCATGTAGGTGTCATACACAGGCACAGAGATGACTTCCAGGTGATTATTTCCTTCCCTGTCACCAAAACTTTTCTCCTGCAGAAACGGTGGAATGTGAGAAACTCCCATCCAGAAATGCTTGTAACGCCCAGAACTGCTCAAAGCCTGCAAGGGAGCTGATCTCCCTTGGGCTGCATTGGCACACCGAGCCTAATTTCTTGGTCCCAAAGGTTTTAGGCAGGGGGCAAACCTTGGGTCAGCGCACAGACACCCAAGTTTAAGACCTTGAGCAGGATCTGGAGATGTTCTTCTGAAGACAAGCATGTAAAACCCATCAGAATGGGCTCCAGGAGCCAAAACACTGTTTGGGAGTTCCCATGGGAGGGCTGCTGGGTTTGGGGTTTATTGAGACCTTCCTATTGGATTCTCTTTATTGTTGACTGGAAGGGTAATTCCCAGTTGGAAGAACAGCTTTATTAGTAGAACGACTGTCCCGTGTTTGGAGTCTGTAAACCCATGGAGGTATCCTCTCATCTGTGCTCTGTAGGATTTGACTTGGTACAAGTTGCACAGATGTTCTCCTTTGCCAGGCTCTGCAGGGATTAGGCAATTAAACAGTGATTTGGCAAACAGTTTATTTGCTAAAAAAATGTGATTTTTGTCTCTTTAAAGTTCGCTACTGAGGTTTAACTTGCAGCATAAATTTGATTGAAAAATATTTTTATTATCTGGACTTAAACTGCCAGAGGGAAGGGACAACCTTCTTTCACCCACATATCCAGGGAGCCAGAGAGCCAAGGTCAGGGGGTTTGGGCCCCATTTCACTGGCGCTTTCCTTCATTCTTCAGCTACAAAACTCACAAAGCGGGGCTTATTTATTCCACATGAGCAATGACAACAGTCACTGTGTTAGTGAGCTTCAAACACAGACCAAGACCTGCCCCACTTCTTACCCTAGGAGGAATTCCCACTCTTGCTCAGAGACGGATAAAGAGCTGTAGTTATATTTCATACACTTGCAGATGTTGCTTCAGTTGTCCCAGGTAGGCAATGCTCCAGAGCCCCTTTGGAAGGAGCCAGGACCAGAAAGGATGTGATTTCAGAGAGAAAGAAAAGAGGAGAGCCTTCTCTTCTCTTCCCTTCTAGAAAATGCTCTGAGTAGACCTTATATCACATTCCAGTACTTAAAGGGGCTATAGGACAGCTGGAGAGGGACTTTGGACAAGAACCTGGAGGGACAGGATAAGAGGGAATGGCTTCGAACTGACAGAGGACAGATGTAGATTAGACAGTAGGAAGAATTTCTTTACCATGAGTGTGGTGAGACACTGGAATCCATTGCCCAGAGAAGCTGTGGCTGCTCCAGTCCTGGAAGTGTCCAAAACCAGGTTGGTTGGGGCTTCTGAGTAACCTAGTCTAGTGGAAGGTGTCCCTGTCCATGGCAGGGGGTGGAACAAGGTGAGTCTTAAGGTGCCTTCCAACCCAAACCATTCTGTGATTCTACGATTCAGTGCCAGTGCAGTGTCAGACCCACCCCAAAAGCCCCTCCAAGCCACATCTCATGCCACACAAGCTGGTGGTTCTCCTCTCCTACAGCACTGCCACTCAGTCCCTCAGCAGCCTGGAAAAGCAGCAGCCAAAGCCAACCTGCCTGTGGTGCCAGATGAGGGGCACAGGCTGAGTGTGGCACCATGACAAAGAGCCCTGGGGAGGGGAAATGAACACACAGCACATGGAGAGAATCATCAAGTACCCAAAGGGAGCAAAGAAACAGCTCCACATCTTACCTGGTCCTGTTCCTTTTCCTCTCCAGTGTTCAGGTTTTCCCAGGTACAGGTGGCACTCTTTTGCCCCTCTTTGCTGACCAGACAGACAAAACACCAGATGATCTAAAAGCAGCTGTAGCATGTCCACAGTCCAGAAGCACCTCCCCAGCCTGGAAGGGCAAAATCCACTAATGAGACCCCCCATCCCTCACCATCGTCGTGCTCTGGGTAAGCTGCAGCTACAGAGTTGTAGTTCATTTGGAACTGGGAAGGAAATCACTCCATCTTTTTGTCCGTCTCTTAGACAAAATCTTTAAGCACACCCACGAAGGGGAAGAGTTTGGGGAAAACCAGAAAGAATTATGAGAAAAACAACACATTCCAAAGGACTTAAAGGAAAAAGAGGAAAGGGTGTGAGAGTGGTAGTGATGGATTCACTAAGTGTCACCTGAACTGCAGCCACTTTCAAAGCAAGTTTAGGCCATGCCAGAGGGTAGTCAGCAGTGAGTTCCTGTGTGAGACCTGTTAATTTTAATAAGTTTCCACTAGAAATACAGTTGGGCCAAAATAGAAACTCGTTGGAATGTGTCAATTTAGATCATATTTTCTATGGAAAAAAAAGTCAAAATGAATCAGTTCATTTCTCTCTTCACATTTCAGTGAAGTAGAAAGTTTCATTTGACCATGATTTATTTCATTTAAACCTTGAAAACTAAATAACTTCTTGCACGAGAATAACGTATGTGAATCAGCATTAGATATTCACCATGTAAATCTTTTTGCAATCAGCCACCAGTACCAAATTACTGTGTCCTGCATTCCCCTGCACTTTGCAACTACTCTTTTCCAAAGTGAAACCTTCCAATTTGTGCACTGATGTGAACTCGAGTGTATTTTCTTGTGGCTGAAGCAGCCTTGTCTGATAGGATCTATCCTAAAACCCCACCAAAGTGTACTCGGGGTTGGATTACTCAAGGACCCTTCAGAACAAGCAGCATTTGTGATATTCACCTGCAATTCAATCACTCCCCAGAGGTAACAAGGCGAAGACCCAGCACACAAAAAGGCTTCCCCTGATGAAGCCATCCTGTTCCAGCACAGACTGAACAGGACAGGTACACAAATCATGGCTGATATCCTCTGAATTTTCATGGTATGCAAAAAGGGTCTCTTTAAATACAGAACTGAGATTTGAGTTCGAGGAGAAAACCTTTTCAAGTCCTAGGAAGAAAAGAGTTATTGCTTTATTGTGCTCCAGACCCTTCCCTTTGCTCTTTGGTTCTGGTTCCTCACCCATCCCCACTTCATCCAGCATTTCTGGGTCAGCTCTTCTAAAGGCTGGTCTCTACACATAGTGCAGAGGAGCTGCCCCAGGTTTGCATCCTGTTGCTGTTCCCAGCCTTCCACTGTGTCAGACACAGCCCAACTTGTCCTCCCTGACCTGCAGGAATTGCTGTGACTGTCCTGTCCCAAGCACATGCCCTTTAGGACTAAAGCTGTCTTTTCACATGTGTCTATACAGCACCAAGCGCAACGACCTGGTAATTATAACAGAAGCTAAATCACTGCTAAAATTAGGTGCTTATTAACATCATTGCCTCTGGGCACCACCACAACACTTAATGATGATACGGTCTAAGAGGAACTCAGGACCCATCATAATCTTTATGAAAAACTGTCCTTGGGGAGAGAATTTCTGTACCAGGTCTCGGTTTTCCATTAGGTCACATTACTCATGGAAAAAATTATCTGTTCGGCTGCCTGAGGATTTCAGTTCAGTTCAACGATTTCAACTGCAAAATGAAGGTGTGTGTATGTTGTCATCCCTAAACTTTACTCTTGGTTGTAAGCTTTGAGTTGTAAGCTTTGAGAACAGTTTTTTGGGGTTAAGGCACTTGGACTCAGTCACCTCATGACCGTGTAAAGGCCAGGGCAGGTCCCGCACAACCACCCCATACACACCCCTGCAATAGAATCGGCAGCACAGAGCCAAAGCCAAGCTGTGTTTTCTCCTCTCTGGTTCCCACAGTCTCCTTCCCGTGACCAAAATTCCTGGTGGAGTCACCTCCAACCCCAGGGTGAATTTAGGACCATGACTGGAATGGAGCATGGACAAACTTCAGTTTGCTGCCTAAATCCCACTCAGTTGACTGAGTTATTGAAGGTGAAACGTGGTACACGGCAGGTCCCTCAGAAAAGGCAAGAGGGCAAAGCCAGCTGTTTCAGATGCCACGTGGTCAGGCAAGGGACAGGATGAGCTCAGCATGCCGTGGGGTGGTGGGACAAAGAGGAAGGGCCATGTGGCACTTCTCAGGTCCCAGAGCTGTCCTCTACCAGAGACAGCACCCTGGAGAGGACACAGACACCCTGTCAGGGGCTGCCTCCCAACCCAGCAGCTGCTTGGAGATGCAGAGACAGGACCAGAGCAGAGCTTGCTGGGACAGGGACAGACCCGAGCATGCTTTCTGAAGACACACACACACACCCCCCCAGACAGGGATCGGCTCCCTCTGTCCCAGGTGAAGGAATAGCCCCAGGGCCGCTATCGCTGCTCACACCTTCCCTCCTGCTGCCGATTAACGGAGAGGCTCCTCCCAGCCCTGCCCCTCGTGCACCCCCACAGCCACTCATATTATCTGTATCAGGCACATTTTTATGTAAATGCCCCAACCATCCCTTTCAGAGGTACAATGGCTTCCAGACTAAGCCCCTGAATGGCTCCCGCGCATTTCTTGTGCCTCAGCTGCTCCCCCAGACAAACAGAAGTGTGGCTCTCCACAAAGGGCTATGGAAATGCCGGGCTGCAGGAGAGCTGAGGAAGGGGGCAAGCAGGGGCCAAGGCTATTTCAATGACAGAAGAAAAGCCCAGCTCCAGTATCTCGATGAGTTAAGGAAGGGACAGGCCCCACAGATGGACAAACAGAGCTGCACGAGGCAGAAGGCTCAGCCTCCCAACAATACCTCATCTCTGATGGTGTGGTGGGCTCTGGGGTCCTCTGCGGGGCACGGAGCATTGCTGGGAAGGCAGGGGCTGGACTTACAACCTGGGATCTCTCCACAGAAACAGCCTACAGAGCAGGGAAGGCATGTATGGAACACCAGGAGACACTGAAGACCATCGTGTGACATCCCCAGCCTCCCACATGCCCCAGGGAGCAATGCAAGGAGCAAGAGAAGGGGCCATAACCCACACTCTACCCTCATCCCGCCACAACTGGGACCTTCTTCCTTCTCTCCCCCCATGGTGGGACTTTACAAGGCTTCCCCCGTGGGCTGGTTATTGGTTCTTGGTGGCACATCCAGCAGCTCTGCCTGTTCTGGGTGTGCCAGGGCCTTTATTCAGGAAACAGCAATTTCCTCTGCCAGGAGTAGATCAGCAAGAAACATGTTCAGTGAGAAAGGTTTGGAAGCACCCACAGACACCTCTTACCCAGTGTTGGAGGCTGGTGTGCCAAACTCCCCAACACCCACCCAGACAAAAGGGCTTTCTAACTTTTCTCTGCAGTGATTTTGCAACAAACCATGTACTGTAAGTCAGTGCCTCCCTCACAAGTTGAACCTTCCAAGGCATAGATCAGGAACAACTTCATTAGAACCCTGACGGGTCTGCCAGAGATATGGCTTGTCTTGGCTTTCTTTTGTGCTCCATCCTGTGCTCAGTAAAGCCTCTATGGGGACAAGCCAGGATCAGTGGGAGGGGGTGCTGATGTGTGTGGGACCCTGCCTCTTTTGGAGGGGCCCAGAGGAAGGTGAAGCAATTGTGAGATATGACAGAGAAAACCACAGAGAACTCAAAGTCTCTGTCTGTGGGTGAGGTCTGCATGGGGAGGGTCTGCGGGGAACTGAAGACAGAGGAGTGGAGTGAGGTATGGATTTGCCACTCACCACCTCACACACTGGCTGGGGCAGAGCCCTGGATATGGGAACATGAGACAATGTCATTGCATACATGGGGTGTTTTGGGGTGGCCCAGGTGTCTCACACCAATGGTATCTGATTCTCAACAGGGTAGACTCTACAACACCAGCTGCGCTCTGCTGATGAAGAGCAGCAACACTAGACCTCACCTGGCTATATCTTCTACCTCTCCTGTCCTCTGCTGTCACACACCCCAGTCACTCACACCAACCATCTCACGAGGCTGCTGAGAAAAACTGGGCAGGTTTTTGTGGGGAAAAAAGGAGCCAATGCAGCACGACTTTCCAAGTGTCACTACAAGCCAGAGCACTGAGAAAGCTTGACAAGAAGATCAAGAACCACGTGGAAAGCCCAGGACAGTGTTTCCAGCTGCTTTTCTTGCACAGAAATCCAGGCAACACATGGCCCTACTGTTGCTGCCAGCCAAGCCGTGCACTCAGCGTGTTAGTCTCCCTCTGCAAAATCAGGGCAAGGGCACACAGCCATCCCTTCCATCAGTCGTTCCACTCTGCTTCGATAATTCACCATTAAGCTGCAAGGAGGTTTGCAGTGAGAGGCAGGGACAGTCATGGGGTGTCCACTGGATTTGCCCCCCATGTGAGAGGAGAGGCTGGTCCTGCCCCACTCCCAACTCCATAAGCACAGAAACATGGCCAAGGGAAGGGCAGTCAGTGCCCCCACCCCCTGGGCTGCAGTGCCCATGAGGACCACGGGGACCACTCCTGCCACTCCCAATCCGCTTCCTCCAGCACTGCTGGCTGGGGGAGCTGGACCAGCCTCCTCCCCTCTCCAGCTCCTCCAGCACTATTTATTTCAGCAGATATTGCAGCATCTACCTGCCCCACCAGTGGGACAAAATAGGAGGGCCAGGGCAGCCCAGGGTGTGGGAAGGAGACACCAGGGATGTATCTGGAGTGGGACTGATAGAAAGGATCACACATGTGGCATGAGGCTACAGCAGCCTGAGTCTCTGGGTCCTGGCAGTGCCAGGCCAGCTTGAGGGCTAAACCAAGCTTTCTGACTGCAAGTTAACTTTCCCCTTGCTCCCTCCAAACATGGAGCTTTCTGACATTCCCCGGAGTACAGGGTCTCATCCCACCCGCCAGGCTTGGAGCTGCAAAGTGTGCTTTGGGTAAGCTCAGCAGCTCTGCCCTGGAATGTGGGCTTCGCAACAAACAATTATGATAATTGCCAGTGACAATAACAGGCAGAAAATGTTTGTGTCATGGCAACACAGGAAACAAACTCTGAGGAAAGCCTGTGTCCATCATCCCCCCACCAGCACAACTCATTCTGGTTGATGACCCCTGACTTTTCAAACAGACTCTGTCCTCTGCTACAGACCCCCAGCTCAGGAGTCAAACCAGTGTGGGTTACATGATCCCAGAGCTGTCCTGACCTGGACACAGCAGCCACAGGTACACATGGGGCAGATTTCACCAGGACAGGGATCCCTGCAGTGCTCAGCCCCACAAAAGTATCCCAAGCAGAGTTAATCCTCCAAAATGGAGATGCACTGGGTGACTTCACAGGGAAGAGCTACTTTGCAAACTCCCCCGGGGGGTTATTCACCACCTGATAAACACAGGCATCCCTCCCTCCATCTCCCAGCCTGGGCACTGGAGGTGGGTTTTGTCCCATCCAGCTCAGGCATTGCACAGGTCGTGATGTCCAGAAGTGAAGTCCATTCCTTGTCATTCTGCAGCCATGGATTTTATCATGGGAGGGTGGGAGACCCAGCACTGCAGGACACCAGCATACAGGCAAGTCATTCCCCGTGCTCCTGCCATTCCCAACCCACTCTGTTCCCCTTTCTCCTCACTCATACCCATCCTTTTGCATAGTTTAGCCATGACTGATGAGAATTCCTTCCACATTCCCATTAAAAAAAAGAATATCTGGACTGAGGCCAGGGAAATTAAACTTCAGCTCCACAGGACAGTGACTCAGCAGTGTACAACCAAGGTTATAATTGAAGCTGCACTCGCTCGTACAGTTTGTGTGCTGGCATCTGCTCATGAACACCAAACCACACGTGTCATTCTGCAAGGCAGGGAGAGGGCAAACCTTGTTGAAAGAATCTTAGATGATGCAGGACATAACATTCTGCTTCAGGCCTGCTTGCACAATCCGACCTGCGTGCCGGACGGCAGGGACCTGTTCTCCAGCAGCAGATGTGTGTCCTTGAGCAGCAGATATCAGAAAGCTGCATAGAGGAAAACAAGGAAGGAGGTTGTTATCCAGGGTGTGAGAAACCAGAAGATGGGGGAGCCTGGAAATGTGCCTTGGCTAGTAGAACCAATGAAGTTATAGATATAGTGTGTGAAAGTAAATGTAACCAACAGAAAGTTAGAATAGAGCGTGTGAACCCTGTAGGACCCTTGATAATGTGTGTATTTTTGGAATAAAGTTAGAGCATTGACTGTACCTCTATGAGGATGTGTCTCTGACTCTCGAGCTCGTTTTTGCATCTTCTGGTTTTAAAACCTGGCCATTCCTGCGCCCAAGGCCCACACCCTGCTGTCCTTGGCTGCCTGCCCTGCTCCAGGACGGGGCTCTGCAGGGCTCCACATCCAGGGGGATGGACCAGCCTTATCCTCCATCCCCACCATGCTCCAGGTGCAGTTAGGCCTGTGTGGTCAGCAGGTTGGATTCCTGTCACCGAGGGCATGCTCAGAAAACAAAGACATTGTTTAAGAGCAAATGGGTGGTATGAAGTGACCTGCAGCATCTTTACTGCCACAATGATGCAAGAGAAGCAGACAGCACAGGTTGTCTCTAAGGCCCCAGGTCCCCTGTCTTGTTTGAGCTCCAGAGTCACATTGAAGGAGCAATTGTTATTGGACTCTGTTAGTGAGGAGTTAAAATAGAACAATATAATTAAGACCAATCACATGATTTTATGGAAACAGAGTTTGTCAGACTAGTATGGTGCTTCTTGAAGAGGTTGAAAGATTGGATGATAATGGAAAAGTGATTTTAGGTGAATTTCTGGCAGGGGTATCTGAGTTGGTGCCATGGAAAGGCTTCCAGGGACCAAGTGCAGAAGTCTCTTTGAGCACCATGAACGGATGAACTCAAATTTGGGGGTAACCACTTTGCTGTTTTCCTACCGAAGTCTCAGCTTTTAATTTCATTTGTTACCTGTTTCCTGGAAAAAAAATCAAACCAGGAGTGTTTTCCAGAAGTGTAAGGCTCTGTGCGTGGTCTGAGTGTCACAGCTCCCCAGAGGTCAGGACAAAAGCCCTACACTGGTTCCTCGTGGCACTCCTGGCTGCAGGGACAACAACCACTCTCTGGGCTAGCAGGAGGTTTGGAACAGGGAATCTTTTATGGGGACCTAAGACAGATTCTTGTTGTGGAGAGAAAGAAGACCACTGAGCCATGAATGGGAAGAAAAACCCCAAATACTTGGTCAGAATGAAATACTGGCTGGATCCTGGCCTGTGGTACTCTGGGTTGCAGCCACAGTACTGTGACCTTTTTGGATGACAGCAGGACCAATCCCTTGAGTGATTTGGGGCCGTACATGAAGTGTTCAGAGACAGCCCAGAGACATCCCAGCTCTGGGAGAGCCCCTGGGTGCTTCAGGCAATTCTCAGCAAGGCTCAGAGGCCGTTGAAGGGGATGGAGTGGGAGGCTCTAACATTTCTCGGTTTATTCAGATGTTAAATCCTGCACAAGATATTTTTTCTCATTGTGCTGTGTCTCTCCAATAGTGAAGACACTGTTTAATATTTGCAGATAGGGGTAACAGGAGCTGACTTGAGACAGGCAGCAGCACACACCGGTTGAATACTCGGGAGAAACCAGCAGTGAGAGGAATGTGAAGAAGCAGAGACGTGCCCCACAGCCTGGTGTTCCTCCTTCTGTACACCCAGCAGCTACCACCAGCCCCGAGAGCAAGGTCCAGGTTTGGTCCAGGTTTGGTCCATTCAGGTGCTGGTGGCTGGGGACTCCTGCAGGGGTGCTGGGAGACATGTTCACCCTCAGTGACACAGACTCTGCTGCGCAGACACCCACTGGCCTCCCTCGGCCCCTGTGCCCCACAGACAGCAGGAGGGTTGGCTTGTCCCTCCAGCGTGGGACACACCAAACCCCTGTCACTGCCTGGCCCAGCCTCCTCATCACAGCTGGGCCTGAAACTTCCTGCAAGAGAGGCCTGTGGGGTGACGTGCAGGAGATGGGCCATGTGCCACGGTGAGGGTACACAGCAGGTCACCAGGGCACAGGGCGGGTGGCTGGGAGGACACTCTGGAGGTCCCTCATCCAGCTTCCTGGTTGAACAGAGGTAGTGCCAGTAACAGAGGATATCACCTATGGCTCTGTCCAGCAAAACATTTGGAAGGCTTGGAAAATCTGCCACTGCAGGAGTTCAGAGATGAAGTGGCAAATGGCAAAAGAGAAATCATCAGTCAACTCTCCTACAGAGATGATGGTGAAGGGAGGAGTTTCTGGAGCAGCTCCCCTTTCACTGCTGGGCTGCAGCACCCTGTCACAGATGCACTGGAGATGGGAACGGTGCCTCCTGATGCTGGAGATGTCTCTGGACAGTGAGGCAGAGCTGTGCTGTGACAGGAGCTGTCCTGTGACAGGAGCTGTGCAGTCATTGTGGAGACTCTGGAGGCCCCATGGACTGGCTCCTTGGTGAAGTACACACATATCTGCACAGATGAGGAACCCGTGGAAACCACAGGACAGTGCTGATGTACTGACTGGTGCTGAGCTCAGCCTCAAGCATTTGCAAGGTTTTCACTGGCAGCAGGATGAAGCAGAGGAAGGTTTGGCAGAGGTTAACAGGATTGTTGCCCTGGTGTTTACCTCCCAGCATGGAGAACAGCATAGAAAAAATCTCAAAGCACAAGAGGCAAGTGAAGGAAACAAGTGCAAAAATGACTAAGAGTGGGAGCAGACTCTGATAGGCAGGTACAAGGGACTCTGTCCATGGAGGGACTTGACGGTGAAGGAAAATACCTTGTACCTGTCAGAGCAGGTGTGGAGAGGAATGTGAGAGAGGATTAGGCAGGAAAGTAGCAAGACAGAAGGGTCCTTCACACAGTGATCTGGGTAAAACAAGCAGGAGAGATGCCCGAAAGCACAGGAGATGGTGGAGATTAAGTGCTCTGAGGAAGTGATTTTTGCCTTGAGCTGGCAGCTCATCCTAAGTCCCTGGTCAAAGCCTTTGGGACAGACCCAGTTTCCTCCCAGTGAGAGAAGGAACTCAGGACACTGCATCTCCTTTAGTTGCTCACAGCTAAGGAGCCTTATGGGGTGAGAGCACAAGGTCCAGCTGCTCAGAGATCCCTCTGCA